>NC_143532.1:11160063-11503396 GCF_031878675.1 Megascapheus bottae | reverse complement strand
GCATAAGTCATCTTTTAAAGGCCCTCCAAGGATCCCTGCCATTACTCATTGTGGTCATGACTGTGTGATTATTAGCTGCTCCTAATAGCTGTGGATAGGTCAGTCCCCGGCCATTGCTTCTACCAGAATATGAAATTTGGCATCCCCTTGATTCGGGGCCAGTTTGAACACCATTTCCACTGGTCCAGATGCACCTGTACTGGTATTACTATTTTTCAGCTCATTATTTACCCCTTGGTTCTGCTGTTCTCCATAATCTGGGTTGGGTTCACTGAAATTTGGCACTTCTGAATAAACCATACAAAATTCCCCAATTTTTTGAAGTTCACCACCTCTTCCAGTATAAAGTGTCAGACACCCTTTCCACATAGATGCATATCCTCGGGTCAACCGTATGATATCCCCGGGCTGGATGAGACTGCCGACCTCATCCCACACGGAGATGGTGATGCTGCCCGTTTTATTGGCCACTTTGCACGACCTCACTTCATGGCCATCTTTGGTCTTGGTCACGCGCTGGGCGCGCGTCCTGTCGGACACAGGCTCCGAGGGAGACGGGCGGTGACGGCGAACCTGGAGCACAGAACGCGTCCCCAAGAAGCCCCTTATTTGATTTTTATTTTTTATTTTTATTTTTTTTTTGCCAGTTCTTGGGCTTGAACTGAGGGCCTGGACACTGTCCTTAGGCTTTCTCAAGGCTAGAGCTCTACCACTTGAGCCACAGTACCACTTCCAGCTTTTTCTAGGTATGTGGTACCAAGGAATCGAACCTTGGTCTTGGTGCATGCTAGCAAGCACTGTACCACTAGGCCAAACTCCCAGCCCTCTATTTGATTTTCTTTTTTTTTTTTTTGCCAGTCCTGGGCTTGGGCTCGGGGCCTGAGCACTGTCCCTGGATTTTCTCAAGGCTAGGGCTCTACCACTTGAGCCTCAGCACCACTTCTGGCTTTTTGCTATGTATGTGGTACCAAGGAATCGAACCCGGGTCTTCGTGCATGCTAGGCAGGCACTCTACCACTAGGCCAAACTCCCAGCTCCCTCTATTTGATTTTTAAAGGAAAGCTGTTGCTGGTGCTAAGGATGGAACTCAGGGCCCTGCACATGCTAAGTACATGGTCTACCACCGAGCTATATCTCCAAAAACATTGCTCTTTTGAAGTCTGTACATACATGGCTAATCAGTGTTTCACAGGCACTCAATTCAGTCTTCCCTTCCTTTCAGCCACAGTAACAATTTTGAAAGCACAAAAGAGTACATTGAAAAGTGAGTCTTCCTTCTATCCATGTTCTCCAGTCTCACAGACAGTCACTGTTAACACTTACATTGTTCTGATATAATGTATATATTGTTTGTGTATAGCTATTTGTGATCACCAGCAGATGCTGTAAGTGTACTTGGTGGTAGAGCCACTTGTGTAGCATGTGGGAGTCCCAGGGTTTAGCCCACAACATATTAATAAATAGATCTTTTATTTTTAAATCTTCTACACATTTCATGAATTTTTCTGTCAAGTTGCGCATCTCACCATTGTGCTGGCTGGTAGTGAGGTCACAGATGTTTGTATCTGCAAAAGAGTATCAGAACTTTTGCAGAGTAGATGTCAGTGATTAAAAGAAGAGGGCAGAAGTTGAATGGAGAACTCTTAAGAAATGACGGGCTGGGAGTTTAGCCTAGTGGTAGAGTGCTTGCCTAGCATGCACGAAGATCTGGGTTCAATTCCTCAGTACCACATACATAGAAAAAAGCCAGAAATGGTGCTGTGGCTCAAGTGGTAGAACTCTAGTCTTGAGAAAGCCCAAGAACTCAAGGACAGTGCCCAAACCCTGAGTTCAAGGCCCAGGACTGGCAAAAAAAAATAAAATAAAATTTAAAAAATGAAGAAATGTCACCTGACTTGGATTGTTGGTAGTGTAGTAGATAATGCAAATGAGAAAATATGGATATCAGTAATGGTGCTGAAATGTTTTCAAGAATTGGACTCTGATGTCAACTTTCAAGAATTCCTTTTTCTATTTGTCCCCAATACTAGCTTATAGAGAGAAAGATAAATAATGAATACTTTAAAAATGATGGCTCACTGCTGGGAGTTTGGCCTGGTGGTAGCGTGCTTGCCTAGCATGCATGAAGACCTGAGTTTGATTCCTCAGTACCACATACATAGAAAAAAGCCAGGAGTGATGCTGTGGCTCAAGTGGTAGAGCTCAAGCCTTGAGAAAACCCAAGGGCAGTGCTCAGGCCCTGAGCCCAAGCTCAGGACTGGCAAAAAAAAAAAAAAAAGAAAAAGATGGCTCTTGCCTCTAATCTTTGCTACTATAATCTTTGCTACATAAAAGACTGTGATTTGAGAGACAAAGCCAGCCTGGGCAGGAGAGTGCATGAGACTCTATCTCCAGTTAACTACCAGAAAATTGATAGTGGCACTGTGGCTCAAAGTGGTAGAGTGTTAGCCATGAGCAAAAACAACTCAAGGACAATGCCCAGGTCTAGGTTCAAACCCCATGACAAAACAACCCAAATAACCTCTGTTTTGCCTTCCTGCCTTCCTTCCTTCCTTCCTTCCTTTCTTTCATCATGGTGCTTGAACTCAGCCTGGGGCGCGCTGTCCCTGAGCTCTTTAGCTCAAGGCTACCACCCTACCCCTGGGACTGGACATTGCCCCTGAACATTGCCCCTGAGCTCTTCAGGTCAAGGCTTCTGCCCTACCCTTGACCCAAACCCCACTTTGTTTTCTAGAGGTTAATTGGAGATAAGAGTCTCAGGTCCTTTTGTGCCCAAGCTGGCTTTGAACCTTGATCCTCAGGTTTCAGGCTCCTAAGTAGCTAGGATTGCAGTTGTGAGCCACTTCTGCTGTTTTATTGCTTTTTTCTTTTTTTATTTTCGTGGGGCTTGAACTCTGGGCCTGGGTGCTTTGCCTGAGCTCTTCAGCTCAAGGCTACTACCCCACTCCTTGAGCCACAGTGCCACTTCTGCTTTTCTAGTGGTTAATTGGAGGTAAGAATCTCAAGGTCTTTAGTGCCCAGGCTGGCTTTGAACTGTGATCCTCAGATCTCAGCCTCCTGAGTATCTAGGAGCCCAGCTTTGTTGTTTTTCTTTCTGAGACAGTATTACTGTATTGCTCAAGTTTGTCTTGAACTCTTAATCCTCCTGCCTCAGCCTCCCCAGTTCTGGGATTATAGGCATGTGCCTCTGTGCTTAGCTTATTTTAAAACATTTTAAAAGGGAAATTTTCAGACACATACTTGCAGACACTAGTGTGCCTGTCACCTACACACAACCATCAAATCTGTCATTTTCACTTTATTTTATTCACAGTTTTTTATTCAGTAAATTTAAAATTATGAGTAATATAGTAGGTTAATTGACAATGTTTCTTCTTGTATAATGATTCATAAAATAACCTTACCCTTTTTCTGCATGTGTGCTAGGACCTCGTAGTCTCTCAGCTTCTTCCTTATAGCTGTTGCTCTACCAGTTGAGCTACCTCTCCAGTTCAGCTTGTTAATTAGAATCTTGTTTAGTTTGTTAATTAGAGTTAGAGTCTTTCTTGGACTGGCTTTGAGTCATGATGATTCTCAGATCTCACCTCCTGAGTAGCTAGGATTGTCGGTGTTAACCAGTGGCACTGGCACCATGTGTGATTCAGTGGTATCACAGATTCCATGAAACTTTATATATAAAGGGGGAATTGCATAGAACCATGTCAATTGTCTGGTCTTAACTGGAGGACCAGCTCACTAATAAAGCCTTTTGCATGTCATTTATTCAGTAGGAGTTGATGGCTGAGTGTGAGTAATTGTGTTTATTTTCTAGAGATTCCAGAGAGTGACATGTTGCCAGGGACCATTTTGGTGACAGAAGAAGAACTTAGTAGATGTATTGAAGATGTGTTTAAGGTTAGTAATTCATACCTCCAATATTTTTAGCTAATATTTATATGTAGTCTTCAAAGTTTGTTTATTTATTGATTGATTGATTGGTCTTGGGGCTTGAACTCCGTGCCTGGACACTGTCCTTGAGTGCTTCCTCTTCAGCTCAAGGCTAGTACTCTGCCACTTGAGCCACAGGGCCACTTTTGGCTTTTTCTGTGTATATGGTACTGAGGACTTGAACCCAAAGCTTCATGCATGCTAGGTGAGCACTCTACCACTAGGCCCTCCCTGTCCTTTTATTTTTATTTTTTTTTAAATTTTTTTTGTTGAACTCTGCATCTGGGCGCTGTCCCTGAGTTCTTCAGCTCAAGTCTACCACCCTACCCACTGAGCTACAGCCCCACTTCTGGTTTTCTGGTGGATAATTGGAGATAAGAGTCTCACGGACTTTAGCGCCTTTGAACCTCGACTCTCAGATCTCAGGCGTGAGCCACCGTGCCTGGCCAAAAAAATCATTTAAAAAAAACATACAGCTCAGTATTTTTAGTATATTTATCACTACAGTACAGTATTAAGCAATATCTCCATCACCAGATACCTTATGCCACTAGTTCCTATTTCTGCCCCTGTCTGTAGGCAACCAGAGATATGTCCTCTGCCTCTTTGTGACTAGATTATAAAAGGCTTGCCTGTCACTTAGTAGAATGTTCCTGAGGTTTATTCAGTTTGTTGCTTGTGTGTGTGTGTGTGTGTGTGTGTGTGTGTGTGTGTGTGTGTGTGTGTGTACGTATCATCTGTTCCTCAGTTGATGAAATTTATATGCAGGTTAATCTTCTAACAGCTTTATTAAGATATAATTCATACCATATAATCACCACACAAACCAAGATTTCATACTTACTGATTTATACAACTGTTGTCACAATTTTAGAACATTTTATTGTCCTGTAGAAACCTCCTAGGTTGGATGTCAATGGTTCACACCTATAATTCTATCTACTCAGGGGGCTGAGCTTTGAGGATCATGGTTGGAAACCAGCCGGTACAATAAATTTTGTGAGACATTGAGCTCCAATTAACTATCAAAAGCCAGAAAGTAGAGCTGTGATCATGGTTGGAAGTCAGCCAGTACAGTAAATTTTGTGAGACACTGAGCTCCAGTTAACTATCAAAAAGCCAGAAAGTAGAGCTGTGACTTAAGTGGTTGAGTACTGGACTTGAGTATAAATGCTAATGGACATTACCCAGGACCTCTATTTATCCCCTGTATCAGCGGGAAATAAAACTCATCCAGAAGTACTTAGCTGTCATTTCTAAATCTCTTTACCAGTCTTCCCTAAATCCTTAGCCCTAGGAAACCCCTAAACCTGTTTTCTATCTCTGAGGATTTACCGGTAAATCAGGACATTGCATATTGCTGGATCATGCAATAAATGCTCTTTGTAATTGCATTTTTTACCACATTGTCTTTTTTTCTTTCTTTCTTTCTTTCTTTCCTTTTTTTTTTTGGTTGTTCCTGGGCCTTGAACTTCTGTCCTTTTGCTCAAGGCTAACAGTATACTACTTGAACTACATTATCATTTCCTTTTTTTTCTGTGATTAATTGGAGATGAGTCTTATAGTCTTTCTGTTCCAGCTGGTTTCGAACTGTAATCCTCAGATCTCAGCCTCCTGAGTAGCTAGGATTCCAGGCCTGAACCACCAGCACCTGGCTACTTCATTCTCTTATTCACTTTGTTGCTAGAGTGAAAATGTTTGCTATCTTTTTTTTTTTTTTTTTTTGCCAGTCCTGGGCTTGGGCTCAGGGCCTGAGCACTGTCCTTGGACTTTCTCAAGGCTTAGCACTCTACCACTTGAGCCTCAGCACACTTCCAGCTTTTTTCAATGTATGTGGTACCAAGGAATCGAACCTGGGTCTTTGTGCATGCTAGGCAAGCACTCTACCACTGGGCCAAACTCCTGGCCCCTATCTTTTTTTTTTTCTTTTTTTTTGCCAATCTTGGGGCTTGAACTCAGGGCCTGGGCACTGTCCTTGGGCTTTCTCAAGGGTTAGCCATACCACCACTTCCAGCTTTTTCTGTTTATATATTACCAAGGAATTGCACCCAGGGCTTTGTGCATGCTAAGCAATGCACTCTACCACTAGGATACCTTTCTGGCTCCTGTTTGCTACCTTTTTAATTTCATAATTAAAATAAAAATAGTATGGTTTTTCAGGGCCGGGGGTTTGGTCTGGTGGTAGAGTGCTTGCCTAGTTTGCATGAAGACCTAGGTTTGATTCCTCTACCATATACATAGAAAAAATCCAGAAATGGTGCTGTGGCTCAAGTGGTAGAGCTCTAGCCTTGAGAAAGCCGAAGGACAGTGTCTAGACTCTGAGTTTAAGCCCCAGGATTGGAAAAAAAACAAAACAAAACAAAACAATAAATACAAAAATTGTATGGCTTTTTAGAATTGAGCCAGAACACAAATATGGAATATGGAATTAAATTGCTCATAAATAAAACATGACATGGTGAGTTAGTGAGTATAATGCTGTTTTTCTTTTCTTTTCTTTTTTTTTTTGCCAGTCCTGGTGCTTGAACTCAAGGGCCTGGGCACTATCCTTGGGCTTTCTCAAGGCTAGTGCTCTACCACTTGAGCCATAGTACCATATCTGGCTTTTTCTTGTACATGGTACCGAGGAATTGAACCCAGGGCTTTGAGCATGGTAGGCAAGCATTCTACCACTAGGCCACACTCCTGTTCCCAATAATGCTGTGTTTTTTGTTGTTGTTGCTTTTGTTTTGTTTTGTTTTGTTGGTAGCAGGACTTGAATTCTGGGCCTAGGTACTGTCCCTGAGCTCTTCAGCTCAAGGCTACAGTCCTGCCTCTTGAGCCACAGCTCTACTTCTAGCCTTCTGGTGGTTAATTTTAGATAAGAATCTCATGGACTTTTTAGTTCTCTAAGCTGGTTTTGGACCATGATCCTCAGAGCTCAGCCTTCTGACTAGGATTATAGGCGTGAGCCATCGTGCCTGGCTCCAATAATGCTGTTTTTTTAAAAAACAAAACAAAACAATGTATTTATTTTTTCTCTGCAAACATTTACATTTTTATTGTTATTAAAAAGGTGATGTACAGAGGGTTTACAGTTAAGTCAGTCAGGTAGATTACATTTCATTTTGAACAATGTTATCCCTACCTTCACTCTCTCCAAGTTTATTTGTTTGTTTATTGCCAGTCCTGGTAATTGAACTCAGGGCCTGGATGCTGTCCCTGAGCTTCTTTTGCTCAGTGACATTTGAGCCATAGTGCCACTTGCAGCTCTACCATTTGAGGCACAATGCCACTTCCTTCTTTTTCTGTTTATGTGGTACTGAAGAATTAAACCCAGGGCTTCATGCATGTTAGGCAAGCACTCTACCAGTAAGCCACATTTCCAATCATGTTTTTATTTGTTTTCATTTTGGTTTGGTTTCTCATTTTTAGACTATTAAAAAGATGGGTTTTATTTCCTGTTCTAAATATTGCTAGAAAAAGACTGTCCAGATTATGGCAAGCCAAGAACTTCTTTCTACGTGGCTGTGGAGTCATTTAGAAATCTAGTGCTTGCTTTGAAGCATTTGCTTGCACTTGCTAGAGGACAAGCCTCCATTAATTTATAGGAAGCTGGCATTTAATCATGTCCTGCTCTAGTCTGAGGATTGTTATGAGGAAAATGATTGATTGTGAATATCAGAATTGAAAAGTCAGAGCAGGACTGGGACAGATTATAACTAGACTTTGCAACAAACCCCTTTAGTATTTCGTGGAAGTCAGTACATTCCCTTTAAGTGAAAAAGAGTTGCATGTGATGGCGCATGCTTTGAAGCAGAGACAGAGAAGTTCAAGGTCAGGCCTACATAGTATCTGAAAGAGGAAAATGAAAGCAAAACAATTTTTTCCTGGCAAGGGAATTAGCCTGTGAGGGAAAAAAAGGGGAGAGCTATATTAAGTCTGGCCATTAATCTTATTCTTGCCCTCAAAAAGAGGGAACCCACTCATAGGTTAGTGAGTAGTAGGTGAATTTAGGATCTTGTAGAGAGGGAAGCCAAACACTGGCTTCATGTGGACTGGTTTTATGCACCGAAGACTGGGACTGTCATGAAACTAAGAGGGGTAAAGAGGGATAATTATTCTCTTTGCAGGGTTTTGGCAGCCCAGCTGCAGTTGGAAAACAGAGGAAGTGTGTATGCTGGAGGAAAATGATAAACACTGTGTAGAATTGAGCAACAAAGGATATGTTGACTTTATTAACATTCTGTTAATACTAAATTATAGAGTACAGCTCAAAGGCAGGAAATAAGAAAAACATCTGGGTTGGGGGAATTGATAGAACCACTCAGTGGGTAACAAGAGGGTGTTTAGTTTTAGAGAGGCATTTGGGAACATTTCCAGCTCTAGTTTTCTTGCTTTTTCTATTTAACACATTTATTGAAGTAAAACTCAGAACATACAGTGCACCCATTTGAACACCCATTTGGTGTTTTTTTTTTTTTTTAAAGAATATTCATGGAGTTGTGCAACTACCATCACAACCTTATTTTAGAATATTTTACCTTAAAAAAAAAATGCCCATCTGACCAAAGATTTAAAGAGAGTCTTTTCTGAAGAAGAAATACGAATGGCCCATAGACACATGAAGAAACGCTCCACATCTCTGGCCATAAAAAAAATGCAAATCAAAACAACTCTAAGATTCCACCTCATTCCAATTAGAATGGCCATGATCAAGAAATCTAATAACAACAGATGCTGGGGGGGATATGGCCAGGAGGGATCACTACTACACTGTTGGTGGGAGTGCAAAGTCATTCAACCACTATGGAAAGCAGTGTGGCAGTTCCTCAAAAGACTAAACATAGAGCTCCCCTATGACCCAGCAATTCCACTACTTGACATTTACCCAATCATCCAGAAACAAGGACATATTAAATCCACTAGCACAACGATGTTCATTGCAGCACTATTCACCATAGCAAAGATATGGAACCAACCTAGATGTCCTTCAGTTGATGAGTGGATCAACAAGATGTGGTATTTATACACAATGGAATTCTATGCTGCTGTCAGAAAGAATGACATCACCCCATTTGTAAGGAAATGGAAAGACTTAGAAAAAATCATATTAAGTGAAGTAAGCCAGACTCAAAGGAACTTAGGCTCAATGGTTTCCCTCATTCGTCATAATCAGTAGAAACCTTGGGCTCTACTAGCAGAGATTTATAACAAAACAAAACCTAGATATATAAGGCCATGTAATATAACACTAAATGAAAGGACCTCCAGGATACAGAAATAAAAGCCATATATGAGTGATTGTTGTCCTTAATGTACTATGTTATCTTTCATCTCTTTTGCTGTCCCTTGGTTATCTCATATTGTTACAGTATTTTACCTCATTATCTGATATATTGTATATATGTTTATTTGGTTATTTGAAACAGGATAGGGAAGAGGGGAAAAACAAGATGAAGGGCGGGGGTGGGGGGAAGGGAAATGGGGACCAAGACATGAGAAAGGGATATCAGTGTTTATGAAGTAATGCACCTTCTATCTGATGAATATAATGTAACCCTTCTATTAATTACAATTAAAAATATATGGGAAAAAATGCCCCTAGGAGCCGGAGGATCAAGGTACAGAGCCAGCTGGGTACAAAAGGACCTGAGACTCTTATCTCCAATTAACCTCTAGAAAATGGGAAGTGGGGCTTGGCTCAGGGTAAAACTGTAGCCTTGAGCTGAAGAGTTCAGGAACAGCACCTAGGCTGAGTACATGCTTCATGACCAACCAAAAAAAAAAAAATGTCCAAGATGATTGGGAGGGGGTGGGGGGAAGGAAACAGGGACAAAAATGTGAGAAGTTTGAGAAGTAATGTACCTACTACCTGACGAATGTAACGGTAGCCCCTCTATACATTATCCCAACAATTTAAAAACAAGGAATATTCATGGAGTTATGCAACTACGACCACAACCTTATTTTAGCATATTTTCCCTTAAAAAAAAGCCTATGTCTCCCATTCTCTCTTCCCTGCCCTGCCCCTATCTCTTAGCAATGCTCCATCTACTTTCTGCCTTTAGAGATTTGACTGTTCTGCACATATTTTATAAAGGGAATACAAAATATGGTAAGTGGTCCTAGTGATACTTTTTCTGTTGTTGTTGATTGTGGGGCTTGAATTCTGGTCCTGGGTGCTGTCCCTGAGCTCTTCAGCTCAAGGCTACAGTGATCCACAATGCCACTTCTGGTAGTTAATTAGAGATAAGATTTTCATGGACTTTCCTGCCCAGATGGCTTTGAACCACAATGCTCAGATCTCAGCCTCCTGAGTAGCTAGGATTATAGGTCTGAGCCACATTGCCAGGTAATCCTTTTGTTTTTGTTTTTGTTATTGTTATTTTGGGATAATATCTCACTATATAGCAAATGCTGCCTTGAACTTGCTGTACAGCCTTTGCTGGACTCAAACTCCTCATCTTCTCACCCCTCTTCCTCCCCATCTTTCTCCTTCCCACTCCCCCCTGCCCTCCATCCTGGAACTTGAGCACTGACCCTGAACTTTTTTTTCTCAAGACTAGCACTCTACCATGTGAACCACAACTTTACTACCAGCATTTCAAACCATGATTCTCAGAGCTCAGTCTCCTGAGTAGCTAGGCTTAAAGGCATGAGCCAACAGTGCCTGACATTTTCTTTCTTTCTGTAAAGAGGACTGGCTATATTCTCATGTTCTTTAGCAAATTTCTAATTATAGTTACCTTGTCAGATCGATCACTTGACTACTCTGAATTTTGAAGTTAAAATAATAGAATCTTAGAACCAAAAGGAACTTTAGAAATGATTCGTTATTACTCTTCTTTAAAAAAGTCACACACACATACACACATATCTTATAGTTGCTCCTTACTATCCTTGAGGATTTCTTCCAGGATCCTTGAAGACATCAAAATCTTAAATGCCCAGGTCCCCTACACAAAATGGTGTAGTCTTTTCATATAGCCTACACTTGCCTTTTTGTGTATTATAAATTATACTAGATTACTTACACTATAAATGTTACATGGTTGTTCTACTGCATTGTTTAGAGAATAATAAGGAAAAAATGTCAGATGCTTTTTTTTTTAGTACTGGGCTTTTTGAACTCAGGGTACTTGCTAGGCAGATGCTCTACCACTTAAGCCACACCCTCAGCCCTTCTTGCTTTAGTTATTTCTCATATAGTAGTATCTTGTATTTATGCCTATGCTTAACTGGGGAAACCCTCCCAATGTAAATTTCCTACATAGCTAGGATGCCAAAAATATAGCACCATGTCCAGCTGTTGGTTAAAAGTTTGGATTTTGATAATTATGTGTCAGGGTTGGCCTCAGACTGTGACTTTGCCATTCTCTGGGTCTTGCTGCATGCTAGGCAAGCACTCTTTTTTTTTTTTTTATTGTAATTAGTAAAAGGGTTACATGATATTTGCCAGATAGAAGGTGCATTAATTCACATACATTGATACCCTTTCACATGTCTTGGTACCCATTTCTCTCCCCCTAGACAAGCACTCTTATCACTGGTTTCTTTCCATACAGGAAGTTCTTTCTGGAAATTTCCATCTATAATTGAACTTTGTGTGACCTTGAATTTCAAACAGAGGCCCTAAAAGAAATGTCCTTCAAAGACATGAGATTAGATTTTCTAATGCTAAAGCTCAGATCCTGTGGAATAATGCAGAGAAGCGTGAGGACCTTTGAACAAGATATACATAGATTCAAGTCTGACACTAAGATTGACTACTCTTGTGACTTTCAGAGACTTTTAATGCTGAGTTGTAGGGATGAAATAAGGTTACTTTTGTAGGTTCTTAGCATATTGTAGCACATAAGTGCTGTCAGTTCCTTTTTGGCTCAGAGCAATTCTTTAAAAAGACTGCTTTATGCATTATGTTCTGAAGGCATGCAAAAAGGAAAGCACTTACTATATTAGGTAACCTGCCTGTCTTTTTCTTCTCATGTGTCTTAATTAAACTCAGCAAGAGCATTAAAAGTTCTGGAACACTACTATCAAGAGGATCATTGTAATGGGGTAGAAGGCATTGTTTGATTAGTTTAATCTTTAATACAGGTGTAATCAAGTTCTAGCCTGTACTGAATTTTGTATTCAACCAGCTTAATCTGCTTGGTTCTGGATAGGCTTATTGTGTTTATCCTAAAAGGAAGCCATACATTAGGAAAACAGTTTCATTGACTGTAGGATCAAAAGCAATAATAAGGGCCAGGAGTTTGGCCTAGTGGTAGAGTGCTTGCCTAGCATGCATGAAGGCCTGGGTTCGATTCCTTGGTACCACATACATAGACAAAAGCCAGAAGTGGTGCTGAGTCTCAAGTGGTAGAGCTCTAGCCTTGAGAAAGTCCAAGGACAGTGCTCAGGCCCTGAGCTCAAGCCAGGACTGGCAAAAAAAAAAAAAAAAAAAAAAGCAATAATAAGAAATAAATGTGCCGGGCTGGGAGTATGGCCTAGTGGCAGAGTGCTCCCTAGCATGCACGAAGCCTTGGGTTTGATTCCCTCTTATCACATACACAGAAAAGGCTGGAAGTGGTGCTTTGGCACTAGCCTTGAAAAAACTCAAGGACATTTCCCAGGCCCTGAGTTCAAGCCCCAGGAGTGGCACACAAAAAAACAAACAAAAATCAAGCAGACAAAGAATAAATGTGCTGGGTGCCAGCGGCTCATTTCTGTGATCCTGCCTACTTAGAAGGCTGAGATCTAAGGATCAGGATTTCAAGCCAACCTTCAGGAAAGTTCGTGAGACTCTTATGTCCTGTTGACTGCCCGAAAGCCAGAAGTAGAGCTGTGGTTCAAGTGACAGAGTGCTAAACCTTGAGCAAAAAAAGCCTAGGAACAGCACTCAGACTCTGCATTGAAGCCCCAGGACTGGCATTAAAAAAAAGAGAGAGAGAGGTATATATAAGAATGCCTGTCCATTTTGTCTGATTTTGTTTGTTCTAAAATATAAACACATTTATTTTTATTTTTAATAATTAGAGTATTTTGGCCAATTCTAAATTTCTTTTTTTTTTTTTTTTTTTTTTGCCAGTCCTGGGCTTGGGCTCAGGGCTTGAGCACTGTCCTTGGACTTTCTCAAGGCTAGCACTCTACCACTTGAGACTCAGCACCACTTCTGGCTTTTTGCTATGTATGTGGTACCTAGGAATCGAACCCGGGTCTTCATGCATGCTAGGCAAGCACTCTACCACTAGGCCAAACCCCTGGCCCCGATTCTAAATTTCTTATAAATCCTTCCAAAGAGTTCCATCCTCCAAGCTGGGCGCTATAATCCTAGCCACGCAGGACGCTGAGAACTGAGGATCAAGGTTCAAAGCCAGCCCGGGCACAAAAGGACCTGAGGCTCTTATCTCCATCTAACCTCCAGAAAACTGGAAGTGGGCTTGGCTCAAGGGTAGGGTGGTATCCTTGAGCTGAAGAGCTCAGGGACAGTGCTCAGGCTGAGCTCCAGCCCCATGAACCACAAAAAATAAAATAAAATAAAATAAAAAATTCCATTCTCCAGATTAGATAAAACAATCAGTAAAATCCATCCTCTTTTTGTTTAATTTGTTCTCCCTCTGTGGCTAAACTCTCATGATTCTCTGTTCAGTTAATTAGCCTCAGCTTTGAAAAAAATTTTAAAAATACAGAGGGCATTTTAACTTCCCCACAATGATAGAGCTTTGGAAAGAATTCCAGACAAGCTATTTTGTCACATATTCTTTGATTCAGTCCATCTCAGACCTCCTGAGGGCAGATGCTTTGCTAGGTTTCTCAGTATGGGAACAACTTAGACTCAGCCACTGCCTTCCAGGAAGTCCCAACAATATAGACGAAGGATGCCATAGTGGCTAATCCACAGTCAAGAATATTCAGAATGTGGGGCTGTGAGTGTGGCCTAGTGATAGACTGTTTGCCTATCATGCTCAAAGCCCTGGGTTAGATTCCTTAGTAACACATACACAGAAGCTGGAAGTGTTTTTGTGGCTCAAGTGGTAGAGCACTAGCCTTGAGGAAGCTCAAGGTCAGTACTCATACCCTGAGTTCAAGACCTAGAACTGGCAAAAGAAAAAAAAAAAAAGATATCCAGAATGTGTCACTCAAAATAGAGCTGTCCCCTGAGCTTACATGAAAACTTTCCACAGACACTGCATCTCATGGCAGATTGGTGCAGTCAGAAAAGGAATGTGGAAATTACTCAAAAGAACAAAGAAATTCCACACTGCCAATCAGTTGGTTAGCCTGCTTCTTTTCTGATGTGCTCTGAATCTGTTGTGGTTTTCAGACATCCATACTGGTCTCTTGTTTTGACTGTTAGGTTTTCCTACATTTTTTTTTCCTAGAAAAGGCACAGGCTAATAGAGAAGTTCAGCCTTCCTTTAAAGCACCTTTTTTTTTTTTTTTTTGCCGACCTGGGCTTAGGTTCAGGGCCTGGGCACTGTCCTTGGACTTTCTCAAGGCTAGCACTCTACCATTTGAGCCTCAGCACCACCTCCAGCTTTTTTCTATGGATGTGGTACTGAAGAATCAAACCCGGGTCTCCATGCATACTAGGCAAGCACTCTACCACTAGGCTAAACTCCTGGCCCTAAAGCACCTTTTATTAGCTCTTTGCATGGCTCTTTTGGACTGAACAATTAAATAGCTACCTTCAAAGTCTGTCTCTTTTTTCTTCCTTTCAGCCTTCTTTTCTCTTAGTATTGTGCTTGGTGATCCCTAGTTGTACAATTCCTTGAGTATCTGGAAAACTTTCAACTAAATGAATTTCATCTCTAAAGTACTGATTTCACAACTTCAGTTTTAGCCACTCAGGAGGAATGATCCATTTTTGTTTCCCAACTAGTCTTACCTCTTTGTACTGAAAGAATATGAATATGAGCAAACTTACAATCTGATTTGATTGTATACAGAAAAGGAATTAGAGCTTGATTGATCCAATCCCCCATTTCATAGACAAGGAAATAGGCTCAGAGAAAGCAATTCATTTAAATCACATAACTCATCGGTGGAAGATCTACATACAACCCCATGTGTTCCATGCTCAATTTGGCCACTAACAAAGGGTACTTTAAGTAAAATGCCTCAGTCAGGTAAGTAAAATGCCTCAGTCAGGATCGGGTAGAAACACCACTTGAAGTATTGAGCTGTGTTTGCACCCCTCTGTGCCTCCTGATGAGTAAGGATACCCCATATACATAAAAGAGATCGCTCATAATACCACCCAGGATGATTCCACAGGGTACACATATTAGAGGATGGGTAGCAAGGCCTTGCAGACAAGTGGGACAGGAGCATTATCACTATCTTAGTGTGAAGTGATTGGCAGGAGCTAGCTTCAGCATTTTCCTTCAGGTTTTGCTTGTCTTTGTTCATGCTGACTCCCAAGAGATTGTTGGTACAGGTTTGACAAGTCAGTCACTGGATAGAAGGTCCATGTTAGGTGACTTAAGTGACTGGTTTCCACTAGTAGACATAGAAGGAAATGCCAGATGTCAGGTGCAAACCAAACTTTCTTTTTTTTTTTTTCAGCACAGGGTTTGAACTCAGGATTTTGTGGTTGTTTGACTTGCCTATTTGGCTGGTATCCTTTTCCCAATTGAGCCATGTCTCTAGTCCTGTTTTTTGCTGATTATTTTTGAAATGGGATCTGGAGAACTTTTCTGCCTTGGCTGCCCTTGCACTGTGATCCTTCTGCCCTCAGCCTCCTCAGCAGTTAAGATTATAGATATGAGCCGCTGAGGCCTAGCCAAACCTAACTGGAGGGAGACAAACTCTTTGAAATAGACTTGGCTCACTATACTCCATGTGTGCCTAGCATAACTAAACCTTCATATAAAAACAAATACTGTGTTACATATAAGCAGCTGGGTAGTTTTTTCTGAATGTAAAAGTGAGGCCTGTTTCTTGAAAATAAAAAAAATAGGAGGAGTTTATAAATGACACATACTCAAGCCTGCAAGAAATGGGCTTGATTGCGTTCCAGTTACACTTTGAGTTGCTTTGGACCTGTCAAGCCAGAAAATAATGGAGATTCACTCTGTGTCTTTTTTTTTTTTTTGAATGGGGGTTGGTGCTGCAAAAGATGCTGGGAAAGAAGAATGGCTCCACGGGGATTACCTCTGAGAACACAGGGTCCAGAGCCACACAATAGGCCCTTACGTTATCTGGAGAATGTCTTCTTTTGCCTCCTGTAATTGCTGATACCATAATTAGGCCTGCATATTTTCTTCTGAACACTGCCTTACAAGACTCTTCATTTAACTGGGCTTACGGAGATTAGATCATGCACAGGAAGCTGGCTCTTTGGTTATCAGGCTCCACAGAGGAGTCAGGAGGATTAAGAAGTATGAAAAATTGGGGAAGTTTTAAAGGGACAGAGTTTGTTGCAAAAGCACAGATTTTCCCAGCCTGTGCATATGTTACCATGACCTTTCATTTCATAGAAACAGCACCACCTCTGACTTCAGTGCTCTATTAAGTAAGATATCTTTAATCTTCCCTTTCTTTAAATTGCGTTGCTAAAATTGACTTTGGGAGATTGTTGCAGTTTCACTGAATTCTTTAAGTCCTTAAAGAATCTCCCATAATAACTCGAAGATAACAAACCTAGTTTCTGGCACGTATATTAAGAATATAATCTTATCAGCTCCTCCTCTTTCTCCTGCTGCTGCCATTATCATAGACCATGTTAGCAGGTCTGAATTTATTTATTGTAAAGTTACATTTCCAAATCCTTTTGTGTTTGGTTAGAGTTTTGAATAACATTTTGTACCTCTTTTGACACTTTGAGTTATCTGACTGGAATTACTATAATTGGTTTGGGTCTTCCTGTTCCAGTACAACAATCTGAGGGTGAAAAACATTAACTCACTTTGACATTTGCAGAATGCCTCTGACAGTGCTTTGAACCCAACAGGTATTCAATAAAAAGTTTGTTACAAGGGCTGGGAATGTGGCTTTATGGTTGTTTGCTTGCCTAGCATGCATGAAGCCCCGAGTTCGATTCCTTAGTACTACATGAACAGAAAAAGCCAGAAGTGGCACTGTGGCTCAAGTGGTGGCTCAGGGACAGTGCTTAGGCCTAAGACGGGCAAAAATAAAAAATAAATAAATAAATAAATTATTGCATTCAATGCATTTATGCTAGACACTGAAAAATTTGACCAAGATACCTAAGCTAACTATTGTTACTAAAATTCAGCATCTCACACCCTCACCCATGGAAAGCCAGGGCAGATATAGGTGTATAGTGTGTCTTTGAACTAGAAAGAACAGTATCTGTTAATGGGCATTCACATCTTGAGAGTGATAAATATAGAATGAACTATGCTTTATTTCAAATGTAAGTCTTTCCCCCCTTTAAAAATTTTATTTATTTTACTGTTATTATAAAGATGATGTAAGAGGGATTATAAAAGTGATGTACATGCCTGTAATCCTAACTACTCAAGAGGCTGAGATCTGAGGGTCATGGTTCAAAGCTAGCCCGGGCACTAAAGTCCATGAGACTCTTACCTCCAGTTAATCACTAGAAAAGGAAAGTAGGACTGTGGCTCCTGGGGTATGGTGGTAGCCTTGAGCTAAAGAGCTCAGTGACAACGTCCAGGCCCAGAGTTCAAGCCCCATGATCCACAAAGAAAAATAAAATAAAATAAAGGTGATGTACAGAGGGATTATAATTACATCACTGAGGTAATAAATACATTTCCTTTCATGCAGTATCTTCCCTTCCCTCACTCCTTCCCCGTCCCCCCTTACCATCTCCCTCTATGATTTGTTTAGTTCATTTTCATTAGTGTCCAGTGAACTCTACTGCTGCACTTTAAAAATAAAACCCTTTTATTCCCTCAAGTTCTGTGAAATCTAGATATTACTAGGGATCAAACTCAGCTAAGCACAAGCTTTACCACTGAATTTCAATATCTAGCCCCCTTGAGATGAAATTAAAATTTTCTATTTGGTAGTAATTGTTAGTTCTTCATAGCAGGCCTTTAAAAGTAGCACTGTTATTGTATAGATGAATGACAGGAAGATTAGGATACTTAGATGAAGCCAGAATTAGGAAGGAAGAGGTTAAAAGACAGGTTAAATGTGCCTGTTTTGTTGGACAGTTCTTTTGTCTGTGCATACATTGCCTGAGTGCTGTGTCAGCTAAGTGCTGGTTTCATTGTCATGTTAGGCACCCTTACGGCTCCATTGGTGTGCCTTAAAAAGAGAGCTGTGTTAAACCTAGACTGCATGTGTACTTTTGGATTCCCATGGCTTTGGTTTTGCAGTTGTTGCAGGTCTCACTGTGTCCTTTTTCCTAGGTGTGTGTGGTGGGGAATGAGCCTCTTCCGGTATTGCTGGATTCCCTGCTGCCCATACTGAGGATTCTCTTTTCACTCTACTGTTTTACCAGGCAGAGTGTTTCTCACTTAAGGTAAACAATCAACAGTACCTCATTTGCTTCTAAATAGAATCTCTAACTTGTTTATAAATAATGAAGTCTTGGCTTAGGCTACTTTTTATATTTGAGAATCCTCTAATTCTGCTGATATCGAATAAGAAAGAGGCTCATGCCTCTGATCCTCAGGAGACTGAGATCTGCGGGTCATGGTTCAATGCCAGCTGGGGCAGGAAAGCCTGTGAGACTTATCTCCAATTAACTGCCAGAAAACTGGAAGTAGTGCTGTGGCTCAAAGTGTTCAAGTGCTAGCCTTGAGCAAAAGAGCTCAGGGGACAGAGGCCCAGGACTCAAGTTCAAGCCCTACAACCAACATCAACATAAAAAAAAAAGAATTTTGCAGATCAAATGGGGATGGATGTAATTTTTAGAATGACTGACTTTCCTTAGCCTCTGTCATATACATCACACAGGAAATTTGTGTCTGTGTATAAACATTCACTGTTTGATCAGTGAGAAATCCAGCAATTATGTGACTAGGAAGGAGGAAATAGAGGATGGGTCATAATGATCTGTAGGAACTTAAAAAACAGGTTTGAAAAATCTGCTTGTGAATTATGAACTATCCTAGGATTTGGTGTTACTGACAGAGCGTTTAGAATCAAAGGATTCTCAATTATCCAGAAAATATTGTGTGTGCGCGCGCGCATGTGTGTGTGTGTGTGTGTGTTAGAGTTTAAGTAGAACCCAATTTGTACTAGCTATATTTTTGATATTTACTTTGTTTCTTTTTCCTGGTAATAGTTAATATATTTTCTAAAATCCTGTAGGATATAATTTTTGGTGTTTGCACACACGTCATCTGATGGATTCTAACAGCATTTTTTCATGGGATTACTGGGAATGCTAAATATGCATTAGAATGGGTAGCACAGTTCCTAGTAATAAGTGATAGGGTTCATTAGCTTGGTTGCTAAGCAGTGGAGGAGGATGCTCCGTCCTGCATACTATTCTAAGCTTACACCCTGCCTTTGGCTCTCTGGCTTCCAGTCTGCACATGGCAGTCAGTGTCCACAGCCACAGGGACAAGAAGAAATGCAATAGATGATGTGCCTTTGTGTCCATGTCATCATTACTCTGATTTAAAAAAAAAAAGTCCTCTTAGGGTGGTTAATTCTCATAGAAGACTAACAAGGACAATTAAAGCATTTATTTCATTCCTGTCTTGGCTGATTGGTACAGATCAGGAATTTGCATTATTTTGTTAGTGTGTGGTTTCTTAGTCCCACTGAGTGTGAGTGGTTTATCAGTGTATGCTTTCATTCACACTGTCTTCCACAGGCAGTATAGTATGCCTGTAATTAAGAAAAAGAGAAAAAAAGAGACATCACATGGGACTCATGTGCTATAGCAGGGCTGGTTCTAGAGCCAAGGATTAGTCACTCATTGAATTTCAGGATATTTGCATTGTGACATTCACAAGATGTGTACTTTCCACTCCTGGGTCTAAGTAGTCCTACTTCAGTAGTACTAAGCAATTGTGCCAGGATTTTGAATGCAGTGGAAGCTGACAGTCTTTCTTTTTTTATGTTAGCTTATTAGATGCAGAGAGTAAGATGACAAGTTCTTTCATAACTGTCTTTCCTGCCAGGTCATTGTGCCAAGACATCTTATTATGGATCCTGGGGAAATTGGAAAGGATGAAGGCAATCGCTAGCCTCAAAGGATTTGCAGGATTGGACAAAGCCGCGCCCTCTCTCCATCCTCAGTGCCAGTTTAGAACTGCCACCCGAGGCGGCATTATGATTATTATCAAAGAAGCCACCAAGTAAGTTCACACCCACAATTTAATTTTACCCAGTAGGCCACTCTGTGACTCAGCCACTAAGGGGCGCCGAAAGAGAAGAAACCAGAAACTCCAACAGCTGAGCTGATTGCTATTTATAGTATCTGAACCAAGTGAGAGTCTTCAACCAGTCTTCCAGGTTTTCTCCTAGATGCCAGCTAATAGTAGGCACAGTCACTGCAGCCTGGCAGCTCTGCCTCTGTCTCATAGGCCCACTCATTTCTCATAGCCTTTGCCAGGGAGTCAAAGTAAAGGGCAGCACATGTTCACCTCGACACAGAATAACCAGATTCTATTTCTGACTCACAAACGGGCGGGGTACATTCGTACTGAAGCTTATTTCTAGGAGAAATGTCTGACAGTTATTTTGGTGTAGTTCTATGATGAGGCTTTGTTTTGCGAAGGACTTGTTTTGGAAGAATTAATGAGTATTAGTGGACTGGATCCATTATTTTTGGAGTGGGTAATTTATATCTCTAGTGTCTTACAAGTATTTCATTTCTTTTTTTTTGTTTCATGAACTGAACCCAAGGTCTCATGTATGTTAGGCAAGTGCTTTCCCACTAAACAGTGCCCCTGCCTCACATTTCAAAATTCTTTTGAATGACCTCCAAAAAATGTGTATGTGTGTGTGTGTGTGTGTGTGTGTGTGTTGAATTCTTTCCATTTTCTGAGAGACCAGAACATGGAAACAATCTGGGAAGATGTTACTGTAGACCTAAATTCCTGTTTGTAATGTCTGATGTAGTATTTAACTGATCCAGTTACGTGATTGGATTCCACACTACATTTAAAATTAAAATTATTTTTAAAGATAATTGTCATATCTTGTTAATGTTTGAATAAAGTACTTCATTTTAGCAATCAAGATGGTTCATAGAAGCTTAGAAGTAACACTTGTTCATATCAGCAGTTCTAATATAGAATGTGGTAGAATAATCCTAAACTGGACATATGGATTGTTCATTCTGTATTAAGGCCATATTATAGCTGACCTAGTAGATAGAGATGACCTGACCAAGGAGCTGGTCTGCCAGATTTACTTTAATAATTGTACTTTTCAGTAAGACAAACCAGTATCTGTCATTTTTTTTCTCATTTTAGTTTGAATAATGCAGAAAGAGGAAAACAAAAATCAATCATGATTCTATTTACCGTTTATGTTATTTTACTGCTTTTCTGTTCCAGTTATTTATTTATTTATTGCCAGTCCTGGTGCTTGGACTCAGAGTCGGGGTGCTTTCCCTGAGCTCTTTTTGCTTAAAGCTAATGCTCTACTACTTGAGCCATAGCTGTTTTTTTCTGTGTATGTGACACTGAGGAATCAAACCCCAGGGCTTTGTGCATGCTAGACAAGTACTCTATTGCTAGGCTACACCCCCAACCAATTTTCTTTACTTTTTAAAAATATTTGTCTTAATGATATAATAACATTCAATCTTAGTTTTTCACTTATAAAATGAATTAAAAACAAAAGCCATAGAATCTTATGACATCTTTCACAAATTGTGTACAGTAATCATAGTATTCTTTTTAGAAATTCAGCCAAATTTTATTATTTGGCAATCACACTGAAACCAGCCTGCCTGCCTAACTGCTTGACTACCTGCCTGTCTGTCCTCTCACCCTCCATCTCCCTAGAACTCTGAATGTAGCCCAGGCTAGCCTCAAGCTTGTGATTTTCCTGGCTCCTCCCAGATGCTAGAATTACAGGCATGAACTAATATACCTGGCTGTTATATATTTCTTTATCTCAGCTAATGGGTTCATATGGGTTGACATTGACTGCATCTCCTCTCATGGTGATCACATCTTTTTTCCACTTTTCCCTTCAGTGGCAACTCAAGGGGGAAAAAAATCAAAAGTCCTTTAAAGAATATCCAAAGCCCTCTGGGATCTTTGAAGGCTTAATTTCTCTGTCTGTCCTGGGTAATCAGCATATTTGATAATAACTTTTATTCCTCCTCGCTTTTACAACTTACAAAATAATAGTAATTTTTTAACATCCATCTTGAAAGTCACTCCTTCATGAATCTTTTCCCACTTCAGCAAATGACCATGATAGATATAGTAGCCTAGTTTTAGAGAATAAATAGTTGTTGTTTTTGTTTGTTAGTTTGTTTTTTAGTATGGAGAAATAGAAAAAATAAGTTAAATAATTTTTAGTGATTTCTTTAGTGATCAACTATATTGAAATAATGTGTTATCTTATGAAATTTCAAAAAAATTTCAGTGGGTGACATGGCTAAGATAAATACTAATCTTCATTGCAGTGATGAAGATGAAGATGAAGCCCTGTACCAGAAGGTGTCTTCGGAACAGAGCCAGGTGGAGCATCTTGGGGACTTGCTGTCCCATTTCCAGGAATGTGGTTTGGCAGGGGACTTCTTCATCTTCTGTTTGAAGGTAAGAACTCCATACAGTAATTGATCAGCTTTAATTCTGGGCTAGTTCTGGGAAGACCTTGCATTTACAGAATTTCAGGTCCTAAAATCTGGGTCCCAGGTCAGGGAAATGAGCAGATGACAAAGGGTCTTGTGTGTTTTGTAGAAAGAAGAAACTCACCTTCAGTGGGACAGGTGGGGTCTAACTACTTTCCAAGGTAACCTACACTGAAATGTCAACATTAACAAAACCAAGCTATGATCTTGGAAAGGGTTAATTTTTGCTCTGTGCTGGCAGTATGAACTCTTTTGAAGTTAATAGCAGGTTTCTCAGCTATAGATAATCCCTTATCCTTGTTGCCTGTTGTTCTGTCAGGTATTTTGGAAGGGAGATTTACCAATTCTTCCTTTCTCACTCTGTAGCTACTTGAAACCTTTCTGGGTTTGCTTCTTAGTCCAGTGGTTGTGTTACCCCAGCCCCCCAGTCTCCCAGAGTAACTTATCCCCCATGATCACTAGTTGGTGACCTCCAGCTCTGCCTTCTCTACTCTCCCCCGAAGCCATTTTCTAGCAAAGAGAATGTCTTTGGAGTTCAAAGTTAGGTGGGTAGGTGAGCATACAAGGAGGGAATTAGGGCCATCATTTCTAGCACTTGGTCTTGGGGATACCTTTTTTCAGACTGTCCTGACTCCTTTGGACACCCCTATCTCTGTGACTGCCCACTCATAGTGTATTCCAAGGAGATATGTGCTTAATTTTATTTATTTATTTTTGTGTGTGGGGGTCATGGGGTTTGAACTCGGCCTGGGCTCTGTCCCTGAGCTCTTCAGCTCAAGGCTACCACCCTATCCTTGAGCGAAGCCCCACTTCCCATTTTCTGGAGGTTAATTGGAGATAAGAGTCTCAGGTCCTTTTGTGCCGGGCTGGCTTTGAACCTTGATCCTCAGATCTTAGCCTTCTAAGTAGCTAGGATTACAGGCGTGAGCCACTGGGCCCCACTTGTGTGTTTTTGTTTTTTTTTTTTTAAGGTAAAATAAGTTGGATGGGCACATGCCTATAGTCCCTGTGTGTATGCACTTGTACATACCTATAACCAGATACAAGAGACAGAGGCAAAAAGATCTCAAGTTTGAAGTCAGTCTGGGCTATATAATGAGTTCCAGACCAGTATAAGCTACATAGCAAGACCCTATCTCAAGAATAGATGGATGGAGCCAGGAGTTTGGCCTAGTGGTACAGTGCTTGTCTAGCATGCACAAAGACCTGGGTTCGATTCCTCCATACCACGTACATAGAAAAAAGCTGGGAGTGGTGCTGAGGCTCAAGTGGTAGAGCTCTAGCTTTGAGAAAGCCCAAGGACAGTGCTCAGGCCCTGAGCTCAAGCCCAGGACTAGCAAAAAAAAAAAAAAAAAAAGAATAGATGGATGGATATAGATAGACAGATATGAAAAGGCTCTACTCTAAACCGGGATAACTACCTTGGCATGATTGACATTTTAACCCAGATAAAATTTTTCTTGTGGGGGTTGTCTTGTTCATTATAGGGTACTTAGCAGCATCTCTGACCTCTGCTTCTTAAATGCCTGTGTTACCTGCCAATTACGACAAGCAAAGATGTCCTACAGACATTGCGAAATGTCCCCTGGGGAGGAAAATTACCAAGCACCTAGAGTGCCACTGCTTTAAGCTGTCAATTACTGTCTTAAAGCACTAATTGTTAGGGAACTTAAGGTTTCCCTTCCCAAGGAAATGTGTTGCCTCTTTCTCTCTCACCCCCCCCTTTCCTTTCTCTTTTATCTTGAGATTGATTCTGATTCTCACTTTGTAACCTGGGCTGACTTCAAATTGACAGACTTCCTTTCTTCAGATTCCTGAGTTCTGGGATTATAGATGTGTGCTACCATACCCAGTGAGTTTCTGACTAGGATGAGTAATGTTGCAATAAAGGCTCTTTCCTCATGTATTCCTTTCAAATAGTTTTCTGGATAGGTTTCTGAAGCTCTTGGTTTTACTGACTTTTCTATATCTTTTTCTTTCTTACTATTTCCAGGAATTGA
Organism: Megascapheus bottae; assembly: GCF_031878675.1. Lineage (NCBI taxonomy): Eukaryota > Metazoa > Chordata > Mammalia > Rodentia > Geomyidae > Megascapheus > Megascapheus bottae. Next base: position 11,478,793 of record NC_143532.1, on the reverse strand, counting down.
CTCATCTAGCTGTGGAAAAGGAGGCAGAGGTAAAAGCTGAGCCCTTCTCTAGCATAAGCCTCTTGGAGTTGGAGCGGAAGTATTCTCTGGTGGAAAGCCAAGAACGGAAGTTGGTGGTCCTGCAGTTGCTGGCTGTTCTATGCGAGAGAATGTCTGAGCAAATATTCACAAACATCACTCAGGTCAGTGATGTACATTTCCGAAGAATGTCCAAAAGTGTTGTTCAAGGTGACTGGATGATACCTCTAATACCTATAATAGTGTTTACTGGAATTTTGGTTGACATACGAATGAAACAAATGTGGCCAACTAAGTATGAAAACTTTCTAGGTGCTGAGGTAGTTCTCAGGCTCATAAAGCTGACAGAAAATGCCTTACTTATTTGTATGGTATATGTATGTCACAGGGCCTTTCAAATTTAGTTGCCTGAGATCCTTTGTTAAATTTTGATACTAGGCCACCTTTTTGATATTTTGCCTTAGCATATCTGCACAATAGCAAGGGCATCTTTATTTTTTCTTTTGTTAATGTTCCATGTGTACATAGGACCCTTACTTCAAACCCTGCCATCAAATTAAGTGAATAAAGGTCCATGTATATAAAGAATTCATGGGGTGCCGGTGGCTCACAACTGTCATCTGAGCTACTCAGGAGCCTGAGATCTGAGGATTCCAGTTTGAAACCAACCTGGGCAAAAAAATCTGTGAGACTTTTATCTCAAATTAACCAGCGAAAAGCTAAGAGTAGAGGTGTTGATCAAGTGAAAAAGCCAAGTGAGAGTATCAGGCCCTGAATTTAAGCTCTAGTACTGGCACCAAAAAACCAAAAAGAAACAAACAACAACAGCAGCAAAAACATAGAATGATTAGAAACTCAAATTTGAAAAAAAAAATTCTAGTAGGATAACTTTGGATTTTGTGGGACTTCTAAATTCACAGCTTTCTTCTTCCATAGTATTCTGTGACATTTAAGAAGTTTTTTTTAGGACTGAGATGTAGCTCAGTGGCAAAGTGCTTGCCTGCCAAATGCAATGTCCTGGGTTTAATCCCCTGTACCAAAAAAGAAAAAACAGAAAACAAACTCAGTTAAACTTTTTTTTTTTTTTTAAGAAATTTCTGAAAAAACCTGTTCAGGATTGTTTACCTTAGTGATTTCATTATCTGAAATTTGTTTGTACCATTTTTTAAAGTAGGAAGTGAAAGTAATAAAATATGGACACTACAGTCTCCTTATTTTACCAATTTACCAGAATTAGTTGGTGCCTGGCTGGTGCCTCATCCATTGTAAGATGGTATGGTTGTCACACTTAAATCTGATTCTCTAGCTCTTTGTATGGCTGTCATTGTCATTGCCTTCGGGTGTTGCTAAGCAGCATTTCACTATAGCTCCTGCTGAGAAAATTTGCAGTTGCCTGTCAGCTCTGACTTACCTTGCCTGGTTAATGAGAATTATGTTCATGATTTCTTTTGTGGATTCATATTTCTTCTCTCTACTGACCCCATGTTGCTCGGTAGGTGATTGGTTTGTCCTGTGTTGATAGTCCTTCCCTGAAGACTTTCTTTTTTTTTTTTTCTGTCTTAGGATACAAATTGAAGGGGAAATGGTCTAACAACTGATATGACTTGCTTTTACACTTATCTCCCTTTACTCCTAATTAAAGAACAATAAGAACCACAAGGAAATTTGAAATTGCATTTAGTAATCTTATTGTTAGTAATAATATTGGCATAATACACATACACGGATAAAGAGAAAGTTATAAGAAATTTAGTTCATATTATAAATGAAAATTTTTAGTATAAAAGCTATAAAATCAGAGAACTAGGGGAAAAAAACCATACTATTGATTTAACTGGAAATCTTGGTGTGAACTAATTATTAATATTTATTTTTAAAAAATAAATGTCAGCCTGGAGTTTAGCCTTGTGGTAGAGTGCTTGCCTACCATGCACAAAGACCCGGGTTCAATTCCTTGGTACCATATACATAAAAAAAAGCCAGAAGTGGTGCTGTGTCTCAAGTGGTAGAGCTCTAGCCTTGAGAAAGTCCAAGGACAATGCTCAGGCCCTGAGTTCATGGCCCAGGACTGGCAAAAAAAATAAATAAAAATAAAAAAATAAGATAAATATGTCCAGGCTGGGATTGTGGCTTAGTGGTAGAGTGCTTGCCTAGAATACCTGAAGCCTTCAGTTTAATTCTTCAATACCACATAAACAGAAAAAGCTAGAAAGTGCCATTGTGTCTCAAGTGGGTAGAATGTTAACTTTGAGCAAAAGAAGGCTCAGGATCTAAGTTCAAGCCTAAGGACTGGCAAAAAAACAAACAAAAAAACAAGGCTGGGAATTTGACCTAGTGGTAAAGTGCTTGCCTAGCATGCATGAAGACCCGGGTTCAATTCCTCAGTACCATATACATAGAAAAGCCAGAAGTGTGGTGCTGAGGCTCAAGTGGTAGAGCACTAGCTTTGAGGAAAAATCCCAACGACAGTGCTCAGGCCTTGAGTTTAAGCCCCAGGACTGGCAAAAAGAAAAAAGAGAAAAAAATGTTTAGAAGTAGACATGAGGCTCAACTTAGTAGAGTTCTAGCCTTAAGCAAAAAAGCCAGATGAGAACATTGATTTTGAATTCAAGCACCAGTATTGGCACAGTAAATATACAAATGAAAAGTAAATAAACATAAATAAAACAAAACAGACATGTCCTAGCACAGTTCACTGTCAAAAAGTAGTGACAGTTCAATAGCAATAATTGTCCTTTGTGCCAAGTTTTAGTTTTTAAATTCCATTTTCTTCCAAAAGAACTCAAATTTGTGTGAAATAAAGGATGACTCAAGGTCTGGGTTAGAAGTCTTACCTTAGCTTCATGGCAGCCTGTTGCACACAAATGCAAGGAAGCTGTCTGAGATTAATGGAGTCATATCAGGAGCCAGTCTGAAAGGGCTGCAATTAAATAGACAAGGCAATTGCAGCATTAAAAAGAATAGTGCCTTCCATGGATTAAAACACATCAAAGATATAAAAGATATCCTCTGAGGAAAAACCTCATTATGTCATCAAATAGGTAAAGAGAAAAAAAAATTTTATTTATTCATTCATTCATTTATTAACATACTCTAGTTCTGCAAGAAGGGTTTCATTGTAACAATTTCATACATAAATATGATGGATCCTGATCAGCCTCAACCCTTCTATCACTCTTCCTTATACTATTCCCTCTTCTTAAATGAATTTCAATACATTTCATTTCTCTGTTTTCATACATGCAGATAAACTGCTTAAACGACATTCATCCTCATTCTCATCTCTGTTATCCTGCCTCCCTCCTACTGTACTCATCCCCCATCTGAACCTGTTTTACTGTCCTGTCATTCTTTTTTTTTTTTTTTAGAAAATTGATTTAATATTTTAATCATCACTAATTGTCATTCTTTTTACGTGTGTGTCAGCATTGGGGCCTGAACACAGGGCCTTTGGTCTTATTTGTCTTCTTACTCATTTTTTTTTCCATTTTTTGAGCCACACTTTCTACCTTTTGCCACCTTTTTACTAGTTAATTGGGGATAACAGTTTCATGGATTTGTATTTGTCTGTTCAGGCTAGCTTTAAAGAGTAATTCTCAGATCTCAGTTTCCTGAGTAGCTGATTATAGGTATGATACACTGGTACCCAGCAGTACGCATGCACACACACACACACACACACACACACACACACGTGGTATGTATATATATATATATATATGTATAAATATGTGGTTTATATACACATGTGTGTATATAATACATATATGTATATATACACTCCTGAGTAGCTGATTATAGATATGAACCACTGGAGCTCATATATGTGTATGTGTCTTTCTGTTTGCCTGTCTGTCTTTTTGGTCAGTCATGGGGCTTGAACTCTGGGCCTGGGTGCTGTCTCTGAGCTCTTCAGCTCAAGGCTAGTGTTCTATCGCTTTGAGCCATAGTGCCACTTCCCATTTTCTGGTGGTTAATTGGAGATGTTTCATAGACTTTATTGCCCTGGATGGCTTTGAACCATGATCCTTAGATCTCAGCCTCCTGAGTAGCGAGGATTACAGGTTGAGCCACCAGCACCCAGCAGTATTTTATATTTTATTACATTTGCTTTATTATATATTAATCCATATTTCCATCCCTCTATCCATCTTATTTTTTCTGTTCATTTTTTCTGTACATTATAGTGCAGATATCAGTATGTGTCTCTTAAGTATTTCAGGGAAATAAACACTTGAGAAGGATTCTTACCTCCACAAAATAAATTTGAATCTAATCCCAATGAAAGAAATATAGAGAATACAAAAAAAAAATAACAGTAAGAAGCAGTCAACCGGGCCCGGGAGTTTGGCCTAGCGGTTAAAGTGCTTGCCTAGCATGCACAAGGACCCGGGTTCGATTCCTCGGTATCCCACATACACAACCAAGCCGGAAGTGGCAGAGAGGAGACACAACCAAGCCGGAAGTGCCGGAGACGAGACTGCAACAAGCGACAGAGAGCGAAAGCAAGCAAGCGGAGCCCAACCGAGTGGTGGCCGGAGCGAGCGGGAGCGAGCCGAGCCAGAGCCAGCGAGGCCGGAGCGAGCGGGGCCAGAGCAAGAAGGGGCCGGAGCGAGCGGGGCCAGAAAGAGAGAAGGGGGCCAAAAAAAAAAAAAAGAAGAAGCAGTCAACCAAATAGAATGAAGGAAAGTCTGCAGTACAGTTAGCTCAGAAGTGACATAGAGGGCCAGGAGCCTAGTGGTGGAGTGCTTTGCATGCATGAAGCCCTGGGTTCGATTCCTCGGTATCACACACACACACACACACACAAAGCCCGAAGTGGTGCTGTGGCTCAAGTGGCAGAGCACTAGCATTGAGAAAAAAATTAAAAAAGAAGTGACATAGAAAAGGAGCTGATCCTGAATCAAACAAGCCAATCAAATGAGCGATTTTTGTAACACTTTCGGACCTGGTATTAGAAGACATTAGAGGATATCTTATAGAGCATAATCTTACTATGGTAGTTATATAACAAAAATAAACTCTTATCTGTTAAAAGTGGATATGAGTAAAAGATTATGGATTAATGATTATTCAGTAGCATGTGTGGGAGGTGGCATGTCATCTGTGTGATGGTGCAAGAAGCATATGGGTCTGTGCACTGGTGAGGGGCCAAGTCCAAGTTTTTTTATGTTTTGTTTTGTTTTTTGTGTGTGTGGGTCATGGGGCTTGAACTTGGCCTGGGCACTGTCCCTGAGCTCTTCAGCTTAAGGCTACTACCCTGCCCCTGGGCCTGGGCATTATCCCAGAGCTCTTCTGCTCAAGGATACCCACCCTACCCTTGAGCCAAGACCCACTTCCCATTTTCCAGAGGTTAATTGGAGATGAGAGTCTCAGGTCCTTTTTGAACCTTTATCCTCAGATCTCAGCCTCCTGATTACAGGCATGAGTCACTCGCCACCCCAGCTTCACATGGCTTCGGCTTCATAAGACTTTTTTTTTTTTTTGCCAGTCCTGAGTTCAGGGCTTGAGCACTGTCCTTGGACTTTCCTCAAGGCTAGTGTTCTACCCTGAGCCACCGCACCACTTCTGGCTTTTTCTATGTATGTGGTACCAAGGAATCAAACCTGGGTCTTCCTGCATGCTAGGTAGGCACTCTACCACTAGGCCAAACTCCTGGCCAAACTCTGGCTTCATAAGACTGTTATCTTCAATTAACCACCAGAAAACTGGAAGTGGCACCGTGGCTCAATGTGGTAGAGCGCTAGCTTTGAGCTGAAGAATTTAGGGACAGCTTGAGCTGAAGAACTTAGGGAGAGCGCCTGGGAGTTCACGCCCAATAACAGGAGGGGGAGGGGAGAGGAAGGGGGGAGGGGAGGGAGGAAGAAAGGGGGTGAGGGGGAGGGTATGGGGTAGGAGAAAAGAAAGTTGGGATGTTTTTGATTAAAGACAATGTGTTGTTGAACACTTATGCTTACCATGGTAAGCAAACTACAGAGATCAACAGAGTAGGAGGGAAGAGATAGTAGATAAAAGAGAACAACAAAATCTGGGTGCTGGAAAGAAGCTGATTAGCAACTTGTCAAATTGGAAAGCTGAATGTCTGCATGGAGAGAAGTCAAGAAACAAACCACAGTACCTCAATAAAGCTGTTCAGGGTTTTGTTGTTGTAAGAAAAAGGAAAGGAAAGTGGGGGGGTGGATGAAGCAAGGAAAGGAAAGTGGGGGGGATGGATGAAGCTGAATGCAGAGCCTAACAGAGGTTGGTTATCTGGTTTCTTCTTCGTGTCTTATTTAGAGACAGTCTCTCCATATCTCCATAAATCCAGGGTAGCTTTGAACTTGCCATTTTCCTGCCTTAGCTTTCTGAGTGTTGGGGATTACAGGTTCACCACAATGTCTGGCAAAGGTTCAATCTACAGGGGAGTGGAACCCACTGGACTCAGAAAATCGGAGTATCAAGTTGAAAAATAGGAGCTTACGTTGAAATCCACATACTCAGCAATGAGGCCTTCCAGCCCCTCCACTCAGTTGTCAGCATTTTGGCAGCAAGTTCATACATCCCCATTAAGAGAATTAAGTGAGTTAATACCTGTGATGTTTTAAGAACAGTGCCTGGTAAAAAGCAAATACTTAATGTTATTATTAAACAGCCAAATAATTAAAAATGATTCTTTTGTAGAGTCAGAATCATGTGAGGAGAAATAAGTAGGACATAGCCATTTTTCACTATAAACCTTCAATGTGTGTGTTTTGGCAGGGGAGTGGGGGGGCGCTATGCAATAATACTCAAGGCTGGCACTTGAGCCACAACTCATTTCTGGCTTTTCGTTCATTAATTGAAGATAAGGGTCTCATGGACTTTTCTGCCCCCAGTCTGCTTCAAACTGAGATTCTTAGATTACAGGCATGAGCCACTAGCACCTGGCTAAACACTTTTGCTTTTAACAGGCTTCAGTTACTTTCCTATTCCTAGGGGCTAACAGCCCTTTTAGAATCAGGAAAAAGCCCAGCTGAGGATTAGAATTACAAGAAAGAAATCTGGGGAGTTTGGCAGCAATGACTCACACCTGTAATCCTTGCTACTCAGGAGGCTGAGTTCTGAGGATTATGGTATGAAGTTAGCCCAGGCAAGGAAGTTCATGAGACTCTTACCTCCAATTAACCACAAAAAGCTGGAAATGGAGCTATGGCTCCAGTGGAAGAGTGCTAGCCTTGAGCACAAAAGCTCAGGCACAGCACCCAAGCCCCAGGACTGGCAAAGAAATATGGGGAAAAAGGAATTTTATAGATGATAATACAAGATAGCTAGCTGGCCACCACTTGAAAGTTCACAGCTCTCAGATTTTTTTTTCTGCCAATCCTGGGTCTTGAACTCAGGACCTGCCCTTGGGCTTTTTCAAGGCTAGAGCTCTACTGCTTGAGCCAAACTCCACTTCCAGCATTTTCTATGTAGGTGGTACTGAGGAATCTAACCTGGGTCTTGGGGCATGCTAGGCAAGCACTCTATCACTAGGCCAAACTTCTGGTCCCTCATTTTTTTTTTTTAATACAGCCATGTAAAAATTCCTTTTTGAAAAAGTAGGGTCATACTGTTTGTTTCGTTACTTTATTTAAAAAAATTTTTTGCCAGGTGCGGTGACTCAGGCCTGTAATCCTAGTTACTCAGGAGGCTGAGATCTGAGAATCTCAGTTCAAAGCCATCTCAGGCACTAAAGACCCAGAGACTCTTATCTCCAATTAATCTCTAGGAACTGGAAAGTAGGGCTGTGGCTCAGGGGTAGGGTTGTAGCCTTGAGCTGAGGAGCTCAGGAACAGCACCCAAGCCCAGAGTTCAAGCCCCACAACCAACCAAAAAAAAAAAAAGTTAACATCTTTACATGTTGTACAGAGGGGTGGTTTTCATTCAACATGCTTTAAAGAATTATAAAGAGGAACTCAGTAATTTAGTGATACTTTGCTAACATTTAAACTAAATATAAACAAAGAATGTGTTAGAAAACTCTTTGGAAATGAGGTGGTAGAAGTACCAGCTCTTTAGAAAGGGTTAGTACCTTTAACCTAGTATAAATAAGGTCTTAGGGCTACTGAGAGTGGTGAAAATCACCACAGCCAGCAGTATTCCTTTGTGTTAATAGAACATTTAAATAATTCTTCCAGTTTCCTGCCTTGCTCCAGAAGACAAGTGTTAACAGGCCATTCTCCAGGCTTTAAGCTTGCAATAAAGATTCTAGCACAGCATGTGATTTGTCCAGAGAGTTAAACATGCAAGCTTGCATGGTGTTTAGAGGCTTATTATGACCTATCTCAGCTTTCCCATTTTCAAAATGGTATCTCCCTTTTGAGCCATTAATCCTAAATAGGCATGTGTGCATGTGTGCGTGCGTGCCTGTGTGCATGTGTACCTGCTGTCATTTATTCAAAGGTATTTCTACTTATGCCAAGCTCACTTAAAATGATGCTGACCAAATTAATTCCATTTAAAGCTTACTTGTTAGCCAAATGCTATATAAAATTTTGTATATGAGTAATCTCTTTGTTTATTAACATATTAGCTAGGGGAAATTTTATTGTGATATTTCTACACATGTATAAAATGTATTCCAAGTAGCCTCCCCAACTACCCTTCTCCTCAATTCCCTTCCCCCATTCTAATACCATTTCAACAGGTTTCATGGTTCTACTTGCTTGCTTACCAACAATCCGTTTTAATCATATTCATCATTTTACTCTCATTATTCTAATCCCCTCTCCATAGTGCCTACTGCTCCAAAAAAGCCTGTTTCTCTTTCCCCTCCTCCAACCCCCTATTGAATAACAGCTTTTATTGAAGTTCTTTATACTGTTTTTATATATAATTGCAGTACATCTCTCAAAATTATTTTCCCTCTAGGTATGAGCCACCAGTGCATAGCAAATGGGAGTTTATTTTTCTAGAATAATTTTTAGCAAAATTGAGCGGAGTGCACTTTTATATACCCTATGCTCACACATTCTACACTTCCCCAGTATCACATTTCCTTCCAAGACCCTTGTTACTTTTTTTTTTTTCCAGTGTGTTCTCTTTTGCATTCCACCACTAAACTACAGTCCTAGACCCCTTTTTGGTGTCTTTATCACCTAAAGTTTATATTAGGATTCATTCTGGGTACAGCCAATGGGTTTGGACAAATGTACATTAACTCATATCCACCATTATAATGCCCTATAGAATAGTTCCAGAAATCCTGTTTAATTGTCCTTCTCCCTAACACTTGGTGACCCATTGTCTTTTCATATTGTTTCTTTCCATACTTTTGTTTTGCCTTTTCCAAAAATGCCATAGAGTTGGGATCATACAATGTGTGACTTTGTGTGTGAGTCTGTGTGTGTGCACGCACACACACACACACACACACTCTTGAGTCAGTACTAGGGCTTGAACTCAGGATCTGATACACTTATTGCACTTTTTACTAATGGCTGGCATTCTGTCCTTTGAGCCATCCCTCCACTTCTGCCTTTTGCTGCTAATTGGAGATTGAGTCTTACAGATTTATCTGCTCTGACTGGCTCCAAACCTTGAGCTTCACATCTCGGTCTCCTGAATAGATAGGATTATAGGTTTTGAGCCCATTGGTACTTGTCAGTTGTGCCTCTGTGTGTGTGTGTGTGTTTAATTTAAGAAAGGGGGAGGCTGGCAGTTTTGTTTTGTTTTTAATTTTAAAAATGGGTAGGGCTAGGAATGTGGCTTAGTGATAGTATTTGCCTAGCATACAGCATGCATGAAGCCCTGGGTTCAATTCCTCAGTACCACATAAACAGAAAAAGCCTGAGGTGACACTGTGGCTCAAGTGGTAGAGTGCTAGCCTTGAGCAAAAGAAGCTCAGGGACAGTGCCCAGGCCCTGAATTCAAGCCCCAGGACTGGCAAAATAAAAATAACAATAAATGGGGACAGTAGTGAGCTTTTAAACTCAGAGCTTTCTAGGCAAGATCTTATCATTTGAGCCATGCCTCTAGCTCTTTTCATTTTAAGGTTGTTGTTTGTTTGTTTTTTTTCATCAGTTCTGGTGCTTGAACACAGGACCTGAGTATGTCTGCAGTACCGAGGAATCAAGTCCGGGTCTTCATGCATGCTAGGCAAGCACTCTGCCACTAGGCCAAACTCCCAGCCCTTTGTTAACTTTTGACTGGGCTGGTTTTGAAAGACTATCGTCCTAATCTCTACTTCCTGAAAAGATGGGATTAATTGTACAAATCACCACATCTAGCTAGTACATAGATTTTTTTTTTGCCAGTCCTAAGGCTTCAACTCAGGGCCTGAACACTGTCCTTGGGCTTTCTCAAGGCTGGCATTCTACCACGTTAGACACAGCACCATTGCTGGGTTTTTCTAGATATGTGGTACCAAGGAATAGAACTCTGGTCTTCGTGCATGCTAGACAACCACTCTACCGCTAGGCCAAACTCCTGGTCCTACATAGATTTTTTTTTAATTTTTTATTTCAATGTATAGAGGGGTTGCAGTTATATTCGCCAGTTAGAAGGTGCGTTACTCCTCACACATTGATATCCCTTCTTATGTTTTTGTCCCCATTTCCCTCCTCCCACCCCTCTTATGTAGATTTTTTGATGTACTTCATTCACCTAGTAATATGCAATTATATTTCTTCTATGTGTATTCATGGCTTGATAGCTTATTTTTTGGTGCTAAATAATTATCTACTACATTGTGTCAACTTATTTATTCACACACTTTATGAAGGATATCTTGATTACCATGTGTGGATTTTTTTTTATGAACATAAGTTTTCAACTCCTTTGGGTAAGTATCAAGTATCAAATGCAATTACTCACTCATATGTAAAAAATATTTTTAATTTTATCTATCTATAGACAGATTTTTACGTTAGTAAGGTTTTTACCTAAAACCCAGAATAGCTTCAAACTCACATTTCCTCTACTGCAGCCTCCCTAGTATGGGATTGCTGCTACTATGCTGGGCCCTGTTAATTAATTAATTAATTAATTTATTTTTGCTAGTCCTGGGCATGAGCTCAGGGGCCTGAGCACTCTCCCTGGATTTTCTCAAGACTAGGGCTCTACCACTTGAGTCATAGTATCACTTCTGGCATTTTTCTATTTATGTGGTACCAAGAAATCAAACCCGGGTCTTCGTGCATGCTAGGCAAGCACTCTATCACTAGGCCAAACTCCCGGCCCCCATTTTTTTTTTTTCTTTTAAGAGATGGTATCTTGTTGTGTTGCCCAATCTGTCTCTTAAATCCTGGACTCAAACAGTCCTGGACTTAATCTCTTGAATAGCTGTGACTATAATTATGTGCTACCATATTAGCCTATTTACTTCTGTAAGAAACTATCAAAATGTCTTCCTTAAAGTGGTTGTACCATTTTGCATTCCCTTAGCAAGTGTGAGTTCCTATACTCCATATCCTTGTTAGCATTTGGCCTTGTCATTGTTTCTTATTTTGGCCATACTAACAGGTGTACATTTGGATTGAAGATATTCTCATTTGCCTTTCCCTAGTGACGTTTGATGTGAAACATTTTTCATATAACTGTCTGTCATCATTGTCTCTTTTTTGATCAGATTGACAAGGTATCTTTTGCCTATGTCCTCTCCTCTCCCCTGTAGCTTTTCTTTGTAGTCTCTTAATACCGTATAGAATTATTACTTCATTTTATTTTGTGAAATCCAGGTAACTACTGTTTTTGGACTGAGCCTTTGGTGCTGTATCTACCAACTCCTGGGTCACCTAGATTTTCTCTTGTGTTATCTTCCAGTAGTTTATATTGATGTCTTTAGGCTATTGGGAGTTAAACTACAAAGTACTTCTATTTTATATTCAAGAAAAGTAAAAGACGTTTGATTAGTATATTAAAATATTTTTGGAAAGTATAAATAAGCTTTCTCCTTTCCTTAGCCCTGTGTGTCCAGTGTCCAGATGATCTTTTTGAGAAGTAGACTTCTTTTTTTTTTTGGAGACACGATATCACTATTGTAGCCCACTCTGGCCTAAAATCGGAGATTCTCATACTTTGCTTCTGAGGACTGAAATTACCATGTGGAACTCCTGGTTCCTTCTTAGAAGGAAGCCAGCTCAAAGAGTATAGAAGCTTCCAGCCCCACTTCTCGTGTTTTTTGGCTTTTTCATCTCATCATCTGATGTTACCTATGGCCTTTGAAATATCCTTTATAATTAACTGGTAACTGTAAAAATCCCTGGGTTTAATTCCACGTAAAAAGAAATGGCAACATGGCTCAAATAGTAGAATGCTTATCTTGGGCAAAAGAAGCTCAGGGATAGTGCCTAGGCCCTGAGTTTAAGCCCAGGAAGAGCAAATTAAAACAAAAACAAAACAAAACAACAACAACAAAAAAAAAACTCACCAAAAAAAAAAAAAAACAAACAAAACTGGAAGACCTATGAGGTACCATACCTGTTATTCATGATTATTTGATGATTTTGCTCTTGTGATGTTGATAAAGATGAAGCTGTAGCCATAAAAAGTATGGAGAATTTGTTTTGCTTTGTTTTTTTTTCTTGTCACTGATTCTAATTGCCCTTTGGTACTAGGTTGTTGACTTTGTCGCAGCAACACTTCAGAGAGCATGTGTAAACTTGGCCTGTGAAGCAGAGAGCACTGTGGAATCACAGACACTGAGCATGGCCATGGGACTAGTAGCTGTCATGCTTGGAGGCGCTATTCAGGTGAGTGACAGACAGGAGCCAAACTTAATTGGGGAGGAAAAAAGCAAAATACCTATTATTTCCCTTCCATATCCTAGTAAAAAATGAGAATGGCTATTGTTCCTAGGAGATACAGGATAAACAAGTTGAGGTATTAATAAGAATTCTCTCCAAAGTAGAGGACAAGAAAAGAGTACCATATTCACATTGATACCTGTAAGATTTCACAATCAGAGGGCACTTAAGTACAAATTTGATGGTATTTTATATCTGAGACAAATACTAGACTGTCTAGCCTTCACACTACAAAATTTAGCCCTGGTTCCTACCACTGTACTGAGAAAATTTCTTAGCAATTCTGTACTAATAGATGCTGAATCTAGACAGAATCAATTTTAAATAGTTCCATTTAGCCTGGGATTCATATTGTATAGCATGTTAAAGCTTTGCTTTCCATTGTATGTCTTTCATATACTTAATATGTAGTTTTTTTTTGCCAGTCCTGGGCTTGAGCTCAGGGCCTGAGCACTGTCCTTGGACTTTCTCAAGGCTAGAGCTCTACCACTTGAGCCTCAGCACCACTTCCGGTTTTTCTATGTATGTGGTACCGAGGAATCGAACCCGGGTCTTCATGCATGCTAGGCAAGCACTTTAACCACTAGGCCAAACTCCTGGCCCTTAATATGTAGTTTTAAATTTTATTCATTTAAACATTTATTATATACTTGCCATGTGTCAGGCACTGAACTAAGTGACTGGGTACATAGCTTAAATGAAACAGATATGGCCTCCATGACTCAGTTCAGTAAGGGAGTCAGACTCTGATTGACTGTCCAAAAAGTAGAATTGAATGAGGTACTCCAAAGAGAATTGGAGCATTCTAAGTGAGTGAAACATCTAACTAGGCTAGAAGGCTCTGTTGAGGAAAGTGTAAGTTAAAGCTAAGACTTGAGGGTGTGTGTGGTGCCGCTGAAGGAATTTTTTCCAAGTAAAGAAACATCAACCATGAGGGCTTCTGAGCAGGAAAGGCTCAGAGTACATAAGGTACTGATAGAAGGCCAGTGTGACTAAATTGCAGTGATCCAGGTGGAAGTAGTGCCAATAAGGAGTGCCTAGGCAAGGACTAGATCATGTGTTTGGGTGGTAATAAAAATATTTATGCCACCTTAGGTTGGGAGACTACAAGAAAGCAGAATAGGGGTCTGGAGTTTGGCCTAGTGGTAGAGTGCTTACCCAGAATGCATGAAGACCGGGGTTCAATTCCTGGGTACCACATATACAGAAAAGGCCAGAAGTAGTGCTGTGCCTCAGGGAGTAGAGCTCTAGCCATGAGAAAGTCCAAGGATAGTGCTCAAGTCCTGAGTTCAAGCTCTAGGGCTGGCCAAAAAAAAAAAAAAAAAGCAGAGTAGTTCTCGTTTTCCTCTCTGGAAGTCTACTGCTGGGAACTGGTTGTTTCCTGTGAGGCTGACATGACAGATGTGAATGCCCATCCCTAACTCCTATGAGCCATCCTGAGTCATTATCCTGGATTCCTCTGACTTTGCAGATCTTTTAGTGACAGACACGTTACCCCCTGTTCTTTTGCTTTAGGTCAATTTTTTTTTCCTGTTTGATTCATGACTTCTAAAGCAATGCAGGGTTTTGTATTTGTATCCAATAAGAAGTCAAACTTCTGAATTTGGTATTAATGAACCACTGTTGTGCTTTACAGTGTTGTGCTTTGCTTTACAGTTCAGATCCTTATGCTCTTCCTGTCCTGTCAGGAGTCATCATTTTTTTTTTTCCATTCCTGGGGCTTGAACTCTGGGCTTAGACACTGTCCCTGAGCTCCTTTTGCTCAGGGCCAGTACTGTGACACATAAGCCACAGCCTCATTTCTGGATTTTTCTGTGATTAACTGGAAATAAGTTTCATTGACTTTCCTGCTCAGGCTGGCTTCAAACCACAGTCCTCAGATCTCAGCTGCCTGAGTTAGCTAGGATTCAGGCATGAACCAGCGGCCCTGAGCTTGGGAGTCACCATTTTAACTAATGAAATAAAATCAAACAGCATCTGAGCCATCTGTCTTTGCCTTAATATTTCCGTAATTAAGACAATGTTAAAAATTCATGTCTGGAAAAAGGATTTAATTGGTAGAGAGTCAAGACTTAAGACAGCTAACAAGACAACTGTAATTCCAAACTCATTTTCTGTAATTTAAGGGTTGGTTAAAGTATGTTGGTAACTCTTCTCTGTCCCCCCAGGAAGCAATTTCTGCATGACGTTACAGAGTCCATGGATCTCTAAATCACTGTTGTATGAAGCCTAATAGCCCATTTTAAATTTTTTGTTGTTGTTGTAGGGTAAGCACTGTTCCTGCACTTTTGTGCTCAAGACTAGTGCTCTACCACTTTGAACCACAGCTCCACTTCTGGTTTTCTAGTGATTAATTGGTATTAAGAGTTTCAAGGGCCTTCCTGCTTGGGCTGCTTCAGATCCTCAGATCTCAACCTCCTTAGTATTTAGGATTATAGGTATGAACCACCATTTCCTGGGTAATCTAGATCTTAAGATTTTTAGGAAGAACCCAAACTGTAATTGTTGCAGGAAGACAGTGGTGCCTACCAGTGAAAACTGGGCTTCTGATCTGTGTGTATGTGTGTGTGTGTGTGTGTGTGTGTGTGTGTGTGCGCATGCAAGTGTGCAAGTAAGCATATATGCTAGTTCAGGGGCTAGAACTTTGGGCCTGGGCACTGTCCATCAGTTTTTTTTTGTTCAAGGACAGTGCTGTACCATTTGAGCCACTGTTCCACTTCTGATTTTTTGGTTGTTAATTGGGAATCAGAATCTCATGGGCTTTCCTGCCTGAGCTGGCTTTAAACTATGACACTTAGATCTCAGTCTTGTCTTGGCGTAGCTAGAATTACAGATGTGAGCCATCCATGCTCACCTTCAATTGTTCAGAGAAGCTCAGTTATTTCTGTACTAAAGACTGGAGATTTTTTTTCTGTCTTCCATTGGTTTTTTTTTCTTTTCTTTTTTTTGTGTGTGGGGGAACAAAAGTATTTGCAGAAGTTCCTCAACAGATTCCTGTTTCATTTGTCAAAGTAGGGTCATCTAACCTCACTAATTGAAAGGAGGGCTAGGACAGAGGTTTCTAGCTTCTGTTGGCAGTGAGGACATGGGGAAGGGAGATGAAGTAGCCAATCAAGGTTGGGAACATGTTAGTCCTGTTTTTCAGATGATGATTTGAGTTCCAAGGTAGTAGAACTGGGAGTTGAACACAAGTCTTGAGATTATAAATTTCATACTTGGTTGCCTATAGTGGCATAAATCCCAGCACTCTGGAGCCTGAGACTGGAGGATCTCAGGTTCCAAGGAGGTCTGGAACATATAATGAGATCCTGTATTTTTTTTTTTAAAGCCCAGAGTTGGTATCTCACATCTGTAATTCTAGCTGCTCAGGAGGCTGAGACCCAAGGATAGCATTTCAAAGCTAGCCAGGCAAGATAGTCCATGAGACATTTACCTCTAGTCAACTAAAGAAAAACAGAAAAAGCCTAAGATGGATCTTAAGTGGTAGAGTGCTAGCCTTAAGCAAAAAAATCTCAGGGACAATGTCCAGGCCCTGAGTTCAAACCCCAGTAGTAGCACAAAAAGCCAAAACAAAACCAAAAAACTTTCCATCTTTACCTTACAATATTTGAGTATTTTAGGATTAACTGATGCACTAAATATTTGTTAAATGCCTTTCTACTCTCACAGAGCTTAGGCTACCTATGATGAGTCTGATGAATTGATCATTACCTTTATGCGCTTAAACATAGGACCTTATATTCTTACTTGTCTTTTTTCTTTACAGCTGGTGCTCTGCTACTTGCCAGGCTTTTGATGATTAATTAGAGATAAGAGTCTTAAGGATTTGTCAGCATGAGTTGGCTTTGAACCTCAATCCTCAGATTAAGTCTCCTGAGTAGTGTAGATTGTAGGCATGAGCCTCACCAGTGCCTCAGCAATTGCATCAGCTATTTTTTTAAAAAGTTTTAAAAATGATTCACATTTCTATATTGTATGTATTTATATATATGGTTCATTATGAAACAGGATAAGACTGTAGGACCTGCTCCATAGTGACTTAAAACAAAAGTAAAAATAACTATTTGCAAATAAATTTCATGATGTATCTGAAGAAAGACTTAGCCTACAAATGGATCAGTCAGATAGCTAAGGACACCATGTGTACAGAACTAAAAGCACAATGTAAATTTTCACAATTGGGAAGTTTTAGGCAGAGTTTATTTTTTTAAGTACTGGAGATTGCTCTTTCATTTTGTTTTTGAGATAAAATCTCATTACCTTACCTGTGCTGCCCTTAAACTTATGATCTTCATACTTCCTAAGTAGCTGAGATTACAGACATGTACTATCATGTCTGGGTTTACCAGACCACACTTAACTGCCTGGTAAAAAGCTTCCCTTAGGAACTTTGCCCTTCTTTTCTTCTTCTTTTTTTTTTTTTCCCTTACTAGTCCTGGGGCTTCAACTCAGGGCCTAAACACTGTCTTTGGGCTTTCTCAAGGCTTGAGCCCTTCCACTTGAACCACAGCACCACTTCCAGCTTTTTTTCCTATGTATGTGCTACCAAGGAGTCAAACCCTGGTCTCTGTGCATGCTAGGCAAGCACTCTATCACTAGGCCAAACTCCCAGCCCCTTCTTAAGAACTTTGTACTTAACTTTTGAAGATCTTATATGTGTCCTTTTACATATGCCTGCCCTTCTCTGGTTGTCACCCCAAATCTGATAGGCTTCTGGATACCATTCTCTTTCTCTTAGGCCTTATCCTTGATCCCTTTTAACCAGTGAAAAACCAGGTTTTTTTTGTAATATAATTTTTTCATTATTATTATTTATTTTATGTGTGTGTGTATGGGTCATGGGGCTTGAATTCCTGGTCTGGGCACTGTCCATGAGCTCTTCAGCTCAAAGCTACCACCTTACCCCTGGGCCTGGGTGTTGTCCCTGAACTCTTAAGCTCAAGGCTACCATCCTATCCCTGGAGCTATAGCCCCACTTCCCATTTTCTAGTGAGATAAAAGTCTAAGGTTCTTTAGTGCCTGGGCTGGCTTTGAACTTTGATCCTCAGATCTCAGCCTCCTGAGTAGTTAGGATTACAGGCGTGAGTCACCACACCCAGCTGGGATTTGACTTCTTTTTTTTTTTTTGCCAGTCCTGGGCTTGAGCTCAGGGCCTGAGCACTGTCCTTGGACTTTCTCAAGGCTAGAGCTCTACCACTTGAGCCTCAGCACCACTTCCGGCTTTTTTCTATGTGTGTGGTACCGAGGAATCGAACCTGGGTCTTCATGCATGCTAGGCAAGCACTTTAACCACTAGGCCAAACTCCCGGCCCCGGAATTTGACTTCTTGAATTAAAATCTTAACTGTCTTCTAATTTCTTACCTTGGGTATCTCATTTAAGTTTTTTTTTTTTTTTTTGTTTGTTTGTTTTTGTGGGAGTCATGGGGCTTGAACTCTGGGCCTAGGCACTCACTGACTGTCCTTAGTGCCTGGTCTTTAATGCCTGAGCTGGCTTTGAACTGAGATCCTTAGATCTCAGCCTCCTGAGTAGTTAGGATTACAGGCACGAGCTACCATGCCCAGCTCACTTAAGTATTCCATGCTTTAGTTTCCCTCTTTAAAATGTAGGCACTAAGAGAAACTTGTTTTATAGGGAGATAAATGAGTGTGTTTGTTAACTTGGAAAAGTATCTGTAGCTGGCAAGTGTTCAGAAATGTTAGCTCTTCTTACTAGTGTTTGACACAGGTGATAATTTATTTGATTGCACAGTGAACAAGATATGACCCTTACCCTTCATATTCAGAATGTGTTTCCTGGGCTTAGGCTCTGTTAATATTTGCCACATTCATTTCAACTTGGCATCTTTATTTCATTTTGTAGTTGAAGTCAGGTGATTTTGCAGTCC
Organism: Megascapheus bottae; assembly: GCF_031878675.1. Classification (NCBI taxonomy): domain Eukaryota; kingdom Metazoa; phylum Chordata; class Mammalia; order Rodentia; family Geomyidae; genus Megascapheus; species Megascapheus bottae. Next base: position 11,460,143 of record NC_143532.1, on the reverse strand, counting down.
TGAAGCAGTTGCTCCCTCTGTTGGAGACGGTTTCCAACACCTATCCTGACCCTGTCATCCAGGAACTTGCCACTGATCTCCGTATCACCATCTCTACCCATGGAGCCTTTGCCACTGAGTCTGTCAGTGTGGCTGCCCAAAGTACCCTGAGAAGAAAAGATCCAGAAAGGAAAGTGGAAGAACAACAACAAACCAGTCATGACAGACACACAGGGGTAGCTCAGAGCCACCGGGAACAACAGCAAAGCCATGAGACATCCCCCCAAACAGGCCAGAAGTATAACACTCCATTCATTTCTAAAGAAGGCAGTGAGCCCAGGACTACCACAGACAAGAAATCAGGAAACATCACTGAAGAACAGCTCCAAGAGGTTCTTTTGTCTGCTTATGACCCTCAGATTCCAACTCGGGCTGCTGCCCTGCGAACACTTTCCCATTGGATAGAGCAAAGAGAAGCAAAAGCCCTTGAGAGGCAAGAGAGGCTTCTCCAGGTGAGTAAAACAAAGACCTGGGGCACAGGGAAGGCTGTGTCCAGGAACATGCATTCAGTTCAGGTGGCATTGGGGCATTTAGGGTATATGAAGTACTATTCTGGACTATCCTCCAGGAACTTTTTCTTTTTTTCAGGGTGGGGGGTCATGGTGCTTGAACTCTGAGCCTGAATGCTGTCCCTGAGCTCTTCAGCTCAAGGCTACCACCCTACCCCTGGAGCCACAGCCCCACTTCTGGTTTTTTAGTGATTAATTGGAGATGAGAGTTTCTCGGATTTCCATGCCCGGGCTGGCTTTGAACCGCAATCCTCAGATCTCAGTCTCCTGACTAGCTAGGATTACAAGTGTGAGCCACTGCACCTGGCTTCCAGAAAGTTTTTCATCCACTCTTTCCCCCCCACTCCCTCCCCCACCTCTGTTTTATGGTACTGAAGTTTGAACTTAAGGCCTTATGCTTGCCTCTTTTTTTAATTATTATTACTCTCAAAGTAGCATTTTATGCCTAAACTGGCCTGCAATCCTATTTGTGCTTCCACTGTAGCTAGAATGACAGATATTGGCCACCCCACACCAGTCATTAGTTGAGATAGAGTCTCTCAAATTTTTATGCCTGGGTTGGACTTGAACTGTGATTCTCTAATCTCTGCTTCCCAAGTAGTCAGGCTTGATCTATGGCACCCAGCTTCCTCTAAAAACTTATAACTGATACGAGGAAGCAAGACTTAGGCATAGCAAGCTGGGCACCAGAAGCTCATGCCTGAATTCCTAGCTTCTCAGGAAGCTGAGCTCTGAGGATAGGAGTTTGAAGCTACCCTAGGCAAGGAAGTCCATGAGACTTTGTGTTACAGAGACTTGGAAGACCGCATAGGGATACTCATCAACTGAGTGCAGAAACTCTTACATGCATGAAATACTTCAGACAAAGAGAATTGCAATCTTCTAGGGCACATAAGGCTTGGTATAGCCATAACAAACTGATAAAAGTCTGAATATCTGAAAGGAGATAGAAGAACAGAAGCAAATACCCAAATATGGGGAAGTATCCATCCTAGATAAGTCACCTGTCTTTCTGGACCCCCTGTATACAGAAAAGTATTGAGTAGGACTGGATCTCCTCCATTTTTCTTGTTTAAATTCATTCATTCAAATTTTCATGTTTAAATTCTAGAACCACACAGCAGAATAGATAATGCTTAGTGAGAATCTTTTCTCTTTGGTGGAAATTACTCTGACCTCAGTATGGATCAAACATTATGAGCAACAATCTTGAAACAACTGCTTGGGAACCAGTCCCAAGTCAATAGTTAAATAGTTAAATAGTTGAGACTTTAGGATAGTGATGATCTATTCCATATGCCCTAGCCCTTGAACTAAAAATTATAATTCTGATTGAAATATCTGTTATAGTTACTAAAGTAATGGAGCTAATTGTATAGTAATAATAACAACTGATATCTATTGAACCAAGCCATATACCTTATAAACACTATTATAATCTCCACACAACTGCAATTTTGGTATTATCCCCCTCCTCCCACTTTTTTTTTTTTTTTTTTTGGTCCTCGCGCTTGAACTCTAGGCCTAGGCATTGTCCCTGAGCTCTTCAGCTCAAAGCTAGTGCTTTACCACTTGAGCCACAGTATCACTTCTAGTTTTCTCATGGATAATTAGAGATGAGTCTCAAGGTCTTTCCTGCCTGGGCTGGCTTTGAACCACAATCTTTAGATCTCAGCCTCTTGAGTAGTGAGGATTACAGGCGTGAGCCACTAGCACCCGGCGATCATCCCATTTTTAAAATGAGAAAACCCAAAACACAGAAATATCCTGATGATTTTCTGACATTGAAATATTGCTGCAAACTTAAGTGTACATATTCTTTGAGTAATCATTAAAAATATCCCTGACAGTACCTGAGCTGCTGAATGTTATGAACATATTTGGAATTTTCTTTAGCTTCACTTAACCTTGATTTGATATTCATAACTGGTCACTAAGTACCATCAATTCTTTTTTCTTTTTTTCTTTTTTTTTTTTTCCAGTCCTGGGGCTTAAACTCAGGGCCTGGGCACTGTCCTTGGACTTTCTCAAGGCTAGAGCTCTATCACTTGAGCTACAACACCATTTCCAGCTTTTTTCTGTGTATATGGTACTGAGGCAAGCACTCTACCACTAGACCAAACTCCCAGCCCCAGTCTATTTTTTTTTTCTAAGAAGTCATTCAAAATGTATTTTATTCTTTATTCTGTTGGATACTATCCTAGATTAAGTTTTTCTTACTCCCCACAATTTTGAGCCTGGCCATCTTCTCAAATGGCCTAATCTTAGACTCTCCTTAATACACATTTGCAGTTGACACCTGGAGAATTTCTGAATTATAAGATGTATTCAGAGTCATGTATTACTAATGTCAATTGAAGGGGTATAACATGAAAGATTAAAATAATAATAGCCAGACACCAGTGGCTCAAGCCTATAGTCCTAGATACTAAGGAGGCTGAGATCTGAGGATTTTGGTTCAAAGCCAGCCCAGGCATACTTGAGACTTTTATCTCCAATTAACCACCAGAAAACCAGAAGTGATGCTGTGGCTCAAGTGCTCTAGCCTTGAGCTGAAGAGTTCAGGCCCAGAGTTCAAGCCCCACTACTGACAAAGAAAATAAAAATAAATAAGACAAATGGATTCAGTTATCTCAATAATGACATCTTTATCTCACCTGCAATTGCATATGCTTTGTTAGTGCAGTGGAACAGTATGAGATTATAGCACATGTGCTGTCAATTGCACAGAACCCCCACACCTTAGCTCTTATATAACAGTCTGTCATTTATTACATCATATGTGAGAATGTGGTCATTGGGATGACAAAAATACTGAGAATATTCTTCCAGATACTCATTACTATGACTACTGCTAGTATGTACTTGACTACTCCAAGTAGCTCTTTCTTCCTTCTTCACTTTTTAACTGTTATAAAAATTAGAATTGAAAGCACATACACTATTTTCTTTGAAAGATTATAAACCAGACAAGTTTTTAGTTAGGAAGAAAAATTTGCACTTTTTTGAGGCTACAAGTAAAGGGTTCTCTGCAATTCATATTGCTCTTTGTTTGTGGTTCTAGATATTCTTGGAGAACTTGGAACATGAGGACACTTTTGTGTATTTGTCTGCAATTCAAGGTAAGTTAGTCCTAATTAAAGGACTTTGAATCTATGGACCAAAATTTATATTATATTTGCTTGCATAAAAGTCTTTAACCAAGGGGATGGGATTTTGGCCTAATGGTAGAGTGCCTGCCTAACATACACAAGACCCGGGTTCAATTCCTTGGTATCATTTACATAGAAAAAGCCAGAAGTGGTATTGTGACTCAGTGGCAAACCACTATTCTTGAGAAAAGCCCAAGGACAGGTCTTGAGTTCAAGCTCCAGGACTGGCAAAATAAAGTAAAATAAAAAGGTCTCTAAAGCCTTGCTGTCCCCAGATGCTACTATCCATTTGTCCTCTTTCTGGCCCATAGCATGGACATTCTTTAACTTCCGACAATAATATTCTTCTATACATCTCAGTGCCTTGTAATGATAAAAAAGTTTTTACTTTTGTTTGCTCATTGTTCTCTAACATTAAATTTCATTCTCCTTTTTAATTCAATGCTATAAAAACTAGCTCACACATGACCTCTTATTATATTAACCTTTCATGGTTCTTCACTGATATCAGGAAGCACCTTTGCTCTCTAAAAGAATCTTATGGTTTCTGTGGTTTGGTTTGTTTCTTTTGGCAAATTGGGTCTTTGCATTTGCTAAGAATTTATTCTACCCCTCGAGCCATACCTCTAGCCCTTTTTGTTTGTTTTTCTGGTTTTTGTTTTGTTGTACTTGTTATTGAACCTGTGATTTTATACATGATCTTATACATCTTATACAAACACTCTGCCACTGAGCCATACTTCAAGCTCAGTCTCAGGTACTTAGTAATTTCTTATCAAAAGAATTTTGTGACTGGGAGCATAGCCCAGTTATAGAGTGCTCATTTCGCATGCAAAAATCCCTGGGTTCAATTCCTTGTTACCACATGCACAGAAAAAGCTGGATGTGGCACTATGGCTCAAGTGGCAGAACGCTACCCTGAGCAAAAGGAGCTCAGGGAGAGTGCCCGGGCCCAGAGTTCAAGCCCCAGGACCACCCCCTTCCCCCAAATAAAAACTCTCAATGTTTTAATTGCCCGTGTACAAAGAGGTTACAATTCTATAAGACAATTACTTTTTGTTGGATTGCTAGATAATAATGTAGTGATCTGTATGACTTCTTAGATTTTTTTTTTGCCAGTCCTGGGGCTTGAACTCAGGGCCTGAGCACTATCCTTGGGCTTTCTCAAGGCTAGAGGTCTGCCACTTGAGCCACAGCACCACTTCCAGCTTTTTCGACCTGGGCTGGTTCACCCCTCCTTAGGCAACCTGGTATTCCCCCGCTCCCAGTAGGTCACCATATCGATGCCGAACTTAGTGCAGACACCTGATCGGCATAGCGCATTGCAGCCCAGAACTCCTGGACTCAAGCAATCCTCCAGGCTCAGCCTTCCGAGTAGCTGGGATTACAGACGCATACCACTGCGCCTGGCACTTCCAGCTTTTTCTATGTATGTGGTACTGAGGAATCTTGCGTGCGAGGCAAGCACTCTTACCACTAGGTCAAACTCCCAGTCCCCCTCATCCCCCCTTTTTTTGCTGGTATTATGGCTTGAAGTCAAAGCCACAGTGCTCATATCCAGTATACTAGTTAGTACTTGAGCAACACCATCAGCCATGCTTTTTGCTGGTTATTTTGGCAATATAGTCTCTTGGACTTTTCTGCCTAGGTTGACTTAAAACCAATATTCTCCTTCAAAATAGCTAGGATCATTGTATCACTTTTACAACTACAGACCAGTTGAGGTTCAGCATGTTAAGCTGGGCTTGACTGGACAGCTGTGCTTCTTCCTGCAGGTCTGGGGACTGGCTCTGTGCAAGCATTCCTAATTGTTCTTTGTCAGTAACCTTCCAGAACATGTTTTCCTGGAGGTGATGTTGGAAGTACTAGAGAGCAAGCAAAAAATCGAAAGGCCTATTTAGACCTAAGCTTCAAACAACATCCTGTCATTTCTGCCTCATTCTATTGGCCAAAGTAAGTCATGTAGTCCAGCCTGAAAGCCAAAAATATCCTCTGTCCCTGTAGTGGGACAAGCTGCCAAGACTCATAGCACAGGTTGTGGATGCAGAGGGTGCAGAAATCATACCAGTAAGGCAGTTCTTCATACAGTGTGTTCTGTTTACTTTTCAAAAGCAAGGCTCACAAGGAGCACAGAAGTGTGAACAGGTTCTGACAGGCTCAGAGTGCAATTTGGGTTTGTTTTATACAGACTTAGTATTTGAAGCTTAAGAGATAATGCAGGGAGGAAAACATGCAGAGATGAAGACCTGAGCCCTTCTTTATTCAACAAATATACATTGTGTACCTACTATATATCCAGCTTTTTAGATTAACTGTGAGTTGTTGTGTCAAGGTTGAAAGGCAAAACAAATTCTTCAAAGGAAACAAAGTGTGACCACCTAAGGAGGTAAAAAAGCAAGTTACGTGAAATCAGGCAAGATGGGGAACCTTTTTCTGCCCTTAGGATATTTATAGTATCATTCAAGGCCCATACAAAATTATCAATACAGAAAGTAGAGATGTGGCTCAAGTGTTAGAACTTCAGTCCTGAGCAGAAAGCTCAGAGTATGAGTCCCTGAGTTCAAGCCCCATTACTGACACCAAAAAATAAAAAACAAAATTATCAATATAGGTAGATGGCTACAGGCAGCTGATAAAAAAACATAGGTCTCTGATCTGATTTGCCACACATCAAATGATTTCACAGCCTTATAGCACCTTAAGGCTAGAGGTCCTCACCCCCAGTAGAGGGTTTCAGGAGAGAAATTCAATTAACGGAATGTGGAGAGGTAGAGGAGCCCTGGAGGCTCCGTTCCCTAGTGCTAAGGGGGCCTCATGAGGTAATGTGACATGGCATGGTAATTATGGAAATCAGAGAAATCAAGAAAGCAGTAACTGTCAGGCACTGGTGGCTCACGCCTGTAATCCTAGCTACTCAGAAGGCTGACATCTGAGGGTTGCAATTTGAAGCCAGCCCAGGCAGGAAAGTCCATGAGACTCTTATCTAATAAACTAATCAAGAAAATCCAGAAATGACATTGTGGCTCAAGTGGTAGAATGCTAGTTTTGAGCACAAAGGCTCAGGGACAGTGCCCAGAGTTCAAGACCCAGAACCAGCAAAGAAAAAAATTAAAAATTAAAAAATTAAAAATAAATGGGCTGGGTGACTGGGAGTTTGGCCTAGTGGAAGTGGTGCTATGACTCAAGTGGTAGAGCACTAGCCTTGAGGAAAAAACCCAAGGACAGTGCCCAGGCTCTGAGTTCAAGTTAAAAAAAAAAAAAAGATAAAATAAAAAATAAAAAAATAAATGGCTGGACAAGGGTTCTCATGCCTGTAAGCCTAGCTACTCTGGAGGATGAGATCTGAAGATCTCAATTTAAAGTTAGCACGGCACTAAAGTCCTTGAGACTCTTATCTCCAATTAACCACCAGAAAACCAGAAGTGGCACTGTGGTTCAAGGGGTAGGGCTGTGGCCTTGAGTTGAGGAGTTCAGGGACAACGCTCAGGCCCAGAGTTCAAGTCCCACAACCGAGAAAGAAAGAGAGGAGGGTGGGGAGAGAGAGAAAGGGAAAAAAGAGAAAAAGAATGCCTCGAATTATTAACTCCTAGGCTTTCCCCAAAAAACGGTCATGGTGATTTTTTTTTCCTTAAAGGACTAGGATTTGGGAAGTGGTGGTATGCCATTCTAATGCAGCAGCATTGCTGATTAGAATAAGCTTTTAGCTGATTAACCTATTGAGCTCATTAGCCTCTAGGATCTGCTGTAAAAATGGCAACTGTTGGTGTTGTGTTTGTTTTTAGTGATTTAAATTGGTGTGCTAATCAGTTAGTAGCTAATTTGGTGATGAAAAACATGGGAGGTGGCAGTGTAATTTCTCCTCTTAGTTCCCCAAGATGGACAAGATTGAACTAATTGATGTTTTGGTGTTTGTAATAATGCACTTAAAAGCCAAGGCCTTGGGTGAATTTCCCATTAGGAAAGGCAAGAACTGAATTTTCCCACCTGCGTTGCCAAGGTAGTTTCCCTAGGCCTAAACCACTGCAGCATCAAAGCCCATCCCAGACAAGTTCTACAGGATAGGGAGGGAGGCCTATATATCCCCCTTCATTTTGGGGAATGTGTGTACATTTAAAGTTTCCCACATCTAGGCTGCCAAAATGGCTCCACATTAGAGCTACAGTGTCTGATTTTGTTTAGTTTATGGATATATTGGATTTCTTTTATGAGTTCTCATGAGTTCTGTTTGTCGATGTCATGGTAGAGGACATAGAAAAATAAAATTCTGCTGGCATAGTGCCGGGAATGTGGCCTAGTGGTGGAGTGCTGGCCTCCCATGCTCAAAGCCCTGGGGTTGATTCGTTGGTACCACATACATAGAAAAAGCTGGAAGTGGTGCTGTGGCTCAAGTAGTAGAATATTAGCCTCGAGAAAGCCCAAGAACAGTGCCTAGGCTGAGTTCAAGCCCCAGGACTTAAAAAAAGAAAAAAAAAAATCTGCCAGGCACGGTGGCTCATGCCTATACTCCTAGCTACTCAGGAGGCTGAGATCTGAGGATTAAGGTTCAAAGCCAGCCGGGGCACAAAAGGACCTAACCTCTAGAAAATGGGAAGTGGGGGTTGGCTCAAAGGTAGGGCAGTAGCCTTGAGCTCTGCCTTGAGCTAAAGAGCTCAAGGCCCAGGCCCCAGAGTTCAAGCCCCACACAGACAATAAAGAAGGAAGGAAAGGAAAGGAGAAGAGAGGAGAGGAGAGGAGAAGAGAGCAAAAAGAAAAAGGAGAGGAGAGGAAAGGAAAGGAAAGGAAAAAGGAAGGACCTTATGCCCCAAGCCAACTTGGGAGGTGAACATCTTGACATGCCCAGACAAATCACACTGTCCCTTCCACTCTCTTCCTTTCAGAGAACAGTTTTATTTTTGTCAAAAGAGTCAAAGGGAGAAAGGCAGAAAGCCCAGAAGGGGACGATAGATCCAAGATGACATTATTCTTAACAGTGTCAGACTGAGTACAATTACAAGCCTTAACTTGTCAGGCACTGAACTCTGTCTCATTCTCAGATTTCTACCTCAAATAAAGAAAGTTAAGAAACCATTAACTGAAAATAAGTTCATCCCTTGAAGGATCATCTAATTGGATCTGGCATGGAAATTTGGAATGCAGTCCTGTGAAGTTTATCATCTCCATTTATGTCCTTGAAATGGGAAGATTTCTTTTATGTTCTGACTGGTTTCTGTAGCACCTAATTAACAATGAGCATTTATTGAATGTCTTTCATATGTGTTCTCTCAGTAAACTCATGAAGTCATTCTGGGAAGTAGAAATTATCCTCATTTTTTTAAACTTATTTGATGTATCATTCACATGCCTAAAATTCACCAAATTTAAGTATGCAAGTCAGTGGCTTGTAGTATAGTTTTACCACCATTACTCCTATCTAATTTTCAAGTATTTTCATCTCATATCCATTGTTGGCTACTTCCTATTCCTCATTCCCACAGCCCCTGAAACCACTAATCTACCTTTCTCTCTCTGCCACAGAGCCACACACCCATCCTCCATCTACTTTTTCTCTGAATTTATACTAAATGTAAATGGAATCACAGAGTGCAGTTGTATCAAAGATTTTTTTTCTTTCTGGCTCATTTCACGTAGTATAATTCCTTTAAGTTCATTATTGTTATAATATTTTACCATAATGATGAGCCAATTTGTTTATTTTTGTCAGTCCTGGGACTTGAACTCAGGGCCTGGGCACTGTCCTTGGACACGTTTTGGCTCAAGGCTAGCACTCTGCCACTTGAGCCACAGCACCACTTCCAGCTTTTTCTGTGTATGTGGTACCGCGGAATCTAACCCAGGGCTTTGTGCATGCTAGGTGAGCACTCTACTACTAGGCTAAGCTCCTAGGCCCCACAGTTTATTTATCATCAGCTAATGGACAGTTTGGGTGTTTCTACTGTGCCACATATGAATAGTATTACTATGAATATTGTGTACAGGTTTTGTTTGTACAGCCTTTTTGCTGTTTAATTGGAGATTGAGTCTCATCCTACGTCAATTCTCAGATCGCAGCCTCTTGAATGAATAGCTAGAATTATACATGTGAGCCACTAGCACTCAGGCCAACGTTAGGTTTTTTTTGTCTTGTTTTGTTTTGCAGGGGGGAAGAGGTGGGGCTTGAGCTCAGAGCCTGCTCACCATCCCTGAGCTGTTTTGTTCTTTACCACTATGAGCCACAACTCTACTTCTGTTTTTTGTTTTGTTTTGTTTTTTTGTTTTTTTTTGCCAGTCCTGGGTTTAAGCTTAGGGCCTGAGCACTGTCCTTGGACTTTCTCAAAGCTAGAGCTCTACCACTTGAGTGTCAGCACCGCTTCTGGCTTTTATCTATGTATGTGGTACCGAGGAATCGAACCTGGGTTTTCATGCATGCTAGGCAAGCACTTTAACCACTAGGCCAAACTCCCGGCCCTCTACTTCTGTTTTTTATACTTCTTTTTTGGCCAGTCCTGGGCCTGAGCACTGTCCTTGGACAGTAGGCTAGAGCTCTACCACTTGAGCCTCAGCACTACTTCCTGCTTTTTTCTATGTATGTGGTACCGAGGAATCAAATCTGGGTCTTTGTGCATGCTAAGCAAGCACTCTACCACTAGGCCAAACTCCCAGCCCCTCTACTTCTGTTTTTTTCTGTGGTTAATTGAAGACAGTGGTCTCACAGACCTTCCTGCCCAGGCTGGGTTAGAACTGTGATTCTCAGACCTCAGCCTCCTGAGTAGCTAAGTTTACAGGTGTGAGCCACTAGTACCTGGGTCACTGTTTGATCTCCAAGATTGCTCCAGATAATTACCATATAAAATAAATGGCAATAAGTAGTGTAGAAATTTCTATTATGTTACATGCTAGTCATATAACCCCACAAGTTAATAATACCACCCTCATCTCATAGAAGAGGAGACTGAGGCCCAAAGAAGTTTACTTGGACCAAAGTGACTCAGATAAAAGTTACAAGAGTAGAATTTGAATCCAAGTCTCACTGGCTCTAAAGACTGTGCTCTAACCAGAGGGAGAAATAAAAAAAAATTATGAAGCCCATCCTTCCTGTTAAAGTTTTTTTTTTTTTAATTGTTCCTAGTATGGGAGAACCAGGCCTGCCTATGGAAATCAACCAATCTTTTATAACTTAGTAATATGCTGATGTCATGCCGACTTGATTTTTGTTTTGCTTTGTTCATTTGGCAACATGTGCAGTATTAATTTTTAAGTCATCTCTGTATCTTTGCAACTCATTTTCTAAACTCACACTTCCTGCTCTCCTTTCAGCACCATGGAGCATTAGGAAAGGCCTCAGAAATCAGATGTAGCATTTATTCAGTTTGCTTTGTGTGTTAGTCTGTTTTGAGCTGCTATAACAGAATATTTGAGCCTGGACAATTTATCAAGGACAGACATTTATTGGTTTTACTTTTGGAGGCTAAGAAATTTAAAGGGTAAGGGCCCAGATCTGGCTTGGGTAAGGTTTGGGTGAGGACAGAAAGACCAAGAAATAGGTTTGGAGGTAAAAGGTCTGAACTCATCCTTTACAGCAAGTCACTGACCACTCCCACAATGATGGCATCAGTCCAATTATGAGGGAAGAATCATCATGACTAATCACCTCATAAAAGTCCCATCTCTCAACACTGTGGTATCTAAGTGTTGATTTTCCATCTCATGAACTTTGAAGAACACATTCAAACCATAACACTGGGCTGGGTGCTCACGTATATAATCCTAGCTACCCAAGAGGCTGAGATCTGAGGATCAAATTCAAAGCCAGCTTGACATGAAAGTGTGAGAGTCTTATCTCCAGTTAACCACCAGAAAACTGGAAGTGGTGGAGGTGGCATTATGTCTCAAGTGGTAGGGCACTAGCCTTGTGCTGAATTGCTCAGGGACAGAGTTCAAGCCCCATGACCGACCAAAAAAACCAAAAACAAAACAAAACAACCAAAAATGCATAACATGGAAGTCTCTAATTTTCTGTATAGAAATTTTGAGATTTTGGGGCCGGGAGTTTGGCCTAGTGGTTAAAGTGCTTGCCTAGCATGCATGAAGACCCGGGTTCGATTCCTCGGTACCACATACATAGAAAAAAGCCGGAAGTGGTGCTGAGGCTCAAGTGGTAGAGCTCTAGCCTTGAGAAAGTCCAAGGACAGTGCTCAGACCCTGAGCTCAAGCCCAGGACTGGCAAAAAAAAAAAAAAAAGAAATTTTGAGATTTTGGGTTTTTTTTTTTTTTTTTTTTTTGCCAGTCCTGGGGCTTGAACTCAGGGTCTGGGTACTGTCCTTGAGCTTTCTCAAGGCTAACGCTCTACCACTTGAGCCATAGCACCAATTCCAGCTTTTCTGAATATGTGATACCAAGGAATTGAACCCAGGGCTTTATTGCATTCTAGGCAAGCACTCCAGGCCTCTTGTATTTCTTTTTTGCTGTTTTTGGTGATTGAGCTTGAACTCTGGGTGTTGGTGCTGTCCCAGAGCTCTTCAGCTCAAGGCTAGTGCTCTACCACTTGAGCCACCACTTCTGGTTTTCTGGTGCTTAATTGGAGATTAGAGTCTTATGGACTTTGATGTCCAGGCTGGCTTTGAACCGCAATCCATAGATCTTAGCCTCCTTAGTAGCTAGGATTACAGGCATAAGCCACTGAGCCCAGCTTCTGGCAACTCTTAAGAGGATAAAGATAGTTATCATACAACCCACCAGTTGTAATCATATTCCATTTCAGGAGAAATAAAAACACATTCACACAAAATTTATATGTCAGGATTATTTATAACAGCCCCAAAGTAAGAACAACCAAGACGTGGATGAATGGCTAATTAAAATCTGGCACATTTATATAAGAGAATACTATTTGTCCGTAAAAAGGAATGGTTCACACTTTGATTTGAATGAACCTTAAAAATGAGAGAAGGCAGAAACAAAAGGCTATATATGATATAATTCCATTTATATAAAATGTAAGAATGATCTATAAGTATCAAAAGTAGTGTTTATTAAAGGATAGAGAATGGAAATGGGATGTTACACAATGAACATGCAATTTCTTTTTTGAGGAGATGGATATGTTTTAGAATTACATAGTTGTGATTACTTTTTTTTTTTTTTTTTTGCCAGTCCTGGGCTCAAGCTCAGGGCCTGAGCACTGTCCTTGGATTTTTCTCAAGGCTAGAGCTCTACCACTTGAGCCTCAGCACCACTTCCGGCTGTTTCTAGGTATGTGGTACCAAGGAATTGAACCCGGGTCTTCATGCATGCTAGGCAAGTACTCTACCACTAGGCCAAACTCCTGGCTCTGCATAGTTATGATTATTGCATGATCTTATAAAATATACTTACAGTAACTGAATTATATGCTTTTAAAATTAACTTAAGGACTGGAGGCATGGCTCATATGTTAAGAGTGCCTACCTAGAAAGCACAAGTATCTTTAGTTCAAACTCCAGTATCAGGGAAGCAAGCAAAGAAGGAAGGAAGGAAGGAAGGAAGGAAGGAAGGAAGGAAGGAAGGAAGGAAGGAAGGAAGGAAGGAAAGAAGGAAGGAAGGAAGGAAGAAAGAAAGAGAAAGAGAGAAAGCAAAAAAAGGCAAGCAAGCTATCTAAGGTGGGGCATGGCTTATCACTATCATCCACTTGATCTGCTTGAGTGGTCCAGTAAAAAGTTAGCAAGACCCTTATTTTAGCCAATAAATCTGTGTGGAGACATGTGCCTTTCATCTCAGCTACATATGAGCCATAAAGAAGAGGAATAGGGCCCAAGGCTGTTCTGGGCAAAAAGTGTAGCCCTCCTTGAAAAAAATCACTGGAGCAGAAAGGGCTGGGAGCATGTTTCAAGAGATCAAACACTTGACCATCAAGTTCTAGACATAAGTTCAAACCCTAGTATTACGGGGGGAAAAAATGTTGCCAACGTTTTTTTAAACTTAAAAATTCAGAATGGGAGGCCAGGAGTTTGGCCTAGTGGTACAGTGCTTGCCTATTATGCATGAAGACTCGGCTTCTATTCCTTGGAATCACATACTTAGAAAAACCTGGATATGGGCCGGGGGTTTGGCCTAGTGGTAGAGTGCTTGCCTAGCATGCACGAAGACTCGGGTTCGATTCCTTGGTACCACATACTTAGAAAAAGCCAGAAGTGGTGCTGAGTCTCAAGTGGTAGAGTTCTAGCCTTGAGAAAAATCCAAGGACAGTCCTCAGGCCCTGAGCTTGAGCCCAGGACTGGCAAAAAAAAACAAAAAAAATACAAACCTGGAAATGGTGCTGTGGCTCAAGTGATGGAGCTCTAGCCTTGAGAAAGCCCACGAGCCAGTACTCAGGCCTGATTGGGGGACTTGGGGAGGCGGGGCAGGGGGAAGACAGCCTGGGCATTAAAGAACGTGAGACTCTTTACCTCCAATTAACCTCTAGAAAACCGTAAGTGGCACTGTGGCTCAATGGGTAGGGTTGAAGAGCTCAGGGATAGTGCCCAGACCCAGAGTTCAAGCCCTATGACCCACCCCCCCCCAAAAAAATCAGAATGGTAGTTTTTCATGAAGTTCTTAGACTTATAGATGGATTACAGGATTTAGATGGAAATGAAGTCAGAGATGGAGGGGTAGAAGGGAAAATGAAGGCTGGAAGAATGAAGCAGACAAAAGGAAAGGAAAATAGTTCAGGTTATCAGTGGTGTAGTACAGGCCCCCAGATAAGGAGCAAGGACAGCTGGAATGTGGAAGGCTTTCTGTGAGCTCCAGAGACCTTTGTGGTTTTCATTCTCCACTTCAACTAATGGCTGGGTGCTGACTTTCATGGATTAAAGGCATTAGTCTTGCTGATAGTTACTATTTATTTGCCTTATTTTCCCTCAGGACTTACTAGTGTTACTTGTGTATCACATAAAACTTACATTATTTTATTTGCTCCTCTCTATAATCCGTAAGAGTATCTAGCTCCACATTTTCTGAGACAAAGAAACCAAGGCTCAAAAGTCGTCACCTAGCCAGCCAGCAGGTAATGGATTCAACTCCACAACCAAGGCCCTTTCTCAGTTCCCCATAACCCCTGCACATGCAGGTGGTAGAATTAAGATGTGGAACCCGTTATCTTGACATTTGTAGCTAAGCAATTACAGACTTCTTAATTTCATGGTTTCCAAGGCTTATTTCAAATCTCTACATTCTATTCATGTAGACTACCTTGTCACATAGGCAGAATTCTCAACCAGGGAGACAGTTGTGAGCTACCTTGGGATAAAGAGTTGCTCAAATGTCTACTTTACAAGCTATTAAGAAGCCTGTAAGTACTCTCCCTGAAAAACAGTTATTTAAAATTTACCCTGGAGCTACCCCTATTTTAGTAAAGTTAGAATTGGAAGACAAGGTAAAGAGGATAGAGTAGAAAGAGTGGAATGTACAAGGCAGTATTCTATACTCTTCAGGGAGCCTATCAGGGTCACTGGAGATAGCAGTGGAAGGGTATATTGTCCTTCTGTCTCTTTCTTTCCCACACTAAAAAGCTTATATTACCCTTCATTTCAAATACAAATTAAAATTCCTAATCTCACCATATGTGGTTAAGAGGATTCTTGAAGTTGCTCACACACTTAATAAGCCCAATTATAATTTTTTATTAACCCTGACATAGTTCCTTTGTTACTGAATCATAAGTTTAATATCTTTTAACTTAGTGATGCATCAATTTCACCCTCTTAGGTCATGTCAGATCTTAGACAGTGGTAGAAAACCACCCTTAAATGATGCCTGTTTTTGGCAACTCAGTTTTATATTTGTTCATTACACCTTGACATTTGGCTTTGCTTTCTGACCTCGTGGTACCTCTGCTCCCCATGAGGAGGCAGGTGGCTTGGGAATGAATTGAGCCTGAGGAAACAGATCGCAGACCTAGAGCTATTGAAAAACCAATTAGATCATCTACTTGTTAGGGCATGATTGAAAGTTTTCCTTCTTGAGAAAGCTTTTTTAGAAGTACGTTTACACATTGTATTCAACTTTTGTTTCATTATTCATAACCTGACCTTAGATAGGAACAAAAAGAGTAGGGTATCCCCTTTCTTGTGCCCTTGTATGGGAGTACATTCCTTTAAGAGGCTATACAGAAGAGTAAAATAAGCATCCATAAAACTCATGGATTAGAACTGGGATCATAGCCTAGTGGTAGAGTGCTTGCCTCACATGCACAAAGCCCTGGGTTTAATTCCTCAGTACCAGAAAAACCTGGAAGTGGCACTGTAGCCTTGAGCAAAAAGTGTCCAAAGACAGTATCCAGGCCTTGAGTTCAAGCCCCACGACTGGCAAAAAAAAAGGGGGGGGTCAAAAACATGAGACGGGTATCAAGGTTTGAGAAGTAATGTACCCACTACTTGATGAATGTAACTGTAACCCCTCTATACATTATTCTAACAAAAAAATACAATCTAAAAAAAAAACTCAGATTATCACATTCCTTTGTGGATCCTATCTGAAGTCACAGCTGATGATGGAGGAGAATTGTGAAATATTATCCTTGCCATTGTTGTTTTCTTATTAGTTAAAAATGTCATTTGTTTACTTAAGAGATACTTATTGAGCACCATGTTTGAGGCTGCCGATATAGTGAGGAACACTACTGAGCATAGTCCTTCTCTGCCTTCATGGAGTTTGTTTAGAGGAGAGCAGTTATCTATCAACCATACAATCAGATGTAAAGTGTGGCAGGGACAGGAACTCTGAAAATAGGGTCCCTATTTTTAGGGACATTTTACCCATCAAAGAATGATAGGTGCACAGGCCCATTAGCTTCTGTCCCACACTGCAGGTACAGAAAACTAGGTCTAAGGCTGACAGCAAAGACTGCTTGAACTGTTCTCCATAATACACTCAGAACTGATGAAGGGGGTAGGCTGAATGGGCTCAGAGCAGTACAGTCTGATTTTTCTCTTTCATTGAGTTCTTGCTACAGATTTCATGTAAAAACAAGATTCATGTAAAAAAAAAGGATTCTGTAGTAACGGGGAAAAAAAATGATTTTAAACAATCACTGTGTGAGGCCATCTATCTGCCCAAACAGGATGCTTCCTGTCACATATATCATATGTGATACCATGTATCATGTCATTCCCCCCTTCTTCTCACTGACAGAATGCTGAGGCTTCAATCCCGTGTTCAGGAAATGCAACATGAAATTGTCCAAAGCACAGTCTTCCACTATTATGAAAAACATTCCACTTACAGAGACAACCAATAGAGCCATGTGGAGTTATTTTAGGCCAGTGATTTTCAAGTAATTTTTTTTTAAGCAATGGAATCCATTGTCAAATGAGTCTTAAATGAAGGCATAAAAACCCAAAGGATTTTTTTTCTTGTCTTTTTACTTATGGCTTTTACATTTTTCTCATAGGAGTATATATTGCTTTTCTAATCAAGAGAGAATGTTTTTTAAATTATATGTCTGTTTAGGGAAACTGAATGGTTTGTGATGACAAGGTTCAGGGCTAGCACAGATTGAAACAGATGGTCTCCTCTGTTGTAGTACCCCCTGGTGACCTTTTTTACAACAAGGGCTTACCAAAAGCATGGTGACCATGGCTTATTCACTAGAAAATTACATGATAACAGCAGAAACCTTACTAACAGATGTTTTCCCCCTGGTAGCACTTTTCTTAATGAAATGGTTGCTTAGATACCAGACCATAATAATTGTCTATATTTAGTTTGTAAAGTGATTCCATTTGCAAAGTTATTAAGTCAGAGAATACTAATTAGATAGACGTGAACATGTCCATTATTTCTCATCTGGCAATTCAGTAACCAAATGGTTAAATTAACAGCACCATTTCATCCAGCATGTGTCTCTCCAGATGCTCTTCCTAACAGGGCACCAACCAGGAAAAATGACAGCTCCTAGAGCAACCCCACTCCCCACTTCCCAATGACTGTAGTAGCCCAGCCATATTTGATCTTCTATCAAATATGTCTGTGTTGGTAGCTCTCCCATGTGGCACTAGGTTTCTGAGAGCATCAGTCATGTCAGTGGGTAGAAAGCTGTATTTGAAAAAGGAAAAATAAATTCTACTTAAAGCTTAATAAAGGCAGTGTAAAAGAAGAACCCAAGAATGAAGATTCTTGATTAGGGGGACAGAATTTATAAATGGAAAAGTAGCAATGTAAACCAACAACACAGATCTTCTCCCATACTCTTTGTTGGCTAAATTAAATCATTTACCCTTAAATTCAAACTACGAAATATAGAAGAAAAAAAAGATCTTGGTCATTCATTTTCAGTAATATTTAGCTACTGCCTTACCGTTGAGACAAGCCCCACTTCCCATTTACTAGAGGTTAATTGGAGAGAAGAGTCTCAGGTCTTTTAGTGCTCCAGCTGACTTTGAGCCTTGATCCTCACTGCTACATAATGTCATACTACCATTTTTTTTCCAACTGAATCCTTTTCTTCCACTTTTTAATCCAACTAATTATTTTTTTTTTGCCAGTTCTGGGTCTTGAACTCAGGACTTGGGTGCTATCCCTGAGCCTTAGTTAACTCCCTGTGTGGATCTTGAGAGTATCCCTAAGTCTGGAAACTCCCTGAGATTATAGGCAGTGTCTGTGCAAATATTCCTTTTTCAGGAGAGAGAGGGCTTTTGGAAGGACTTTTACAGAAGCTCTGATTGGTTTCTGTATGACACTCCAGGGCTAAGCCCTATATGTCATGGTCACTGATTTCACAATGATCACTTTCTCTAAGTCAGTGCTAGCCTGGAGCATCTACTACAGGCACTTGCCTAATCACATCTATAAGCTTAATTAAGAACAAAAGAGAAACTTAGGTAGAGCTTCCACTTTTCCTCTGTCATTGGCTAGTTACCCCAGTTACAGAGCAAGGCTCCTCAACTACCAAGCATTCCATAGAGGAGCCTTATCTGTGTATGTGTATATGTGTGTGCATATGTGTGCTGGTCCAGGGGCTTGAACTCAGGGCCTGGTCACTGTCCCTAAGTTTTTTTGCCCAAAGCTAGCATTCTACCACTTGAGTCACAGCTCCACTTTTGGCTTTTTTGGTGCTTAAATAATAAAAGTCTCATAGACTTTCTTGCCCAGGGTGACTTCGAAACATAATTCTGTGATCCTCCTGAGTAGCTAGGATTATAGGTGGGAGCCACTGGCACCAGGCTATGTGCAGTCTTGCCAGAGCTGTATAGGCTAGGGGATGGTTTCTTTTGGGAGCCTGACTTTCTCTAAACTAGTAAGATGCTGACACATCAGTCAGCTTTGCTGATTCAGCAGCTTCTTTGTGTAGGCCTGAGGTGAAATGCCAAGTGGAAAATTTAGTTGCAAATGAGTGGGAAGTTCAGGTGCTTCTCCTACTAGTTTACCCACTCCAGGGTTGCAGAGTGTTTTATTTCTTACCTAAACTAAAAGAGTGACTCACCTAAAAGCTTTCCTATCAGAAGCCCCCCCCCACCTTTTTTTTTTTTTACCAGTAAATATTTTGTTAGGGTATTTTGTTTTTCCAGTCCTGGGGCTTGAACTCAGGGTCTGGGCACTGTCCTTGAGTTTTTTGCAAGACTAGAGCTCTACCACTTGAGTCATAGCATGACTTCTGGCTTTTTTCTATGGATGTGGTACCAAGGAATCGAACCTGGGTCTTCATTCATGCTAGGCAAGCACTCTACCACGAGACCAAACTCCCGGTCCTTCTTTTAGCTCTTTTAAGGTATGATATCCTGGGATTTGAACTTAGGGCTTTGTACTTGCTAATGTATTCCCAGGGCAGCCTCAGATTCTCAGTCCTCACAGAGTTCTAGGATTACAGGCATTTGCCACCATGCCTGGCCATCATAGTATTCTTGACAGTTTTTCTGACTTTTGCGCTCTTGTTCCTTCCACTCTGGAATCATCCAGAGATATGTCTTTGACAGACATTGCCCTGAGAAGATGAACAATGTATTTCCAATGCTATTTTTGGTTTTAATTTATTTGCCAGGTGGAATGGGTATTGGAATAAGAGAAACAAGGTGCTTGCCTATAAAGATACTACAGAATGTAGGTGTTTGAAACACTAGTTAAAAACAGACTCATAAGGGGCTGGGAGTTTGGCCTAGTGGTAGCGTGCTTGCCTAGCATGCACGAAGACCCGGGTTCGATTCCTCGGTACCACATACATGGAAAAAAGCCGGAAATGGTGCTGAAGCTCAAGTGGTAGAGCTCTAGTCTTGAGAAAAGTCCAAGGACAGTGCTCAGGCCCTGAGCTCAAGCCTAGGACTGGCAAAAAAAAAAAAAAAAAAAAAAAAAAAAACAGACTCATAAGACCCAGGAGTATAGCCTAGTAGTAGAGTACTCACCTAGCATGCATGAAGTCCTAGGCTCAATTACTTGGTACCACATACCCAGAAAAAGCTGAAGTGGCACCATGGATCAAGTGGCAGAGCACTAGCCTTGAGTAAAAAGTGTCTAAGGATAATGTCAAGGCCCTGAGTTCAAGCCCCAGGACTAACAGAAAAAAAAAAAAACAAACAAAAAAACAGGGCCAGGAGTTTGGCCTAGTGGTAGAGTGCTTGCCTACTATGCATGAAAAAAGCCGGAAGTGGTGCTGAGGCTCAAGTGGTAGAGCTTTAGCCTTGATAAAGTCCAAGGACAGTGCTCAGGCCCTGAGCTCAAGCCTGGGAATGGCAAAAAAAAAAAAAAAATCAACACAACAGCAACAACAACAACAACAAAACAGGCTCATAATCCTAGTATTTAGTCAAGCTCTGGTGGTGCATGCCTGTTATCCTAAATTACTCAGGAACCTGAGATCTGAGAATCAAAGCCAGCCTTGCCAGAAAAGTCTCTGAGACTCTTATCTCCAGTGATCTACTCAGAAAAATCTAAAAGTGATGCTGTGGTTCAAATGGTAGAATACTAGCCTTGAACACAAAGGAGCTCAGGGACAAAACCAAAGCTCTGAGTTCAAGCCCCAGGACCACCAAAATAAATACTAATAATAAAATAAAATCCTAGTTTTCCA
Organism: Megascapheus bottae; assembly: GCF_031878675.1. Taxonomy (NCBI): domain Eukaryota; kingdom Metazoa; phylum Chordata; class Mammalia; order Rodentia; family Geomyidae; genus Megascapheus; species Megascapheus bottae. The sequence goes on along the minus strand of NC_143532.1, from coordinate 11,439,450 downwards.
TTTCCTTTTTAGATCGCTTTTCTGCCATAATTAATGTTGACAGCATCTTAAGTTAGACTCATTCCTGAATTTCATTATCATTGTGATCTCCTTTTTTCATGGAGATCCCAGCAATGCAAACAGTACCTAGGAAGCCCAACTGGGTCCAGTGGAGATGCTGGATGTTCACATGGAATGCAGAGGGTCAGGTGTTCTCCTTAATGCCAACCTTGGTATCCTTAGAGTACATTTCATGGAGCGAGACTTTGTATGCACTAGGAAGTGTGAGGTTTTCAGTTAGGATCTGCACCATCTATACTATGCTCTACTGTTTCCTCCATAGCACTGCTGGCTGTCAGGGGGGCCGTGAGGAGCAGAGGTATTGAGCAGAAAGGATGGCAATTCTGCTGGGCCACACCTTTTACCTCTCTGTTCTCAGCTCTCTGAACCTCAGCTTCTCCTTAGTAAAATTAGGAATAAGAATGGTAGCCTGCTGGGTGCAGTGGCTCACACCTATAATCTTAGCTACTCAGGAGGCTGAGATCTGAGGATCTTGGTTCAAAGCCAGCCAGGGCACTAAAGTCCTTGAGATTTATCTCCAGTTAAACCACTAGAAAACCAGAAGTGGCGTTGTGACTCCAGGGTTAGGGCAGTAGCCTTGAGCTGAAGAGTGTAGCAACAGAGACAGGCCCAGAGTTCAAGCCCTACGACAAAGAAAGTAAAGGAAGGAAGGAAGGAAGCAAGGAAGGAAGGAAGGAAGGAAGGAAAAAGAAAAGATAGAGAAGAAAAAGAGAAAGCAAGCAAGCTGGAAGGATTGTTGGGAGCATTAACAGGATATGTGCATGTAACATGCTTAAGATCATACCCTGCATGTTGAGGGTACTTGGTGTGTCGTACGTCTCTATTTATTAATAATGGGGCTTTGGAATGGAGCTGTGTCTGAAGTTGGCAGAACACCAGCCAGTGAAGGAAAACATCAGATACTGAGTCTGAGTTTTGGTCCTAAAACAAAAAGAGAAAACAAAAAAACCTTAGAGACAACCCTCAGGCCTCAAATCCAAGCCCCAGGATTGACACAGAAAATAAAAACGAATACTGCTGTTAGTTTTCACTTACTAACAATATTTCATGATTCAGATGGCTTGTAAGTTTGGCAAACTTTAGTAGCTATAGGCTGTCTATTCGTTTTTACTTTTTCTTCTCTAAAACAAGAATTAGAAAAAAAAAAAATGTGGGCTGGGATGTAGCTCAGTGGCAAAGCGCTTGCCTAGCAAGTGCAATGTCCTGGGTTCGATCCCCAGTGCCAAAAAAGAAAAGACAAAAAAAATATATATAGTTAAAAAAATTAAAGGGGCTAGGAGTTTGGCCTAGCGGTAGAGTGCTTGCTTAGCATGCACAAATGCCTGGGTTCAATTCCTTGGTACCACATAATACAAAAGCTGGAAGTGGTGCTGTGGCTTAAATGGTAGAACTCTAGCCATGAGGAGAGCCTAAGGACAGTGCTCAGGCCCTAAATTCAAGCCCCAGGACTGCCCCCCCCCCAAAAAAAAAAAATTAAGGGTCAGGCACTGATAGTTAATGCCTGTAATTCTAGCTACTCAGGAGGCTGAGATCTGAGGATTATGGTTCAAAGCTAGCCCAGGCATGAAAGTCTGTGAGACTCATCTCCAATTAACTACTAGAAAACTGGAAGTGGTGGTGTGGCTCAAATTGTTAGAGCACTAGCCTTGAGCAAAATTGCTCAGGGACAACACCCAGGCCCAGAGTTTAAGCCCCACAACCAACAAACAAACAAAAAGAAAAGAAATTAAGCAAATATATTACCGTCATTTGAGTGTTGCAGTTTATTATGTGGATCCTGATTTAAAGAGGTAGACATTAAAGGGAGATGGGGGAATTGGCGGGGGTGAGCCTTATCAAGGAACATTAGGTGCATATATGAGCATTCCAAAATGAAACCACCTGCATTAATGTTAATTTTTAAAATCCTGGAAGAGCTAGGCTACAGTGACTTATGCCTATAATCCTAGCTATTCAGGAGGCTGAAATCTGAGGATTGAGGTTCAAAGACAGTGTAAGCAGGAAATTTTATGAAACTCTTATCTCTGACTTCAAAAACTGGGGGACAGGCCAGGCAATGGCTCAGACCTGTAATCCTTGCTACTCAGAGGCTGAGATCTGAGGATCGTGGTTCAAAGCCAGCCCAGGCACAAAAGGACCTGAGACTCATCTCCAGTTAATCACTAGAAAATGGGAAGTGGGGCTGTAGCCTTGAGCTAGAGAGCTTGGAGACAGTACCCAGGCCCAGAGTTCAAGCCCCATGACCCACAAAAAAAAAACAGGGCCAGGAACATAGCCTAGTGGTAGAGTGCTCACCTACCATGCCCGAAGCCCTGGGTTCCATTCCTCGGTACCACATACTCAGAAAAAGCCAGAAGTGACATTGTGACTCAAGTGGCAGAAAGTGTTGAGCAAAAAGTGTGCAAGGACTGTGCCCAGGCCCTGAGTTCAAGCCCCACAACTAACAAAAACTGGAAGTGGAGGTGTGGCTCAAATGGTTCCATCCTTAAGTAAAGAAAAACCTAAGGGATAGCACTAAGGCCCTAAGTTCAAGTTCCATTATTCAAAACACACACACACAAAAAATTTGGAAAGAAAAAAACTTTTTAAGGCAAGCTAAAAGCAAATAGACGTTCTTAATCCTCAACTGTTCACCATCAAAACTCATTCATGGAACCCCGTATTTTCCTCAGGCCTGAGTAATACTCATCCTGAATCTATAAATTTGTTGGGACCTGTCCACAGTTAACACAGCTTTGGAGCTGTAGAAAAACTAAGCATTAAATTGGCATGCTAGATGTTATCATTTGCTTAATTACAAAGACAGCTCAGCTATTCAGTTGAGTTCCCATAACTTCCTTGATTTAATGACCAACTTCCTTGGTTTGTGCAACTTCCTGGATTCTTAGTGCTGAAATTACTATTAGTTTTCATGTTAATTAGACTGAAATGTAACAACTGAAATATCCTATTGAAGGTAGTATTTTCTTTCTCTTCCAAGTTCTGCTTTTCTTGTCTTTGTGACTTAGAACCCAAAGTGAGGACATCAAATCTAATTTAGCTAATACATAAAAAACGTACATACTTATGGAGTTCGAGGTGATACTTAAATACATGTATATAATAACTTTTTGAGGTATTTCACATATCATGCAGTTCATTTATAACCATCTTCACAGCCCATTTTATATTTTTTAATTTTTATTTTTTATTATAATTAATAGAAGGGTTACATTATAATTACCAGATAGAAGGTGCATTACTTCACAAACATTGATACCCCTTCTCATGTTTCTGTCCCCATTTCCCTCCCCACAGCCCATTTTAGAATGATTTTTCCCCCCCTGTCCATTTTTTGCTCAAAGCTAACACTCTGCCACTTGAGCCACAGCACCACTTCCAGGTTTTTCTGTGTATATGGTACCAAGGAATCAAACTTCATGCATGCTAGGCGAGCACTTTACCACTAGGCCAAACTCCCAGCCCTAGAATGATTGGAGTGTGTGTGTGTGTGTGTGTGTGTGTGTGTGTGTGTGTGTGTGTGTGTGTGTGAGAGAGAGAGAGAGAGAGAGAGAGAGAGAGAGAGAGAGAGAGAGAGAGAGAGAGAGAGAGAGAGAGAGAGACTGAGTATGCATGCTGGTTCTAGGGTTTGTATTCAGGCCTAGATGCTCTCCCTGAACTTCTTTTGCTCAAGGCCACAACTTTACCACTTGAGCCACAGCTGCATTTCTGATGTTTTGGTAGTTCATTGGAAATAAGAATCTCATAGACTTTCCTGTCCAGGCTGGCTTTGAACCATGATCTTCAGATCTCAGCCTCCTGAATGGCTAGGAATAGATGTGAGCCACCAGTGCTCTGCCTAGAATGATTTTAATTACCCCAGAAGTGGGCCAAAAGTGTCTTATTTGTTCTCTACTTCCCCACTTCGCACAGCCCTTGGTAACCAGTAACTTTACCTTTATTCTCTATAGATTTGCCTAATCTGAACATTTCACTTAAATGGAACCATACAATCTCTGGGTTTTTATATTTCTTACAGTTTTGTAAGAACATCTGAGACATTCAAGTGGGTAGGTAGTTTTTAGTATTTTGGAGAAGGGTGCTCTCAGCACAGAAAAAAAATGAGGCAGATTAGTTTTGAAGTCAAGATGCTTAGTGGGTTCTTGAGATATAGTCAGTCAGCAACAGTATTTCTTTTTTTTTTTTTTTTTTTTTTTGCCAGTCCTGAGCTTGAGCTCAGGGCTTGAGCACTGTCCTTGGACTTTCTCAAGGCTAGAGCTCTACCACTTGAGCCTCAGCACCACTTCCAGCTTTTTTCTATATATGTGGTACCGAGGAATCGAACCTGGGTCTTCGCATATGCAAGGCAAGCACTCTACCGCTAGGCCAAACTTCCGACCCAGCAACAGTATTTCAAATTAGACACATCTTTCCTACAATGGATGAGTCCTGGGCAAAGCAAGAGTATATCTAGACTCCTTTTCCTGCCAAAGGGCTACAAAATCACTGCAGGTAGAGCCAGGTGCGGTGGCTCACACCTGTAATCCTAGCTCCTCCAGAGGCTGAGGTCTGAGGATGGCAGTTCAAAGCCAGCCTGGGCACTGAAGTCCATGAGAGTCTTATTTCCAATTAAACACCAGAAAACCGGAAGTGGTGCCGTGGCTCAAGGGGTAGGGTGGTAGCCTTGAGCTGAAGAGCTCAGGGACAATGCCCAGGCCCAGAATTCAAGCCCCACAACTGACCCAAAAAAAAAAAAAAATCATTGCAGATGCAGCCTGCTGAGGTATCATTGTCAAGTCCACACTTTTTGTGGGTATACCAGGACTTGAATTCAGGACCTTGAAATTTTGCTGGGCTTTCTTGCTCATGGCTAACCCTCTACCATTTGAACCACACCTCCAGCCTAGTGTTTTGCTAGTTCATGGGAGATGGAATCTTAACTACTTTTCTGCCCAGGCAAGCTTCAAACCTCAGTCCTCCAATCCTCAACCTTCTAAGTAGTTAGGATTGCAAGTGTGAACCACCAGTGCCCAGCTCTAGCTAATTCTTTTAATCAAAATACATTTCTGATTTTGTAATGGAAATCTCTGGGCAAGAAACAGTTTGCAAAGTTGACAGTCTGTTTTATTACAGGAAATACTTTCATTTTTTTTCATTTGAACTAATGTGCCCATATCCTATGCTGTGCCCTAACATGCGGGTAAGAATGCTTTGGTGCACGCCTGGTTTGGCTTCCCTTTTACCTTCTGTGTATCTTACCTTTTACACCAACCACATCCTGAAGTGCAGAGTCATCTTCCTGTAATCAAAGCAGGAGGAGCTATCTCTCCTAAGATCACTTGGTTCTTATTGCCAAAGGGATTGATGGGTCATGTTTCCTTGAAGCCTGTGCTGGCCCACACATTACCCCATTTTTAGATTACAAAAGAATTATCAAGTATGAGAAGGTTAGACCATAACTTAAGCATGTCAGAGAAAGAGGGGGGGAGGAAGGAGGGAGGAAGAATGGAGAAGGGAGGGAGAGAGGGAGATGTAGGGCCTCAGGCTTGTTAGACAAGTGCTGCACCACTTAAGCCCCACCCCCAACCTTTCATACAGCCTTAAGCATCATTTATGATTCTCTTTAGCACTTGGTGAATAAGGTAGACACTGCCCTAATTTATCCTGAGGGATTTATAGACTCATCGGTAGCAACTGTATCCTAGAAGTAAACGTCAAACAACAGTCTGAGGGCTACTTGGCAGCAGTGAGTGGGGCTGGCGGGCAGGAAGATAAACAATGGCTGACATACTTGGGCCTCTGGGAAGCAAGGAAATGGACTTTGCCATTGGCAACCTCTTTGTGGAAGAATGGGAGTATTTAAAGCTCCCTGGTAGAGTTTCCAAGTTAGTATTATAGGAAAAGAAAAACAAAAAAAAACAAAAAACCTTCCTTGTGGTATGATTTGGAAATAAATAACTCTTTTCTACTAAAGATTAATGAGAGAAAATAGAAATAAATAGGAGAGATTTGGGTTGTTGTTTTTTTTTTTTTTGCCAGTCTTGGGCTTGAGCTCAGGGCCTGAGCACTGTCCTTGGACTTTCTCAAGGCTAGAGCTCTACCACTTGAGCCTCAGCACCACTTCTGGCTTTTTCTATATATGTGGTACCGAGGAATCGAACCCGGGTCTTCATGCATGCTAGGCAAGTACTTTAACCACTAGGCCAAACTCCCGGCCCCCGCAATTTGGTTTTTTTTTTTCATATATTTTTTATTGTAGTTAAAAGAAGGGTTACATTGTATTCACCAGATAGAAGGTGCATTACTTCACGTACATTGATACCCTTTCTCATGTCTTGATCCCCATTTCCCTCCCTGCATGATAGGAGAGACTTGTATAGGTGAATTTCAGAAAAGCTTACATATAGATCACAGGTTCATAAAGTCCCATTTTCTCGGTTTTCCATACAGAGGCACAACTCTGTTCCTGAGAGGAAACACCTGTAGCAGATGTCTGCATTTAGAACTTGTGAAAAGAAAGTGGCTCTAATGGCTGTGGACGTATATTATGAACCAGCCTTGAAGCCTGTCAGTGAGACACTGCCTGCTGAAACTCAGCTCCCTCCCCCAGCCTTCACTTTCCTTTCCTCTCCCTTTTGGAACTTGAAAGCTGTTGCCTTCCTCTTGCTCAGTAAACAATTCCTTACCTTTTTAAAACCACAGACATTTTTTTCCTATGCTAGATGGAATGGTTCCTAACTCCATCTTGGATCTCCAAGGACTTCTCCATCACTTTCTACAATAGAATAAAACCATGATGGCTTCACATGTAGGGAGGTGTGGCTTTGGATCACCTACAGAGGCTTTCCAGGCTCTTGGGAAACAAAGTAAGGATGGGGAGGGCAGAAAAGAAGATGTACAGACTGGTACAGACCTCAGCAGGTGCACTGCCTTTCAAGCTCACCAGATAAGAAGAGAGGAAATAGTCATGTGATTTTATAAGAATGAAATCATAGTCTATACCGTAGGAAATGGTATGTGGACCCTGACTGCAACATTGCCAATTTAAACAGAATGGCAAACAGATTAAAAGTAATTATATTCTCCAGCATTTCTGTTGCTCCCTTCCCATCCTCTCTGAATTCCTGCAGTGTATGTGGAGACTGTATTGTTGAGACTTTCTTACTCATTCACTGATTTAGCAAATAGCTATTGAACCCTTGCTATGTACTGGCACACTTCAGGGGCAGCAGGGCTACAGCAGGAAACAAAAGAAAATCCTGGGCTTTGTGGAGTTCACGTGCCAAGGAGGGAAGCAGACAATAAAGAAATATGAACTGTCAGGTGGTATTATGTGCTGAGGGGAAAATGAAGCAGGGTAATTGGATAAACACTGAGAACAGGATGAAGAGAAAGGAGGCTGCTGCTTTCTATATGACGAAAGTGATGTGTGACCAGAGATACGATAGTTTGGTGCAAGCTGTCAGGCTTCTTGCAAGAGAAGTAACTGGTCCTCAAAGAAAAGCTAGGTGGGCTGAGTTGCTGAGGATAGTGAGTGAGAGAGACTTGTCACAGGAGGAATCAGAGAACCAAAGCAATGTGGGGATGAAAATCAGGCTGCTCCTACTCAGGAGAGAAAGGAAACCATTGAGGGGCTTTGGCTACAAAAATGAAATCAGCCCACCTGCAGTGAGGGAAAAGAGCAGGAACAGAGAGAATAATGACAAGAAAAGCCAAAACCACTCTAGGGACCAGAGTAGTTGAGGTGATAAGCCAGTTTCATCCTAGGCTATTCTAAAATCCTGCTTCCCTATATATTTTATTGATCTCCCTCTCTCTCCCTCTCTCTCTCTCTCTCTCTCTCTCTCTCTCTCTCTCTCTCTCTCTCTCTCTCTCTCTCTCTCTCTCTCTGTGTGTGTGTGTGTGTGTGTGTGTGTGTGTGTGTGTGTGTGTTTTAAAGGGCTATAACATTTTTGTCTTCAGTTGTATTTATGTACCAGAGATCAAGGGCTTTATTTTGGTCTGGTCTTGATTGAGGGCTTCTTTCCCTCACCATCTCTCTATAGAGCTTACTCAATGTGGATTCAAATATGAGAGCACCATTGTGGTCACACACTAGAGGTTCTTATGTGGATGAGATGATGTCCAAGTAGGGGAATGTGAGGGTCATAAGGATGACCTTGGAATAAGCCACAAACCTAAGGCTAGAATTGATCATACCCACAGTGCTCTGAAAATGATTCCTTGTGGAAATTGCTCTCCTCATTGGCAAATTTAAGAAAGAAGTTGCACTGGAATAAAGAACTACAGCCAAGGGGCTAGGAGCATGGCCTAGTGGTAGAGTGCTTACCTAACATGCCCAAAGCCCTGGGTTTAATTCCTCAGTTATTCACATACACAGAAAAAGTGGGAAGTGGTGCTGTGGCTCAAGTGGTAGAACACTAGCCTTGAGAAAGCCCAAGGACAGTGCCCAAACATGGAGTTCAAGCCCCAGGACTTGGGGGGAGAGGGGGAACCTACAGCCAAGGCAATAAGCAATGCATGCTGTGGCCAGGACAGAACTCATCATTATACCTGAGAGTCTCAGAATTGGGAGGAACCCTACTGGTCTTCTGCTGAGTGAATCCCTGCCAAGACTGACTGCATACAGTCAGTAATATAGCTTGTGCTACAAATGTCTATAAGCCACAGATCACAAAACGTTAGAGCAGAGGTAGACCTTAAACATTGAGCTGGGACTAGACAAATCCAGAAGTCTGCACCCCCATCCCTTTTTCTTTCCACTCACTGAATCATCTCTCCAAATGAAAGGACCTTGCCATCTCTCTGATAAACCATCACAGGTTTACCAGCTAAACCTCTGGGTTTATTTGCCTTTCAGTCACAAGCAATAATGAATTCTTTGTTTTTGTTTTAAATCCCAGGGGTTGCCCTACTTTCTGATGTATACCCTGAGAAAATCTTGGTTGACCTGTTGGCCCAATATGACAGTGGCAAGGACAAACACACACCAGAGACCAGAATGAAAGTTGGGGAAGTCCTGATGCGAATTGTCAGGGCGTTAGGTAAGTTTTCTGCTTCCCTCCACCTGGAACAGGGTGGAAGATAGTGTGTCTATGAATCTGCAAGTGAAGATGGATAGAAACTACATTACATCCCTGTTTAGAGATGTGGTACATATCCAACAAGTATGTCAGTAGGATATGGTCAGCAATAGTATCCATTTTCCTACAACTATTTGTCCTTCACCTGGAGCTACCATGTGAGAACCTAATTTTTTTTTGCATTCATTTCCTTTAATAACAAAACATATTGCCATGTTATTACCATGGAATGTTAAGTTCAGGTTAGACCAGAGAATTTCACAAGTGTTCTAGAACGTTCTGTGTCATATCAAATTTGGTGTAGTACAATGTCTTGGCAAACTATTCACTGCTTCCAGTTCCAGTAGCCTATTTAAAGAACACTGACCTACATCGAAAAACTGTTCATTTATCTTTGTAGTCACTTTAAAAATACCTGTTTCTGGGCAGGGGATGGAGCTCAGTGCTAAATTGCTTGTCTAGTATGTGTGAGGCTCTAGACTGATTCCCAGCACCAGAGAGAGAGAACAAGTGAGGGGGAGAGAGGGAGGGAGAAGGAGAAAGAGAGATGGGGGAGAGAGGGGAAGGGGGGAGAGGGGGAGGGAGGAAGGGAGAGGGGGGAGAGAGAGAGAGAGAGCAAACAAAATAATCAAAGTGACATTGAAGCCAAGTGCTGGTGGCTGAAACCTATAATCCTGGCTATTCAAGAGACTGAGGATCATGGTTCAAAGCCAGCCTAGGCAGACAATCTGGAAGACTTGTATTTCTAAGTAATCAGCAAAAAAAAGCCAGAAGGGGAGCCGTGGCTCAAGTGGTAGAACACTAGCCTTTCTCATTCAAGAAAGCTAAGGGTCAGTGCCTGGACCCCTGAGCTCAAGCTCCATTTCTGGCACACACATAAAAAGACCTTTAAAAATTATTCTCATACAACATTAGCAAAGATAGAATGTGCAATTCTATAACAGTAAACCTAGGGTCCATAATTAAAGTTCTCTTCACCTTTACAAGTGTGAGTCCAAATCACTATTCCTCTAAATCAGCAGATGAAATTTCATTTTTCAGGTTTGGTTTAAATATACAAAACATACACAAACAATAGAAAACTTCCATTGTGAGGATTTTTTAAGTTTGTATTTTATGCACTCAGTGGAAAAAGAGTTTGTCAGGAGCCAACCAACCCTACAAACTGGACTTCTCAAACTGGTCCAGGCAGAATTAGAGTAAAATACTTGGGCTAACTGGGATTCACACATAACATGTAGACATGGGGCATATTCTGCTTCACAATGAAGCACTTCTGATGGGAAGCTGTCATCTATAAGCCACTTTTGTCATAAGGGATTAAAAAGGATGCTGCAGGGGCTCGCGCCTGTAATCCCAGCCACTCAGGAGGCTGAGATCTGAGGATCACCGTTCAAAATCAGCCAGGTCAGACAAATCCAGGAGAATTTTAATCTCCTAATTAATTAGCAAAAAAAAAAAAAAGCTGGAAGTGGAAGAGTGGTTTGAGAATACCAACCATGAAAAAAAAAAAAGCTAAGAGATAAGGGATATAGGAAGAGGCTCTGGGTTCAAGTTCCAATACCTGTACAAAGAAAAAAAAAAAAAGGAGGCTGTCTGAACACATTTAGGTGACACTATTGATCACCAGAAAAATCAAGCCTGAAAAAAAAATATTAAGAAGTTCATTATTGAAAATACCATGTTACCTCCAGAGTACACTCAAATCATTTATTTCTAACACCAACAAGAAACCTCAATATGAGATGTCTAATTACAGCAAGCTCTTCCAACAGGACTCATACAGTACCCCTTCTTCTAAGGTTTAGGTTTTGCCCAGTATTCCTTGTACATGGAATAGCCCATACCGAGGGTTATCTCTTCGATTCTTCAGCTTGTACAAGCCTACGCCACAATGGCTGCAAATCCTGCCATTCCAATAGGGACAAATGGTGCCTCTTTAGCTTTCCGGACAAGCTTAGATCCTTGACCTTCGTCATAGGGAGAGAGAGATACATCTGTGTTGGTTGACATTGTGGTTGCTTGAGTAATCTTCTCACGAAGCCGACCCGAGCATGAGCACCTAATTTTCAGTGGATCTGGGAAGAAAAGTTTCACATACAAAGAAGAATGTGACCAGGACCAGTGGCCCATGCCTGTAATCCTAGCTACTCAGGCGGCTGAGATCTAAGGATTGTGGTTTGAAGCCAGCCCCAGCAGGAAAGTCCATGAGACTCTTATCTCTAATTAACCACCAGAAAACCAAAAGTGACACTGTGGCTCAGGTGGTTACAACAGTAACCTTGAGCAAAAAAAAAGCTCAGACAGGGCTCAGGCCCAGAGTTCAAGCCCCAGGTCCTACCAAAAAAAAGGAATGTGAAGTAAACAAGAAAGAGTACACACACTTCCTGAATATCTGCTGTGTGTCAGGTTGTCAGCATATATAATCTCATCTGGTTTTCTCAGCAGTTTGTTCAAGACTCCTTCAGCTGGTGAAAGGTAGTGCTAAGAATTGAACCACCAACTAGAAGGCACTGCTATAGTTTCCTGGCCTGCTTTGCTGTGATCATGAGAATGATTTCCTAAGTTCTCTGCTCTCCTATATAAAATGAGCATATTAATAATACCTATTCATAGAAATCACTCTCATAATACATGTGAACATTAAGTATAAGGTATCACAGGATCGAGTGTCATGTCTGACTTCTGTGTGTGCCATGAAGGGTGTATGAGCTCAGAAGGAATATAAACCATTTCTAGATGACATTGTCACATAGAATGTGTTCTTTGTAACCCCTGGTCAACCTTTACCATTGGGATGATGAACAGTGAGGTGAATGTTTTTCATTCTACAATGAGTAGCCCAGGTCATTTCCTGAGGCAGTAAAGGTGGGGATGGAGGGCCAGATTAGGTAGAAGAGAGGCCTTACTGCTCCACATATACTCTTATAGTCAGCTCAGTTTCCAAAACAGTCTTTTGTCTTCTCAAACTAAATTCTACCAGTTCTCAAAGCACCACTCTTTCTGTAGTCTGCTATTCAAGTATCTTCTTTTTGTTGCTGTAGATTGTGGGGCTTGAACTCAGGGTCAAGGCGTTGTCCCTGAGCTCTTTTGCTCAAGGCTATTGCTCTACCACTTTGAGCTATAGTGCAAATACCTGTTTTCTGGCAGTTAATTGGTGATAAAAATCTCATGGACTTTGGTGCCCAGGCTGGCTTTGAACTATAATCCTCAGGTCTGAGCCTCCTGAGTAGCTAGGATTACAGGCAAGAGCCACGGACACCCAGCAACAAATGAATTTTCTATTTCAACTTACTCCCCATTTCCAAAAATATCTCATTAGATACATTCTAAAATCTGAAAACACCCAAAATATAAAATACCTTTTCCCAAGTAAAGGATAGTCAGCCTCTACTGATTTGTTTAGGTACATAGTTGAGGTTCCTTCTTGAATTCCTTAAACAAGACTAAAACTGATTTGTATGTGTGCACACACGCACGCTCTTCCAAAGACTTGAACTGAGGGCCTGAGTGCTGGCCCTGAGGTTTATTTTTATTTTTATTTTTTTGTGAGCGATGGGGCTTGAGCTCAGCCTTGTGTGCTGTCCCTGAGCTCTTCAGCTCAAAGCTACCGACCTACCCCTGGGCCTGGGCATTGTCCCTGAGCTCTTCAGCTCAAGACTACCTCCTTACCCTTGAGCCAAGCCCCAGTTCCCCATTTTCTGGTGGTTAGATGGAAATAAGAGTCTCAGGTACTTTTGTGCCTGGGCTGGCTTTGAACCTTGATCCTCAGATCTCTGCCTCCAGAGTAGCTAGGATTATAGGCATGAGCCACAAGCCTGGCCGAGGTTTTTTATTTTTGACAGTCCTGGCTTTGATCGCAGGGCCTGGGCACTGTCCTTGGGCTTTCTCAGGCTAGAGCTCTACCACTTGAACCACAGCACCACTTTTTTCTATGTATGTGGTACTGAGGAATCAAACCCAGGTCTTCGTGCATGCTAGGCAAGCACTCTACCACTAGGCCAAATTCCCGGCCCCTCCCTCAGGGGTTTTTGGGTTTTTTTTTTTTTTTTGCTCAAGGCATCTCCACTTCCAGCCTGTTGGTGATTTTGAACCAAGATCTTTGAATCTCAGCCTCTTGAGTTGTAATGATTACAGGCATGAGCGACCAGTACCCAGCTGAATGTATATATTTTTGTCTCTCCTTTTCAATGTTGAAAATATTTTGGTAGAATTTTGATTCAGTCTCTCTTATTTAAGGAATTATTTCATTTTTAAAGTTTTTTTTCTAACTCATAGAAATTTAATCTTAACACATTGTTAAATTACCATTCATTCCAAATGTTTTCCCATCTGTTTCCTCTTATACAGTCCAATGTCAATGCTGACAATAACCTGTGGACTGTTCTAAGGCACTGCACTTTTAAAAACTTCTTTAAAAATACAACACTTGGGCCGGGAGATGGCCTACTGGTAGAGTGCTTGCCTAGCATGCACGAAGACCCGGGTTCGATTCCTCAGTACCGTAGAAAAAAAGTTGGAACTGGTGCTGAGGTTCAAGTGGTAGAGCTCCAGCCTTGAGAAAGTCACAAGGATAGTTCTCAGGCCCTGAGCTCAAGCCCAGACTGGCACAAAACAAACAAACAAACAAAAAAACCCCACACATTTACTCTTTAGTAATACTTCCCTGCTATTACTGTGCCCAAGATATTAAGTTGGTAATTGGAAAACTATTTGGCAAATGAAATGAAAACCAAGAGGAGTAGTACATCTGTGGGGTCATCTCCTGAGCTTGCCTGGAGTATTAATCTGTTCTGCTGTGTACTCTACTCCTATATCAGGTCTTTCTGATGTGATAGATGCTGTCTTTTAGGCAGAGCTTGACAAATACTACCCCATCTTTGTTCATTTAGATTTGTGGTTCTCAAATGAGTGTGGGGTTATTTTACTCCCCAGGGAACATTAGTTAGTCTCTGGAGGCTTATTGGTTGTAGGGTGTTAGGGGAAGTTTGTTACTGGCATCTAGTGAGTGGGTAGAGCCCTCAGTGCTGCTAAATGTTCTACAGTGCATAGTATTACCCCATAACAAACAATGATCTGGCTTAGAATGTCAATAGAGTTCTTGTGTTCTAGAGAATATATGGACTATTTTATTTCTTTATTTGCTCACTCAGATATATTAGTTAAATATAGGGCTGCCACTCACAGTTGTACAGATATATAAATACCAAGTTGCATCACTGGATGAATGACAGGTACTAGCTTGTCTGGTACACAGTCTACTTAGCCATCTTGATAGCCCCAATTAAATTCTAGCCTATCTCATATCTTACTGTGCATTTCAGATGGGAGAATCAATTATTCATTCAGAAAAAATTACTAAATTCTTTCTGCAATATACTTATAAATCTTTTGGGATATAGTAGTCTCTTCACATGCTAATTTCTTCACATAGCAAATTTCATGTTTTCTGCTCATCTTATTAGCATAGTTGGTGTGTGTGTGTGTGTGTGTGTGTGTGTGTGTGTGTCTGTCTGTCTGTCTGTCTGTCTGTGTCTGTTTCTGTGTATGTGGTACTGAGGATTGAACCTATAACCTTGTGCTCAGTAGGTGCTCTACAACTGAGTTAAACTTTCAGCCTTTGTAAACATAATTTTCAGCCTTCTACTCTGCTCATTTGTACCTGTGGCCATCTTTGAAATAATTATTATATCTCCACCAGCCCCCACCCCAGCCTTTTTTTTTTTGCCAGTCCTGGGACTTGAACTCAGGGCCTACACATTGTTCTTGGACACATTTTTGCTTAAGACTAGCACTCTGCCACTTGATCCACAGCACCATTTGTGGCTTTTTCTGTGTATGTGATACTGAGGAATTGAACCCAGGGCTTCATATGTGCTAGGCACGCACTCTACCACTAGGTTACGCTCCTGGCCCCCAGTCTTCTTTTTTTTTTTTCATGTTTAATGGACATATTGTGAACTAGAATGTGTGTGTATACATATATACAGATATAAATAAATATATATATATATATATTTTTTTTTTTTTTGGTCAGTCATGAGACTTGAACTCTGGGCCTGGGTGCTATCCCTGAGCTCTTCAGCTCAAGGCTACCAAACTACCCTGTGCCACAGCACCACTTCTGGCTTTCTGATGGTTAATTGGAGATAAGAGTCTCATGGACTTGAGTGCCTGGGCTGGCTTTGAACCTGGATCCTCAGATCTCAGCCTCCTGAGTAGCTGGGATTACAGATGTGACCTACCATTCCCAGCCTAGATTATGTATTTAATTACCCTTCTTCCAAACATTTATTTGTTATTCTAAAGCATAAGAGAGAAAATAAATGAAGTTTTGTTTGATGTTTTTTTTCTGCTAGAGTTTGAACCCAGAGCCTCATACATGCTAAGTATATGGTATACCACTAAACTAAATCCCCATTCCCTAAAGATGCTTTTTGCTTTTGTTTTTGTAATGTGCAATGTCTTTTTGTTTGTTTGTTTGTTTTTTTGCCAGTCCTGGGCTTGAGCTCAGGGCCTGAGCACTGTCCTTGGACTTTCTCAAGGCTGGAGCTCTACCACTTGAGCCTCAGCACCACTTCCGGCTTTTTTCTATGTATGTGGTACAGAGGAATCGAACCCGGGTCTTCATGCATGCTAGGCAAGCACTTTAACCGCTAGGCCAATCTCCCAGCCCCTGTGCAACGTCTTTTTACTTGAACTCAGTAGGGCCTGGGGTGCTATCCTTCAGTTATTTTGCTCTTGAGCACTCTGTTACTCAAGCACTCTAGCACTTTGAGCCACAGCACTACTTTCTGTTTTCTGGTGGTTAATTGAAGATATGAATCTCAGGGGGCCGAGAGTTTGGCCTAATGGTAGAGTGCTCGCCTAGCATGCACAAAGACTCAGGTTTGATTACTTGATACTATATACATAGAAAAAGCCAAAATTGATGCTGTGGCTCAAGTGGTAGAGCACTAGGCCTTGAGAAAGACCAAAGACAGTGATCAGACCCTGAGTTCAAGCCCAGAACTGGCAAAAAAAAAAAAAAAAAAAAAAGTCTCAGGAAGTTTCCTGCCTGTATAGCTTTGAAGTGTGATCCTCAGATCTCAGCCACCTGAGTAACTAGGATTACAGATGTGAGCCACCAGTGCCTGATTTTAGCATATAACTTTTAACTCAATCTTGAGCTCGAGTCACAAGCTCTTCATGAAAATGCTGTGTTCCTATGTACAACAATATACAAATACTGAATTTTTAAAATGTATTTTCCTGCTTTTATCAAGTTCTATGGCAAAAAATGTCTGGCTGATTTGTCCTTTCTAATGCTCAAAATTCTTTATCATATATATATATATATATATTTTTTTTTTCCAGACCTGGGCCTTGAACTCTGGGTCTAGGTCCTGTCCCTTAGCTTCTTTTGCTCAAATGAGCACTCTACCATTGAGCCACAGTGCTACTTCTAGCTTTTTTTGAGTAGTTTATTGGAGATAAGAGTTTCGAGAAAGTCTTGAGAGTTTCCTTCCCCAGGCTGTATTCAAACCATGATCCTTAGATCTCAGCCTTCTGGGTAACTAGCATTATAGGTGTGAGCCACTGGCACCAGCTTTGAATACCTAATCTATTTTACTTGCTTTAAACTTGGGGATGAGAACATCTATATAGTTGAGTTTGTAAACATTTCTTGAGTTCATAGTAAAAGGGCATGCCATAATCTCAGCACTCTGGCGGATGAGACAGGAGGATCTCAAGTTTGACACTACCTCTCTAAAAAAAAAGAAGCAAAATCAAGCAGCTACTGAGTGATCTGCTCTGTGCTGGAATGGGAACATGAAAAGCTACAATCTTTTCCTGCAGAGCACTTAAGTTAGGTAGAAGTCAATTCATGCATAAATGATCTTGGAAAGAGCCTTGTGTATGATCTAATGGAATTATAGGGAAAATGGTCCTTATTCTGTCCCTTTTCTTGTTGAGATTCAGAAGTTGAATGTAACAGTGTAGGACAGAAACCACATGATTATCATAGCCCAGCAGGTCAGTTTGTGAAAAATATAGCTTTTTATAATAGTTTTCAGAGATTTTTCACCTTCATATCACAAGCTTAAATTAA
This sequence comes from Megascapheus bottae, assembly GCF_031878675.1. Classification (NCBI taxonomy): domain Eukaryota; kingdom Metazoa; phylum Chordata; class Mammalia; order Rodentia; family Geomyidae; genus Megascapheus; species Megascapheus bottae. The sequence goes on along the minus strand of NC_143532.1, from coordinate 11,422,236 downwards.
GGTCAAGAGGTAGGTAGAAGTGTGAATAGCTGGGTACCAGTCTGGGAGTTTAGCATTCAAATTTCAGCATAATAATCCATATTGAAAGATCTGAATTCACATATTTAAAAAGAGAAATTTACAAGAAAATTCAAAGAATCGATGAAATGCTGCTTGTCAGCATGTTTTCATCAGTGTAGTTCAACTCAACAAACATACATCTGTGTATACTAGAAATACTGATGCCAGAGTTAAAGGTCAAAGCCCAACTGGAAAAACTATTTTTTCTTCTTCTTTTTTCCTTTTCTTTCTCATTCAAATTTTTGAAGGATGTAATTTTAAAATTTATGAATAGACTTTTCCTCTACACTAATTATATAGCAATACATGGTTGTTTCAGACCATTTGGAAAATACTTAGAAGAATAAAGTGGAAATTATACCTATAATTTCATCTTTGGAAATAACCAATCTTGTTTAGATTTTATACACTTTTTTTGTGTGTGCGAGGGATTGAACCTACAGCCTTGTGTATGCACACGTTCTACCACTGTTTCCATTTCAATGCTTCCCCTTAGTTGCCTTCCTTTCTCAGAATTGTAATTTTATTGTATATATATTCTGAGTTTGTTTATTTATTTATTTTGTGGGTCATGGAGCTTGAACTCGGCCTGGGCCCTGTCCCTGAGCTCTTCAGCTCAAAGCTAACGACTTACCCTCCAGTTAAGCCCACCTTCCAGTTTTCTAGAGGTTAATTGGAGATTAGAGTCTCAGATCCTTTTGTGCCAGGGCTGCCTTTGAACCTTGATCTTCAGATCTTAGCCTCCTGAATAGCTAGGATTACAGGCATGAGCCACCACACCCTGCATATTCTTTTTTTTTTTTAATTTAACATTATAGCTCTCCCTATGTTGCCCAGCCTAACCACCCCTTCTTTTTTTTTGGTGGGGAGCAGTACTTAGGATTGAACTAAAAGCTTTATTCATGCACTCTACAACTTATTTCCAGCTGGGCCTTAAACTCCTAAAACTCCTAAAACTCCTTTAAAAAATCCTCCTGCCTCAGCTTCCTAAGCTGATATGTGCCACTTTGTCCAATTTCTGGAAACTTCGATGCGTCATTAAGTACTTTCTGAAACTACAGGGTTTATTGGGTATAATCAATAACCCAAATTTACCATAATTTTATTTAGTTATCCTCTTGTAAGATTTTACTGTTTAATTAGGCCATTGCCAGTGTGGTCAGTCTCTTAGTGATTATGAGGAGAGTGCTACTGATTATTCTTAACCTTCCTTTGATTCTTTCCTTAGGACTAGTTCCTACCAGGTAGTTTCTAGGTCATTGTATATGCATGCTTTTAAGTCTGTTTCTGTTTAGTGTTGATGTCTTCCTGAAATGTGCACCAGTGAGTAACACTGCTCATGTTTCCCAGAGAAAACTTATTCCCATGTCTTCAGACTGAAATCCTAAAAATCTGACCAGCCATCTCCAAAATATGCTTGTACCTCTGCTTCCAATGTTGAATCAAGGACCTGTCAGGGGATATGGGTTGACAGATGGCCAGAGGGAAGGACCAAGGGATGGATGGATGCTTGCATGACTCAGTGAGAACATTTTGCTGCTCTGGAAGAACAACTTAGGTCTCATAGTATCATCATGGAGTACAAAGAACAGCGCTTGTTATTTTTAGAGGCAGAATGTCATTTTCTAATCAGCAAGCTGAAACAAGTTCCAGTTTTTCCTAGGTAAGACTGTTAATATTCATGGCAAAAATGGAAAGTCATAGTCATGCTGCTCTTTTGGGTGAGTTTACACATAGGAAAGATCAGGAAGCAGTGCTTTGTGTGAAGACTGAGGGGAGAGAATTGAATCTCAAATCTTTGTAGAAATGTGTTATGGCAGATCAACTTAACCTCAGGGAATCTTGAAGGCAAAGCAGTTTACACTTCTAGGTTGAAAGGTGTCTTTTCTTAAATTACTCTATATTCCAGGAAAAGGGTGAGTCCTAGGCTTTAGGGTGTATTTCTAACTGTTGGAACTTGCAAGACCTTGTAACCCTTTTCCTTATCTATCATCTGCCTGATTTTTATGTATTAGGCTTTCAATCACTGCTTCTCTGAGTTTCTTTAAGCCGTGAGTAATCACATATCCAGGACTCTAACTTCTAGTCTGGTTCCAAGATAAAGTTTATAACCTGATTTTAGAAAAAAAATCTATTATCTTTTCTGAGAAGAGCAAATACAGCCCCAAATCCTGATCTGAACATCATCTTTCTTTCTTCCTTCCTTTCTTTCTTCTTTTCTTTCTTTCTTTCTTTCTTTCTTTCTTTCTTTCTTTCTTTCTTTCTTTCTTTCTTTCTTTCTTTTTTTTTGCCAGTCCTGGGCTTGAACTCAGTGCCTTGGTAGTGTCCTTGAACACTTTTTGCTCAAGGCTAGCACTCTGCCACTTGAACCATAGCACTACTTCTGACTTTTTCTATGTATGTGGTACCAAGGAATTGAACCCAGGGCTTTGTGTGTGCTAGGCGAGGACTCTACCACTAGGCTTTGCTTCTGGCCCATCTTTATTTTGTTAGAAACCAAAGCAAAGTTGAATATAACCCTCATATCTATTAATTTAACTATCCACAAATGAAAAATACTCCAGAACACAATAGTGTTTGGTTTATTTGACTACTTCCTTTTTGAAACAGCTTCCTCTTCTCGCCTCCTAGACAGTAGAGTTGCCTAACTTGTCTCCTACTCCTGGTTGCTCTTCAGTTATCTTCCCCTTCAGCTGGTCTGTCAAGATTAAAGGCCCCAACACTCTTGTTGATTCTCTTCTTTTTTCATCATGTACATTGCTACTCAGGACATCCATTTTTTATAAAATCCAATTTATAACTCTTGGGCAGTTCTGGGGTTTGAACTCAGACTTGTGCTTGTGCTTTCTAGGCAGGCACTCTACTGCTTAGCCATTCTTCAACTGCCAACTTTTAAATATTTTAGTAGGTTCATGCTTTTTGTTTCCTAAGATGTTTTTATTTAACCTAAACTTATGATAATTTCCACTTTTCGTCTCTAGGACTTTAAATTTTAAACTTTATATTTTAGTCTATGACCCATCTCAGCTTTATTTTTTGGTCAGTAGTATAGCTGACCCTGATCTTATTTTTTTTTTCCTCAAGGCTAGCACTCTAGTACTTTGAGCCATAGCTCCACTTCCAATTTTGTGGTGGTCAATTGGAGATAAGAGTTTCACAGGTTTCAGCCTCTTAAATTTTAGCTAGGATTATAGGTATGAGCCACAAGTACCCAGTTTCAATTTAAACTTTCAATCTGGTTAGGGTTGAAATTTATTTATTTTTATTCCCTTTGTGAAAATCTAATTGTTCTACCACCATTTGTTGCAAAGATTGCCTACCATTCCTCATTGAATAATTGATTATGTAAATGATCTACTTGTAGGTTTATTTACACTTTTATACTTAAACCACCATCACCCTATTTTGATTATTGTAGCTTTATTGTTAAATCTCATGAAAGTCTAACTTTGTTCTTTTTCAGAGATTTTTTTTTTTTCAACCGTGCATCAGTGGCTTACAACTGCAAGGATTATGGTTCAAAGCCATCCCAGACACAAAAGTCCGTGAAACTCTTATCTCCAATTAACAGCCAGAAAACCAGGAGTGGTGTTGTAGCCCAACATGGTAGAGGACTAGCCTTGAGCTGAAGAACTCAGGGAGAGGGCCTAGGCCCAGAGTTAGGCCTAAGACTGACAAAAAAAAAAAAAAAAAAGATTTTTTTTTTCCTACTCAAAGCCCTTTCCATTTCCCTGAAAATATTATAGTCAGACTATCAACTTCTACGAAATAAAAAATTCTGTTGCTAAATTATATTTTATAAGTTTTATTTTGATTTATTTATTTATTACCAGTACTGGGACTTGTACTAAGGCCCTGGGAGCTATCCTTTAACTTTTGTTTTTGAAATTGAGTCACAGCTCCACTTTTACCTTTTTAGTGGCTAATTAGAGATCAGAGACCAGACTTTTCTGCCTGGGGTAGATTTGAACCCCAATCCTCACCTCAGCCTCCTGAGTAGGTAACATTACAGCTTTAGCCACCAATGCCCAGCCTTTGCTAGGATATTGATTGACATTTCTTTGAATAAAAAAAATAATAATACAGACTGCAAGCATAGCCTACTGGTAGAGTGCTCACCTAGCATGAATGAAGCCCTGGGTTCGGTTCCTCGGTACCACATACTCAGAAAAAGCTGTAAGTAGTACTGTGGCTCAAGTGGCAGAGCGCTAGCTTTGAGTAAAAAGTGTCCAAGGACAGAGCCCAAGCCCTGAGTTCAAGCTCCAGCACTAGCCATATATATATATATATATATATATATATATATATATATATATATATATATATATATATGTATATGTATATATGTATATATATATGTACACACACACACACACACACACACACACCACACACACACAGAGTCTGGGATAATAGTTAGCTTAACACTATTAAGGTTTCAATTTGTGAACCTAGAATATTTCTCCAGTTATGTAGATTTTCTCAGTAAGTTTGGGATAGCTCTCTCAAACTACTATAGACTGGATGACTTATAAAGAACAGAAATTTATTTCTCACAGTTATGGAGGTGGGAAGTCTAAGATCAGGGGGCCAGCATGTTTGGGTTCTATACGGACTATTCTGGATGTTTTCATTTTATCCTCCTATTATGGAAAAAGGGTAAAATATCTTATTTGGGTACCTTTCGTAAAGCCATTAGACTCATCTGATTAACATGTTCAGTTAGTATAACTTAAATGTAAGTTTAGTATTAGTTATGCACCCTCCTTCCCCCAGGCACTGTCCCTGAGCTACTTTTATTTATTCAAGGTTAGCTTACTACTACTTGAGCCACAGTGCCACTTCTGGCTTTTTCTGTGTTTGTGGTACTGAGCATTCAAACCCAGGACTTCATGCATGCTAAGGAAACATTCTACACTAAGCCGCATTCCCAGGCCTAGTGTAACTTTTTTTTTTTTTTTGGTGGGTCATGGGGCTTGAACTTGGTCTGGATGCTGTCACTAAGCTCTTCAGCTCAAGGCTACTGCCCTACCCTTGAGCCAAGTTCCACTTCCCATTTTCTTGAGGTTAATTTGAAATAAGAGTCTCCTTTTTTGTGCCTAGGCTGGCTTTGAACCTTGATCCTCAGATCCCATCCTCCACTGTGCCTATAGTGTAACTCTTTAATAAAACTTTACGGACCGTGCCAGGGACTCATGCCTATAAACCTTGCTACTCAGGAGCTAAGATTTGAAGATCAAAGCTTGAAGCTAGCCCAGACAAACAAGTCCATGAGACCTAATTTGAAAAATAATGAAAACAAAAAGTGTTGGTAGCTTGGTTTAAGTGGTACAGTGCCTGTCTGACAGTAGTTCAAAATCCCATTACTGACCCCCCCCCCCAAAAAAAAAATGTTGGCATAATATGGCCAAGAGATGGTAGTGAATTTGGTGAAAGATGGGGGGAAAAAAGATATCCCTGGATAGGAAATTGAACTGAAAAGGATGAATAGAAAACAGAGACTGAATCTGTTACAGATTACATTGGATACTTTTAGGTGAGGTAAGACTTAATAGAAGGTGTAGATCTGCCACAAATGGATCTCGAAAGCTGAGCAGAAGAGCTTGGACTTGGCATGTTGGGAATCGGGGAAACACCATAAAGACTTAAAGAAAGTAACATGATGAAAGATATGTAGGTGTGGTTGGCAGAGGCATGAAAGATGGATAGAAGAAAGGAGAGCCTGGAGCCTAAGAGATAGCTGAGAGGCTGTTACGGTATTCCTTGGCACAAAGAGATAAGAATTGGATTAGAAGCATATTTGTGAGAATGGTAAGAAACAATAAATATTACAGGCAATCCAGCAGCAGAAATAAGAGACTCATTTTCTTAAACATGTAGTGGATATGGAGTTATATTCTATACAACTATTATTTTCATTGAATTGTTGAAAGACCCCAATAAAATTATACACAAAGAACCCATCTACAATTATAAGAGTTTATAGAGCTACATTTACTGCTATATTAACTCGTAGTAGAATTGCTAGATGTCAAAGTACGGAGGGAATCATTCCATCTGAAGTAGCAGCCGTAGGGCAGAGGCGTAAAACTTGACATGTAGCCAGCTGTGGTAGCTCATACCTGTAATCCTAGCTACAGAGGCAGAAATCTGAAAATCATAGTTCAAAGCTGGCCTGGACAGAAAGTCTATGAAATTCTTTAAACTGGGGTACTCTAAGTCTCACTTCCCGAATTGCTAGGATTCTGGGTGTGAGTCATTAGTGCCTCGCTCCCTAAATGGTTTTCATACTGTAATAATTTCAGAATTGCAGAGTCTTCATTTAAAATAACTAGATTTTTTTCTTTCATCTTTTAAAATAACTTGCTGTAAGCCTGGATCCTTTCTTTCTTGTGACATTTCTGAACTTTAATTGCACACTTGAAGAAAAGTTTCTGGAGTCTGTACCTGCCTAGAGCACACTTATTCCCAGAACGAATCTATTTGTCTAGTTTATAAAGAGGTTATTGAAATTTTTCTTGTAGAGTGACAGTATAAACTGAAAGTTTATACATTAATGAACTGTTGAGATGGGATGAATAACTTTGTTAAAACATAACTATAGCAGTCATGGCATCTCCTATTAACTTCATTGGATTGCAAAACTCCATAGATACAATGCATTTCCGGTACATTGTTTTACTCAAAAGATGTTTATCTATGGGCCTTGTTTACATACCATTGTGTTATCTGTAGCGATAGAAAGAAAATATTTTTTTAAAATCTCAAGTGTAGGGCAGGGAGTTTGGCCTAGTGGTTAAAGTGCTTGCCTAGCATGCATGAAGACCCGGGTTCGATTCCTCGGTACCACATACATAGAAAAATGCCGGAAGTGGTGCTGAGGCTCAAGTGGTAGAGCTCTAGCCTTGAGAAAGTCCAAGGACAGTGCTCAGGCCCTGAGCTCAAGCCCAGGACTGGCAAAAAAAAAAAAAAAATCTCAAGTGTACAGTACTTCATGTTCTCCCCCCCATCCCTGTCTTCTTACTTAGGCTTAAGAGTAATCAAAATTTCAAGAATGGTCCTATTTTGGGGCTGGGAGCATGGCCTAGTGGTAAAATGCTCGCCTAGTGTGCATGAAGCCCTGGGTTTGATTCCTCAGTACCACATACACAGAAAAAGCCAGAAATGATGTTGTGGCTCAAGTGGTAGAGCTCTAGCCTTGAGAAAGCCCAAGGACAGTTCCCAGGCCCTGAGTTCAAGCCCCAGGACTGGCAGAAACAAACAACAACAACAACTGTCCTACCCTCAAATCTTTCTCATTTTTTCTAGCTTCTGAAAAGCTAGATATATTTACCAAAGAATAGATGACAGGCTCTTACTACCCTTTGTGTGATAATTTTGTATTTTCAATTAAAATGGAGCCTGAGGCAGTATAGTTTGAAACATTTGTAGGCAAGAATTCTCTGTGTGTCTTCAAAACATTTTTCTGGAATTATTTGTATCAACAGTCGTCCCACTGACAAGGGTAGTTTCGTTTTATTTTAAATTGTTACCATAAAGGCAATATACAGAGGGATTACAGTTATATAAATCAGGTATTTCTTTTTGTTTAATATCTTGTCTCAAAGGATTTTTTTTCAAAATCTACATGTAATTTATACCTAAATTATTCTTGATTATGTGGTCTGTGTCAGTGATAAGGTAATGAAACTAAGACCGGGAAAGAGAAGGTTATGGGCCCTTGAAATCTTTGCTGAATAACTGGTGGTTCAGGATGACCTCGTAGAACTGTTAACTTAAAAAAAAGAAAAGCCTTGCAGGGCACAGTGGCTCACGCCTGTAATCCTAGCTACTCAGGAGGCTGAGATCTGAGGATCAGAGTTTAAAGAAAGCCCGTGCACCAAAGGACCTGAGACGCTTATCTCCAATTAACCTCTGGATAACGCTAAGTGAGGCTTGGCTCAAGGGTAGGGTGGTAGCCTTGAGCTAAAGAGCTCAGGGACAGCCTCGAGGCCAAGTTCAAGCCCCATAACCCACAGAAAAAAAAAAAAATCCAGGTTCAGTGGCTCACACCTATAATCCTAGCTACTCAGGAGGCTAAGATCTGAGAATTGCCTTCAAAGCCAGCCTGGGCACTAAAGTCCTTGAGACTCTTATTTCCAGTTAACCAGACGTGGCACTGTGGCCCAAGGGGTAAGGCGGTAGACTTGAGCTGAAAAGCTCAGGGATAGCACCGAGGCCCAGAGTTCAGTTCCCATGACTGTCAAAAAAAAAGTATGAATTATAAACCAGAAGCAAGCCGGGTGCCAGTGGCCCATGCCTGTAATCCTAGCTACTCAGGAAACTGAAATCTGAGACTCAGTGGGAAGCCAGCCTAGCCTCTTATCGCAAGTTAACCACCAGAAAACTGAAAGTGGAGCTGTGGCTCAGAGTGGTAGAGCACTAGCCTTGAGCAAAAGAGCTTAGAGACCCCAGGATAGAAATAATAATAATAATAATAATAATAATAATAATAATAATAACAATAATAAACCAAATAGATAAAATTAGACATAGAGAAAACAATAGGTGCTAACATGGGGACACAGTTAGGGGAACCTATCCAGATACTCCCCAGCATTCCTACCCAGTGACTGCCACCACCTCCTGGCCTGGCAAGTCCCATCAAGACAGGAGGTGGCTTTACTGGAATGCTCTGTAGTTCTCTAATTTGTGCCTCTTGGTGGGGGTTCACCGGCCATTTATTAGTTACCTCCTACAATTAAGTTAGGAAATCAGAAGTATTGGGTTTCTGAAAGTGAGAAAGAAAGCAACAGGTACATTCAGACTTTTGAAAATAAGGAATCTTTTATTCTTTTCTGCAGGCTAAGATGAATAGGATTCTAGCTGTCAACACAGCTATTAAGTGACAATTGTGTTTGCCCATGGATCAGACACACTCTTTCCTATTATGCCCTATATGTTGTTTATGCATCATTTTTAAGATTTGTCACTGGCTTCTCTTCTTACCATGCCTTATAAAATTAAGCAAAGAAATAATGAAAATTGTAAGAACTGTGAAATGTCAAGCAGTGAGGTTGTAATCACTTGGCCACATTTACATCCTTTGTTTTAGAACGGAAGTGCCTGCTGTTCTTAATGGAGAGCCAAGTAAATGTCCTGGTGGCAGTGGGAAGAGCCTTCTGCTTGGGGAAAGGGACATAATTTGGAGAAGTTGACCTTGCAGTAGCTATGTGACCTGGAATAATCAGCCTTGATAAGAGACTGTTGTGTTTTTTTATACCTACTGCAAATTCTGTAGTGTCTTAAGCAAGATGACCAGCACACAAATCCTTTGCAGAGGAAGAAACTTTCAGTTGCACACAAAATTGTCTCATTCAACAGCAGCTGATGTCTGGGCTGCAGTGTTCCTGCATATTTTATTATAACTAACATTTCCCTCCTGTTCATAAACAGCTGTGTGGAGGAGGGACACTGAAGTTAAAAAAAGAGATGTCCTGAGCCGCAGGGGGCAATCAAGACTGAAATTGTTAATAAATCAAAATTTACCTATGAATTTTTTAATGGTGGATTCCATTAAAAATTAATCACATTTGAGTTATTTAATTCTCTAAGTTGCTTTTGGAGAGGAAATCTTGCCTGTAAAGATCTGCCAAGTAAATCTCATTTTCTTTTAACCTTGACAGAAATTGTAATCCCTGTTGCCCACATATGGCAATAAGTTGTATTTATAAAATGTTACAAGAAGCCATTCATTCTCCTACTGCTATTCTTTATGTATTGAAGGAGATTTATTTATTTATTTTTAATGGGTCATGGGACTTGAACTCTGGGCCTGGGCCCTGTCCCTAGGCTCTTCAGCTCAAGGCTACTGCCCTACCCTGGAACCACAGCGCCACTTGTCTAGTGGTTAATTAGAGATCAGAGTCTTATAGTCTCTAGTGCTCAGGCTGGTTTTGAACTGTGATCCTCAGATCTCAGCCTCCTGAGTAGCTAGGATTATGTGAGCCACTGCGCCTGGCTCTGGAGGAGAATTTTAGGTCCTGAAATGAAGAAATGCAGAGCAAGATGATAGTGAGGACACAAAAGTCACTTGAACAGTCAGATCTATGTTATGTCTTTTGTTTCCTCATTAACTGGGTTGCTGAGGGTACGTGGTTCTGTATGGTACCACCCCTGGGATCTGCACCCTTCATTTCTCAAATGGCTGGGAACCTAAAATGAGAGAGAAAAATCATTCATTTGATTTCTTTTTTCTTTTCTTTTCTTTTGTTGGTCGTGGAACTTGAACTTGAGGCCTGGGTATTGTCCCTGAGCTCTTTAGCTCAAGGCTACCACCCTACCCCTTGAGCCATAGCACCACTTCTGGTAGGTAATTGGTAGTAAGAGTCTCACAGAGGGCCGTGGGTTTGGCCTAGTGGTAGAGTGCTTGCCTAGTATGCACGAAGACCCGGGTTCTATTCCTCAGTACTACATACATAGAAAAAAGCCGGAAGTGGTGCTGAGGCTCAAGTGGTAGAGCTCTAGCCTTGAGAAAGTCCAAGGACAGTGCTCAGGCCCTGAGCTCTAGCCTAGGACTGGCCAAAAAAAAAAAAAAGTCACTAATTCAGTGTCATGACATATATGATGTATCCTTGACCATTTGCTCTTTTTTTTTTAACTGCCAAAAAATATCTGAAAGAACGAAGAGTCCAGTCCTGGAGAAAGGAAGAACATACTTAAACTAGTTAGGTTAAAGAGGGGATTTAAACACTATAATTAAGATCCTAGCACCTGGAATGAAAAGATTTAGAATCAAAGATATAGAGAAAAATATTTCAGTTCTCCATCTCTACTTTAATCTGTCATGAGAGGAAGTAAAATAGAGTGGAACAGGTTTGGATGATATTTGTCAAATGTGGTCTGATGCAGGCATGGGGTATTGGGCAAAGTGGTTTATTTTTTGTAAGGGCCTCTAGGCATCTAAGTCTTTTGGTTTTTTTTTATATCTATTGAGATTTTTTAATTTATACCACTATTTAAAAGCATAGAAGCAATGAAAATTTGGAAGGTTTAAAAAAGTGCTACTTGTGCTGGGCATGGTGGCTCACGCCTATAATCCTAGCTACTCAGGAGGCTGAGATCTAAAGATTGCAGTTCAGAGCCTGCCCTGGCACTAGAGTCAGTGAGACTCGTATCTTCAATTACCACTAGAAACCAGGAGTGGCTCAAGGAGTAGAGTGGTAGACTTGAGCTGAAGAGTTCAGGGACAGCACCTAGGCCCAGTGTTCAAGCCTCATGCCCAGAAAAAAAAAAAAATGCTACTGACTGCTATTTCTAAAAATAAAGACTGGAATTATATGGGCACAATTTTTTTGGGGGGAGGGTTGATCATGGGGCTTAAATTCAGGGTTTGGGCACTGTTCCTGAGTTTATTCAATCAAGGCTAATGCTCTACCACTTTGAGCCAATAGCACTACTTCCAGTTTTCTGGTAGCTAATTGGAGATAAGAGTCTCTTGGGCTTTTCTGCCTAGGCTGACTTTAAACCACCATCCTCAGATCTCAACTCCGAGTAGCTAGAATTATAGGCATAATCCACCAGTGCCTGGCTGGGCATCATCCTTTATGACAAAGAGTAGACTGCACAGTGACATATACTGAGCAGTAGTGAAGCTTTAGATTTTGCTGTTCAGTGGTAGAGGACAGGACCAGTTCCTACAATAGGCATAGCAGGGAAGAATCTAGGACTCCTGCCTTAGACTGTTAGAGGGAATCAACCATGGTGAACTATCTATGAGATCAGCCTCAAGCCCCTGAGCTATGTTTCTCAACAGTTTGTGCTTACATACTAGGCAAGCGCCTTGCCATTGAGCTACATCCCAGCCCAGGAGCAGTTTGTGTTTGTGTTTGTGTGCGTGCGTGTGTGTGTGTGTGTTCTCAGGGCCAGGGCTCTGTCCCTGACCGTTTTTGCTCAAACCTAGCACTCTACCACTTGAACCACATCTCTACTTCTGGCTTTTTTTGGTATTTGGAGATGAGTCTTCTGGGCTTACCTGCCTGGGCTGGCTTTGAATCATGATCCTCAGATCTCAGCTTCCTGAGTAGCTAGGATTACAGGCGTTAGACATTGGTTCCTATATATATTTACCTTTATGCAGCTGTGATTAGAATTATTAATTTCATTTTCAAAATATTCATAACTTGCCTTAATATTTACTTAGCACTTAGTAGCAGGAACTAAATGGCATATTAAGTACAGCAGTTTCATAATATTCATGCTAGCATTCATCTGGAAGATAAATTTGGTCTCCAAAAGAATATTATTTCAGCAGTTGACAATTTGCCTATTTCTTTCTTCCTTTTTTCCCTCCTGGGGCCTAACTCTGGGCCTGGGTGCTGTTCTTGAACTTCTTTTCCTCAAGGCTAATGCTCTAGGACATGAATCGCAGCTCCACTTCTGGCTTTTGTGATGCTTCATTGGAGATAGGAGTCTCACCGACTTTTCTCTGCCTCAGCTAGCTTTAACCCATGATCCTCAGATTCAGCCTCTTGAGGAGCGCTAGGATTACAGGTGTAAGCCACTAACACCCAGTGACCTTGTCTGTTTCTGATCATGACTTGATATCTGGCAGAGCTGCTGTTTTGTAAATATTTCATGTATTGGATTACCTCTTTAGCCCCACTTTGCACCCACACTTCCATTCAAATAAGGTTTATCTACCTAGTATACTCTTCCCTCTGTCTGTCTCTGTGAAAATCTTTACCATTCTTCAAGATGAATGGGGCTGGGCTGTAGTTTAATAGTAAAAGCTTGCTTTGTAAGCACAGGGTGCAGGTTTCAATCCCCAGCACCACACACACATAAACACACACACCTAGATTAGATTTAGAGGCTATATCCTCCATGAAAAAGGCCTCTCTAAAAGAAAATATTTCAGGGCCAGGGGTTTGGTTTAGTGGTAGAGTGCTTGCCTAGCATGAACAAAGACCTGGGTTGGATTCCTCAGTACCACATACACAGAAAAAGTCAGAAGTGGTGCTGTGGCTCAAGTGGTAGAGCCCTAGCCTTGAGAAAGCCCAAGTACAGTGTTCAGTCCCCTAGTTGAAACCCTAGGACTGGCAAAAAAAGAAAGAAGAAAGAAAGAAAAATCACTCATGCCTTTGCTCTTATATCACTTTGGTACTGCTAAATTTTTAAAAAGTGAAGACACAGTTGTCCTCTCTATCTTTCTAAGGCCTGTGGAATCCCTCTTGCATAGTTAAGTCCATATTAAATTCTTTCCATATTAAATCTTTATTAAAGCTGGTGCCAGTTGCTCACGCCTGTAGTCCTAGCTACTCAGGAGGCTGAGATCTCAGAATTGGGTTCAAAGCCAGCCCAAACATGAAAGTCCTTGAGACTCTTATTGCCAAGTAACCACCAGAAAACCAGAAGTTAGTTGCATTGTGGCTCAAGGAGCAGATCACTAGCCTTGAGCTGAAGAGCTCAGAGACAGTGCCCAGGCCCCACAACTGACAAAAATCAATCAATCAATCAATCAATCAATCCATATTAAATTAGATAGTCTAGATGGGAATGGGTGTGTAGGCCAAATGGTAGAGCACATACTTAGCAATCATAAGAGACTGAATTCAAATCCCAGTACTTCAAGGGAAAAAAATTATTTATATATATGTATGTAATTTGGCTAGATAGAAGTCTTGGGGCTATGGGGCCGGGAGTTTGGCCTAGTGGTTAAAGTGCTTGCCTAGCATGCATGAAGACCCGGGTTCGATTCCTCGGTACCACATACATAGAAAAAAGCCAGAAGTGGTGCTGAGGCTCAAGTGGTAGAGTTCTAGACTTGAGAAAGTCCAAGGACAGTGCTCAGGCCCTGAGCTCAAGCCCAGGACTGGCAAAAAAAAAAAAAAAAAGAAGTCTTGGGGCTTGAACTCAGGACCTGGGCTCAAGGCTAGTGCTCTACCACTTAAGCCAAAGCTCCACTGGGTTAATCAGAGATAAGAGTCACAGACTTTCCTATTTGAGCTGGCTTTGAACTGCAGTTTTCAGATCTCTTCCTGAGTTGCCAGGATTACAGGTATGAGCCACTGATGCCTGACTCAAATAAGTTTTAACTGAAGCAAAGAGAATATCTCGTCTAGATAAATAAAAATAACACAAAACAGAAGTAAAACAAAACCTTCCTAGACAGGATGATGTGGTTTTATTGGTTAATCAGCAACTAAAGAATAGTAGTGGCTAACCCAGGGCCCCGGTTTTAATTCATTATTAAATGAGTTAGCCAGTAATTGCCACATATACTAAGCATATAAGCATTTTACACAAGATACTACTGGGCACTAATTTTTTTTTTTTTTTTACCAGTCTTGGGGCTTGAATTCAGGGCCTAGGCAATGTCCTTGAGCTTTCTTTTCTTGTTTTTTTTTTTTTTTTTTTTTTTTTTTTTTTGCCAGTCCTGGGCTTGAGCTCAGGGCCTGAGCACTGTCCTTGGATTTTCTCAAGGCTAGAGCTCTACCACTTGAGCCTCAGCACCACTTCCAGCTTTTATCTATGTATGTGATACTGAGGAATAAAACCCTGGTCTTCGTGCATGCTAGGCAAGCATTCTACCACTAGGCCAAACTCCCCGCCCCTCCTTGAGCTTTCTTAAGGCTAGCAGTCTACCACTTGAGCCAGAGTACCACTTCCAGCCTTTTTCTGTATATGTGGTACCTTGGAATTAAACTCAGGACTTAATGCATGCTAAACAAGCACTCTGCCACTAGGCCATGCTCCCACCTCTGTAGAATACTACTATAAATGTTTTTTGGGGGGGGTTGGGGTTTTTTTTAACCTCTTTTTGTCTTTTTTTATTTTTAAATAGATTGTCAAGTGGAGAAATATGACTTAGCTCTTTGGGAAAGTCATAGCTATACATGCTAATGAGATAAGATGCCATATACCAAGTAATAATTCCAAGAAAGAAAATAATTGGATTTCATTTGTTATAAAATTGCCTATTAAAATAATTTTGATGTCACTATTAATGTGTTGTACAAAGGAGCTACCATTTCAAAAGTCAGGTAATGAGTACATTTTTTAATAATGTCACTTCTTTTACTTTCCCCCAGTTTTCCCATTTATTTATTTAGAAACATAGTCTCTATATTTCTCTATAATGGCCTTGAACTCATTCTGTACTCCAGACTGGCCTCAAACTCATAATTCTCCTATTCCTATTTCCCTAGTGGTGGGATTATAGGTGTATGCCTCCACACTTAGCTAAAATTGATTTTCAAGTCATTGAAAATATATACTTGCCGGGTGCTGGTGGCTCATGCTTATAATCCTAACTACTCAGGAGGTTGAGGTCTGAGGGTTGTGGTTCAGAGTCAGCCTGGGCGGAAAGTTCCATGAGACTCTTCAATACACTACTGAGAAAAAGCTGGAAGTGGCACTGTGGCTCAAGTGGTAGAGCACTAGCCTTGACCACAAAGGGGCTCAGAGACAGTGCCCAGGCCTAGAGTTCAAGCCTCAGGCCTAGCATAAATAAATAATATACTTGGGCTATGATGTAGTTCAGTGGTAAAGGGCTTACCTAGTAAGTGCACTGTTCTGGATTCAATTCCCAGTACCAAAATAAATGAACTAATTAATAGAAATATATATATATATACATGGGCCAGGAGTTTGGCCTAGTGGTTAAAGTGCTTGCCTAGCATGCATGAAGACCCGGGTTCGATTCCTCAGTACCACATACATAGAAAAAAGCTGGAAGTGGTGCTGAGGCTCAAGTGGTAGAGCTCTAGCCTTGAGAATGTCCAAGGACAGTGCTCAGGCCCTGAGTTCAAGCCCAGGACTGGCAAAAAAAAAAAAGAAAGCTCAAGGACTATATATATATATATATATATATATATATATATATATATATACAGTATGTGAATTCATGCACCTTCTATCTGGCAAATATAATGTAACCCTTCTATTAATTACAATAAAAATATATGAAAAAAAGAAATATATATATATATATTCAGTGTTCCTTTGTATTTGCAAATCTAGCTTTTCTGGTGTTATGTATTGACAGACACAGATGCTAGTGAAGCTGTGATTGCAGGTATGCAGCCAGGCTGTGCCTCATACCTGTGCTTTTTGTTTCTTTTTTACCTTAGCTACCAGAAATCAATCACTAAACTAAATTTTGAGTTCATTTGCAATAACTACCCTTAGCCCGGGATGGCTGTCTTCCTTTTACTTACTATACAGCTTTTAAAGTATTTATTTCAATGATCTGTGTTTTCAGTAGTATTTATTACACATCTCAAATTTTTTATGAAAGTAAATATGAATAAATAGTAACTGACCTGACTAAGCATTATTGGGAGAAGTAAGAAAGGAACCACTTTGGGGACTTGGTAAATAAGATAATCCTGGCTTTGTCGTTAATAGAATAGGAACTAGATCAGCATTACTGATAAAAGCATCTCTGTGTCCTGTTTTGGCACATCTCCATCCATTGTCATGTTTTGGTCCGTTTGTTTTTGAGTTTTTTTGGTTGTTGTTGTTGTTGTTGTTTTGGGGTTTGTTTAGGCTTTGAGTGACCTGAACATAGGAACAACATTTTTTTCGCTTCTAATTGATCCCAGTGCCTAAATCCATGCCTGGCATATAAGTATGTATTTGAATAACTAATAAATTAGGCTGATCATGTAGGTCAGTGGTAGAGTATGTATATAGGTGCATGTACCAGGCCCTAGGTTTGATCCTTGGCACTGTGTGTATATTTGTACAACTGGTTAAAAGTTAATTTAGTATGCCTTTTCTTTATAATTTGTTTGAACTTTAAACCCTTACATTATTAGGCATCACCTTGGTCCTCGTGTGATCTTACCCTGTTCAATCTGCAATTTTCCCTCCTTAGGGATTTCCAGGTTTCTTTCTTTTTTTCTATGCCTTCCTTCCTAACAAGGAGCTTTCTTTCTTTGCAACAAATCCCTTACCCCAGGGCTCCTCTTTTCTCAGGACATTCACCTGATGGTGAAACTAAGAGTGACGCAAGAACTCACTGACTTAAAACTTAAAGATCTTGTCTAGCTGGCTCATCTCCACCTGGTCCAGAGAAGTAATGTAAATTGCCAATGTCTTAGTGCTATTTGGCGGCAAGGGGCCATAACAGAAACAAATCTATTAACTCTGGATTCGTATTTCACATCACATAGTGAACATGCTCCTTCCTAACTGCAGAAAGGGAAAGTACTCACAAAAGTAGAAAGGCATATTTTCCTTTTAGTTAGAAATATTAAATGTAGTATAGAAAGTAAATGCTAAACAACCTAATCTCAATATCTTGATCCTAGTTCTATTCTTTCAGTAAATGTTTTTTTTTGGGGGGGGCTGATACTGTGGGGTCTTATGCTAGCTCAGTCGGGTTGGATGGCACTGTACCACTTGAGCCATGCCTCCATCCCACCATTTTACTGAAAAATTGGAAGTAAGAGTCTTGGAGATTTTTCTGCCCAGCTGGCTTTGAATCTTGGCCTTCCAGGTCTCATCCTCCTAAGTAGCTAGAACTGTAAGTGTGAGCCTTTAAGTTCTTTAGTCTCTAATAGTTCATAGCCTTTATTTCTTCCTGCCCATTTGTATATTGAATGTGTATATTTAAATATATAAGGTTGGTTTGTTAGTGGAGAAGTATATATTTTTGCATATTTAAAGTGGATTGTACTGATTCTGTGTCTTTCACTTAAGAGAAGACCTTTCAAAGACATTGCTTGTAATTCTGTCATATTCCTGTTAATGCCTACTGCAAAGAAATCAATATCATGGTTATTTAACAACATTCTATTAATTATTAGTTTATTCTCACTTTTCATTGGTTTAATTTTGCACTCAGATCTTTATGCTAATATCCTATGCATATATGTAACTACTTCCTAGGCTAGGTACCCAGAAATCCAAATAATAAGTAAAAGAGTATGTGCTTTTATAAGGTTAGGATTTCCATTCTTTTCTACAGTCCTTTTTTTTTTTTAGCCAGTCCTGGGGGTTGAACTCAGGACCTGGGCACTGTCCTTAGACACTTTTGCTCAAGGCTAGCACTCTACCATTTGAGCCACAGCACCACTTCCACCTTTTTCTGTGTATGTGGTACTGAGGAATCGAGCCCAGGGCTTCATTCATGCTAGGCAAGCACTGTATCACTAGGCCATACTCCCAGCCCCTCTATCCTGTCTTAACAGTGGCTAAGTCACCACTAATTTAAGTTAAGCAGTTTTTGCAACCAGGCAGAAGGTGGGTGTGTAGTATAGTAGGTACTGTGGACTTCTAGGGAAAATAACTTGTTTTTTTGTCCATCTTGGGGCCTGAACTAGGGTCCTGGCACTGTCCCTGAGCTCTTTTGCTCAATGCTAGTGCTTTGAGCCACAGCGCCACTTCTAGTGTTCTGATGGTTAATTGGAGATATGAGTCTTATATACTTTCCTGCCTGTGCAGTCTTTGAACTGTGATCCTTAGATCTCAGCCTCCTGAGTAGCTAGGATTACAGGTGTGAGCCATCAGCACCTAGCCAGTGTCATTTTCTTATATTATATAAAGGATACATCATATTCCTGACTTTGGGGGAGGTAAATGGAAGCCAAAAACAAAACAAATCTTTCTTGTCTTTCTACCAAGGGGCCTGATATTAGGGAACTATAATATTTTCTAAAATAACCTCTGCCTTACTCTGATGACCTTGACCATACATACAACACTATGTCATACTTACCTGTTTATTCCTCCTCTCTCAACTTTGGGCAAAGGAGGACAGGGTAAAGATGATGTTTTGGACATTAGCATGAGATTTAGCATAGAGTTTTACTGTGTAGCCCAGGCTGGCCTCAAATCCACTTTACAGCTCAGGCTGGCCTCAGACTTGCACTTTACCTGCCTTAGCAAATGCTGGGTTTATAGGAGTTCACCCAATTCAAGCATGAACTCTGGGCCTGAGCATTGTCCCTGAGCTCTTCAGCTCAAGGCTACTGCCCTACCCCTTGAGCCACAGTTTTCTGGTGATTAATTGGAGATAAGAGTCTCGTGGACTTTAGTGCCCAGGCTGGTTTTGAACCTTGATCCTCAGATCTCAGCCTCCAGAATAGCTGGGGTTATAGGCATGAGCCACCTTGCCCGGTCAAGCATGATTTTTGTTGGTTCCATGAGGCCTCTGAAAACGTAAGATATCATGCAGTAAACAATGGTGATTCTATTATTCTTTCTTTAGTGGGGTGAAATTTTTCTTTCTTTCTTTTTCTTTTTTTTTCTACAGGAGACATGGTCTCAAAGTACCGAGAGCCTTTGATCCATACCTTCTTGAGGGGTGTGAGAGACCCAGATAGTACACACAGGGCCAGCAGCTTAGCCAACCTGGGAGAACTGTGCCAACGCCTGGACTTCCTGCTTGGCCCCGTGGTTCATGAGGTGATGTATGGTGACTCCTCCCTCTAGTGCTGGTTTTTACTTAGATGTAGGATATAACTTGTGATTGAGACTCAGAAGACCTGCTTTATCCAGATCTGTTTCTGCCTACCTGTGAGATAGCAAAAGTTGGTCACTTATCTTCTCTATGCTTCCCTATTAACTTTTAACTCCCTATTAATTAGTATGTTTAGTATAATGATTCTCTTTAATTTCTCTATTCTCTCTCTTTTCTATTTTTGTTGTTGTTGGTGGTGGTGGTAGTGGTTGTAGGACTTGAACTCTGGGCCTGGGTGCTGTCCCTGAGCTCTTCAGCTCAAGGCCACTGTCCCACCACTTGATCCCCAGTGCCACTTCTGGTTTTCTGGTAGTTAATTGGAGATAAGAGTCTCACGGACTTTTTAGTGTGCAGGCTGGTTTTGAACCATGATCCTCAGATCGCAGCCTCCTGGGTAGCTAGAATTACAGGTGTGAGCCACCATGCCTGACTCCAAGTCCAACTTTTTTCCCTTTATTTTGGAGATGGACTCTCATGGACTTTTCTGCTCAGACTGGCTTTGAACTGCAGTCCTCCAGATCTCAGCCTTCTTCCTGCATAGATAGAATCACAAATATGAGCTACCCAGTCCTGCATCCAACTGTGGGTTGTGAAGGGCATCTTGAAAATTTTTCTTGGCTCTTCTGAACCATGTAGCTATGATTACAGCTACTAACTACTGGTGCTCAGCTCTTTTATTCAGTCAGGTCTTTCTTTAAAGAACATCATAGATATTGAAGGGAGAGGATGCTCCAGTGATAAGGAAGAACAGTGAAACAATAGCAGCTAGGTAACTAGTGTCCTTTAAATGTACCCAGCACATGCAGTGTGTCAGGCCTTCACTAGGGGCTGGAGAAACAAATCCTGTTGATCCCACTTTGCCCTGTGGGCCTGAGGAATCTGGTGGCAGACAGAGACATCAGTGCTTACAATGAAGCTTATTAGGATAGGTGCTAGGACTTGTGGGAGGAAAAGGTCCAGTTGCAGTGCCGACTGATGCCTTAGGGCTGAACCTGAGGAACAAGTAAAAGCTAAGTAGGCAGGGTAAGCACTTCAGCAGAAGGAGCAATGTGTGTAAAAGCACCAAGTGACAATAGGGGCTAGCTGGCAGCTAAAGCTGAGGCAAGAGAGGCAACCAGGCCATATACCTCAGAGAACTGTGTTTTCTGCTAGGACTTCTAGCTCACAGCAAGAATCAACAAGCATTGTTTATTTCACCTGTACAAGTGAAGCACAAATACAGAGTAGGTGTTTGTCTGTCATGTTCCAATTTAAGGGGAAACACCGTCTATGAGTCTGGGCCTTCAAATCAGTGTGAAGAGGAGTTGATGTGTGACTCCCTGTGTGACAGTGAAGCTGCTTCTATGTACTGTTTCTACTATATCAGCCCCAAAGGGATCACAGTCATGACTACAAGATGAGTCCATCGTGGGGCTGGAACTCTAGGCCTCAGTGCTGTCACTGAGCTCTTCAGCTCAAGACTACAGCCCTACTCCTTAAGTCACAGCCACTTCTGGTTTTCTAGTGGTTAATTGGAGATAAGAGTCTCATGGACTTTAGTGCCCTGGCTGGCTTTGAATGTCGATCCTCAGATCTCAGCCTCCTGAGTAGCAAGGATTACAGGCATGAGCCACCGAGCCCGGCTCCATCCTCTGTAATTTCTGTCTCCTCTTTTCAAATGTTCCTTCTTATGTAGCATCCCACACTTGCCTCATCATAGTGCCAATCCAGCTACCTTGGGTGGACAAGTTTGGACATGGTTGGAGATCTGCCAGGTTTACTATTGCTGTCATACCTACAGTACTCAGGCAGCTCATTCACATGGCAAGAGTAGTAGGATCATTGGTTCCTTACTAGTTTTCATCTGTTTGTTTATTCATTTAATAGACATTTATTGAGCACATATTTTGTGCATATTGTGTCCTGTGGACCTGCCATTCCAGAGAGGAGAAATAGGCAATAAACAAGTGAACAAATCTATACCACGTGAGGGTGATAAGTTGCTCAGGAAATTTATTTAGTGAGACAAGGATGCCAAAGGAAGCCTGTTATGTGACTTGGATGGTCAAGAAAAGCCTCACTGGTGAGTGACATTTGAGCAAGACCTAAGGAGGCAAGGATGTGATTCAGACAGCTGCAGAAAAAACATTGCAGGCCGAGGGAGCTGCAAGCTCAGAGGTTGTGAGGCAGGTATAGGCTTGATTGCAGGGAGCAGCAAGGCCCATGTGGCTGAGAGAAAGGGATAAAGAACCACAGGAGATGACATGGGAAAGTGGGAAGCCAGTCCAAGTGAGACTTTGCACAAATTTGGCTTGCCTATAAAATGAGCAGTCAGAGCAGAGCCATGTGATAGTCCACAGTATTCTAGATGACCACAGCTTACTTCTGTGACAGTTCTTCTAGGCTTTCATTAAAACTCTTGCAGCCTGTAGTCTCAGAACTACTTACCTCCAGTGTATACTGGAAGAGAAGAAGCTTCAACTTTGAGGAAACTTGGCTTTGAGAATCCCGTAGGGAATCCCATAGAAACATTAGTGATATGCTGTGCCAGGAATGCTAGAGGATACATATGAAGGACTGCAGTTGTTTCTGTAAGGAAACCTAAGCAGGGTATGAAGTAGACTGCAGGATTAGATCAATGTGATAACAGTAGGCCCAGGGGCTGCGGGAATGAGGAGCTGGGACCCTGTTTAGACGTGTCTTGGTATCAGGAAGGCTATAATGATCAAGTGATAGGCAGGCAAAGGAGAAAAGCCAGTGGATTTTGACATAAATTTGGATAAGTTAGCCACTAAAGACACCTTATGTGATCTGCTTTGGGGCATTTGCTCCTCCTCCAGCTGCTGCACATGGGCATCTGAAGAAAGCTCCTGACTCTTGCTTGGCCCAGATTCGGGCGCTCTATCCTTTTTGATGGTTCTGGGTGGTTAAGAAGGAACAGAAAGTATAGGCCCAACCCCTCCAAAATGTTCATACTGGGAATTCAGGTTTTTCCTCTTTGTTGATGCCAAGATTTAACCTGTTTAGAGAGTTTTATTAATTTTTTTTCCAAGTTTCTCCTTGTTCTTGTCAGGAGCTATATTGCTTGAAACAAAATCTTGGTTTGCTCTTTCATCTTTATCACTTTCTAGAAGGTAGGATGATTTAAGTGTACCATTGAGTGGAGTCTGTCCTTAGTTCTGCACACAAGGTGTACCTCAAGTGTCAGGTCTACAGAGCAGTCTGATATCATGCTTGATTTGAATTTATTACCAACTCTGCAAATGTTGGTATCATTTTTTAAGTGATAGGGCTTGTACAATTGTGGATATGTCAGTAATTGAAATGAGCGCTTGGTGGATATTCTGAGAACTTATCCCACACCCCCCAGGAAGCTTAAGCAGTCCCCATGGTTTCTTTCCTGGCATGTAGAATGAGCAAGCTGAGCTCATAATAATTATTGGCTAGACTGCCTAACCAATTCAGCTTTCTTGGTTGACTAAGGATCCAATTTAGCAGACCGATCATAGTTAGCAAAGGAAGCTTTAGGAAAAAAAGAGTAAAAATGAAGTTGGAAAATTGAACTCATGCTTCCTCCATATATACTTTTTTTTTGGGGGGGTAGGGGGTGAGTCTGTCATAGTACTTGACCTCAGGGCTTAGATGCCCTGAGGTCTTGAGCTCTTTTCTTCAAATCTAGCACTCTATCACTTTGAGCCATAGTGCCACCACCAGTTTTCTGGTGGTTATTTGGAGATAAGTCCCTGACTTATCTCACAGACTTATCTGCCCTGTCTGGCTTCAAACCACAATCCTCAGATCTCAGTCTCCTGAGTAGCTAGGATTACAGGCATGAGCCATCTGGTACCAGCATCCTCCATACATTCTTTAACGCTGTACCTTCTCTTGTGGAATTTTCCAAGTCAGTTTGGGTTAATCTTGCCATTTTTATCTTTATTTGTATAGCTCTAATTATGCTTGGTTTGTGCCAGCTGTTAGGGACGTGATGTTTTTCCTTATTTCTGTTGGCTCTTGTGAAGTGTTAAATGGCTTAAACTGACCTTTAATGTTGCCAAAGCAGCCATCGTCTTTCTCTCTCTATAGCTTACAGAAGTGGATATGATTCATGTGATTTGGCCAGTAAAGAGAAGGTCTTCCATAGTATTATTAGAATAGTACATTGTCCCTCAGGTCTGGTGTCATGAAGGTTTGTCCTGTGGTAGGATTTAGAAATGGAGAATGGAAATGTTACACCAATTCATAAATTAGTTAAGACCTTTCATCATCTTACATCGTCCTTCACCAAAGCTTTTAGTGGTGAAAGTCAATGTTGAGTTTGTCATTGAAGGTGAGACACTAGCCCATAAGTGACTTGTTAGACTGGGTAGATGGAACTGAACTGCCTGTGTCCTCCCTGCTTCCATGTTAGATGAAAGACCTGTCTTACCAGCCTGTAAATTAACAGCATAGAAGGCGGACGTAGGGTTTCACCAGTGCACAGAGATGGTGTTGTTACCTCTAGATGAGATCCATAAGACCATAATAAAATCGGGTACTTTAAAAACATTTTGCATGAGCACCCATCCCACAATCCTAGTGGCAGAGGTGTTGAGGAAGGTTCACAAACTTCCGTCTTGAGCCTCTCCTAATTGTCCTGAATGGTGCCTTGTAGATAGGACATAAGTCATGAAATGGCTTATAGAAAGCAGGAGCCATTCCAGCATGGCTTGTAAAGACCAGTTCCCCCTCAACTGTACCTTTAAGGTGGCACTTGATTGGGAGTGTGGTCTAGTGGTAGAGAGTTTGCCTAGCTTGCACGAAACTCTAGGTTTGATTCTCAGTACCACATACACAGAAAAAGCCAGAAGTGGTACTGTGGCTGAAATAATAGAACCCTAGCCTTGAGAAATCCCAAGGATAGTAGCCAGACCCTGAGTCGCCGCCCCACCCCCCCAAAAAAAGGGCCTTGAAAGCCTTTTTCCAGACAGGCTGCTACTTTTTCAATATCCTGATTGTGAAACCAATGCCTGATAGTCAAAGCTGGCCTGCACTAAAAGCTGGAGCGGAAGCATGTCCTCCTCAGCATAATGAGGCAAAACCAAGGGAGCAAAGGCAGACACCAGCAGGGTTCTAGGCAGAAAGCCTTCATTGGTAGATGTAGAAGAAGGGCTCCAAGGGAGCAGGCAACACTTGGGAAGGCATGGCCCTGGGCTGGCTTTTGTACATTAGTTATTGGATTGAATAAAGCTGAACTTCTACATGTCCAGAAGGATTCTAGCCTAGCTCTAACTTGTTCAACTCTTACCTTATAAATACTAAGCTTGAAAGTGGAGGTAGCTATTATATTGTTGCCTATTTGGAGGTGGTCCAAGGAGTTTCCTCCTCAGGCTGAATTCCTTCAACTGTTAATTCCAAAGGCACAGAAGCCACTGCTGACATTGGAGCCCAGGGTCTCAGGTCAAAGGACAAAACAGTTTGCTTAAACTTATTGGACAACATCCTTCAGTGAGTTGTGCCTTTCTGGGCTTTCCCTTTCCTTACAAGCTGCACATTTGTCTAATAGATACAAGTTGATTAAATTCCAGTGTAGCAGAGAGGCAATTATATTTAAGAACAGTCTCCTTCTTCTAATCTCTCTGCCATCACTGATTAATTAAACACTTTGAACTATGCCCAACTATTTGAAAACTGTGAAAACTACAACTGTGTAGTTAAGACTTCTGCACAAGTGTATTTTCCCATTTGTGCCTGTATTCACCACTCTTAGAACATAATATGTATTTACACATGTTTCCAAATACACAATCTGGATATTTTTTTTATCATGGTTAAAATCCTTCTACTGATGGCCAGGAAATACAGACACATAGTAAACCTAATGACAGAAACATATGAGAGATAAGTTGAATTAATTTAGATGAACCTTCAGATTATTAGTTCCATGGATCATATTCCAGAAGTGCATGATTGCCTCAGAAAGGTTTGTGGTCATTGTTGTCTTCATAGTATCACTGTACTGAAATTTAGATTTTTGTTGTTGTTGTTGTTGTTCCCTAATGGGATCTCTGATAGGGTGAATGGTACGGGATATAGAAACAGTTTCAGCGGTCATATCAGTGCTATAGCCCTCTGTCTAGCTGCCTACCATTTTTTCTTCTGTGGTAACCAATAAACCTTTTTCCTTTAAAAAAAAAAGAGAGAGTTTCATTTTATGACACACAATTATTAGCAGTATGACTGGGAACATGTTTTGCAAGTAATCTCTAGTTTTTCTCTTCTGTTATGAAATTGTCTTTGAATCATTTATCTGCCTTTTGGCAAAGTTCAAGCATAGAAGTTGTCATTGGAAGTAACTGAGCATAGGAAAACTGTCTCACCAATGAAGAAGCCCAGACAGAAATCTCCCAAAGTAGCCACTACTAACTTTACTAGCAACTAGTGGTTGCTAGAGTTGTAGGACTAGGATGTCAGTCATACCAAAGCAGGTCAGTTTACGTGTTTCTCAATTTCTATATTGTTGGACATTATGCTGCCCTATCTATGCCAGACCTTGAACTCTGAAGTCTCTTGAGGGAAATATCCAGGGTTCTCAGATCTCAGAAGCAACTACGTTTTAGACTGTCTTTCCTTCTTCTGATGCGACTCCTTAGGGAAACACATGATAATTTTTCCTGCTTTTGAAGAGACATTCACACTTGACCTTATCTTTTTTTTTAATATGTGTGTATGTATATTCTCCCCACTTGCTAAAATCCTTTCTGAATTCCAAACCAGATTTTATCTTTGTAAACAAGCCAGACTGCATCAAGATCTCTGTATACCTAGTTCTCACCTTCTCAATTGAACATGAGGAAATGGACCACTCCTCTCTCAGCCAGATTGCTCTTGATGAATGTGTAGAAAGTAGAACACAGTTGAAAGGCTAGTAATAATTGTGCAGTCCTTATTTTTATTGACTTTTCTCACTCTCATAGGTGACAGCTTGCCTGATTGCTGTGGCTAAAACAGACGGTGAAGTTCAAGTGCGCAGAGCTGCCATCCATGTGATTGTGCTTCTGCTTCGGGGCCTCAGCCAGAAAGCTACTGAGGTAAGTCAGTCTATTGCCATGTGCAGCTTCCCTGCCTCTTTGGTTTTATTCTTCAGCTTCACTTTTACTGGAGCAGGCTCAAACCTTTTGCCTAGATTTATGTAAATGAATCAGTCAACAGGGATTTTTGTAGCAAGAAAATGGTCTTGTTTGCATCTTCAATAAGAGTCTCTGAGCTGGGCATGGTGGCTTACCACCTATAAGTCTAGCTAGTCAGGAAGCTGAGAGTTCAAAGCCAGCCCAGGCACTAAAGGCACTAAATTCTGTAAGATTCTTACCTCCACTTAACCACCAGAATACTGGAAGTGGTGCTATGCCTCAGGGGGTAGGGTAGTAGTCTTGAGCTGAAGAGCCTAGGACCCAGTGGCTCGTGCCTGTAATCCTAGCTACTCAGGAGGCTGAGATCTGAGGATCACAGTTCAAAGCCAACTCGGCACTAAAGTCTATGAGACACTTACCTCCAATTAATCACCAGAAAACTGGAAGTGGCAGTGTTGTTCAATGGGTAGGGTGGTAGCCTTGAGCTGAAGAGCTCAGGGACAATGCCTAGGCCCAGTTAAAGCCCCATGACCGACAAAAAAAAAAAGAAAATCTATTTCCTCTGTGATATGTTAGGGCAAGCTACTCAGTAACTACCATAGGAAAATCAGACCAGTTTTACAATGGAGGCTCTGAATCCTAGTATTCTCCTGCAGGGGAGAGGGTGCAGGGGGGATAGATTCCAACCTCTGCAGCCTGAACTTTAGTGACTTGTCTTCCTGACTCATGTCATTGTTCATGATAAGTTACTAAAGGCCTTCACTTAAAAGCCTTCCTTGGGCCAGGAGTTTGGCCTAGTGGTACAGTGCTTGCCTAGCATGCATGAAGTCTTCCTTCCTAGTTCTAAGCTCAGGCCATGGATTTTCATTGCTGCCTATATTAATTATACTTTCTTCCTTCCTCAAATCAGTTTGGCTGTATTTCTCCCTAATGTATGAATAGAATAGGAAGAAAGTGTATACATCCGTATGTGTGCTAAGAATGAGTGACCTGAAAAATTAATTGTCTCCTTGATCCTAATGGAAACTTATTCCCGGAGTTTGCATTAATAATTCACTTCCTGGCATCCACAATTCTCATCTGTGGCTTGCCTATTGGTATTTAACCAAGTGTTGAGGAAGCCATTATAAGAGTGGTATTTGTCACACACAGAGGCTTTATTCATGCTAGAATTTTACTGTATCAAGTTCCTGGTATCTGTTTGTACAAGCATGGGTTCATTGGCAATCTCCTTCCTTCTCTATACAACCATATTTTCTGTCTAAATGCCAACTTGCTGTTTCAGCTTAGCAGGAAGGCTGTTGATTTCCAAATGGCCATTTCCTTAGTCATTTCCCTCAGCTGCTTTTTTCTCCCTTCTCATCTGTCTTGTATAGGTTAAGGTTTGTATTGAATCACTTCTGATATGAACATACTCCACTATAAGACCTTCCAACTACAATGGCCTAACAAGTAAAGATTTATTTGTTCATGTCACAGGTAAGTAGTGGTGGTTAGCAGACAAGTGACAACAGAGCCAATATTTCTGTAATCCTCATGGCCCTGGTCTCACTTCAGGACCATAGCAACCATGCCTCTGTAACTCTAGTTTAAATGAGAAGAAACAAAAGGACAGTCCAGGCACTTCTTTTTTTTGCCAGTCATGGAGCTTGAACTCAGGGCCTGAGCACTGTCCTTGGGTTTTATCGAAACTAGAGTTCTACCACTTGAGCCAATGCACCATTTCCGGCTTTTTCTATGTATGTGGTACCAAGGAATCGAGCCTGGGTTTGTGTATACTAGACAAGCACTTTACCACTAGGCCGAACTCCCAGCATCAGCCAGGCACTTTTATGTCCTTGGTGTGTGGGGGGCGGGGGGCGCTAGTGACCAGAACAGTTTCCTATAATGATATAGCAGACTTTCATTTTATTTCATTGGCCAGAACTTCTATCGCACATAGTTACTGCTTACCACATGGGAACCTGACAATGTGTTTAGCTGGCACACTGCTACTCTAAAATAATAATAATAATAATAATAATAATAAAGAAATAAATGAAGTTTAGTTAGAAGATGACAAGAAATGGGTATCAGGGCAGTGACTGATAGCGAAAAAGGGGAAAATGGGGAAGAATGATCTGGCTTACTCAGAAGAACTTCTGTAGAGATAGGATTGCTCAGAAACGGGGAACTCTCACCTAAAAAGCTGGAGATGCCAGGCTGTCATCTAGGACACTAATGGAGATAAAAGACAAGTAGATCATCACTTGATAATTCATGTAATTAAATGAGTTGCCATAGGGTATGACCTGTTCTTGTTGAGAACCCATGTACAAGAGAGAATTAGGATATTGTGTTTCACTTATCATCCATCATTAAGATCTATTAAAAACTCCTAGTAAAGAGCCGCAAGTTTAGCCTAGTGGTAGAGTGCTTGCCTAGCATGCACGAAGATCCAGGTTTGATTCCTCCGTACCACATACATAGAAAAAGCTGGGCCGGGTATAGTGGCTCACACCTGTAATCCTAGCTATTCAGGAGGCTGACATCTGAGGATCTCTGTTCAAAGCCAGCCTGGGCACTAAAGACTGTGAGACTCTTATCTTCAATTAACCACTAGAAAATTAGGGGTAGGGCAGTAGCCTTGAGCTGAAAAGCTCAGGTACTATGCTCAGGCCCAGGCATAGGATGTTAGCCTTGAGCTGAAGAGCTCATGGACAGCGCCCAGACCCAGAGTTCAAGCCCCACGACTGACAAAAAAGAAAACAAAACAAAACAAAAAGCCAGAAGTGGTGCTGTGGCTCAGGTGGTAGAGCTCTAGCCTTGAGAAAGGCCAAAGACAATGCTCAGGCCCTGAGTTTAAGGCCCAGGACTGAACAAAAAAAAAACCCTCCTAGTAAATAGATTACTGTTATCACTGTTGTAACTGGAGAATTGTTAACAGTTGTTAACTGGAGAACTAGGTTGAAGGGACTGTCAGGACTTGCTATAACTTTTCTATAAATCTAAAATCAAATTATTTTTAAAAGTAAATATATAAACATCCTAGCTACATGGGAGACTGAGATTGAAAGACTAGCCTAGGCAGAAAAGTTCATGAGACTCATTCTTAACTGATAGCTGGGTGTGGTGGTATACATTTGTTACCCAAGCTACAGGGAAGGCTGAGTTTGGGAAAATGGAAGACAGCCTGGGCAGAAAAGTATGGAAGTGGTAGGTAGTAGTACATGCCTGTGATCCCAGTCACATCCCATCACTGGAAGCCTAAAGTAAAGTAGGCGGATCATATATTTCAGATATTCTCCTGTTCAGGATAAAGACCCTATCTCAAAAATAACTGGTGCAAAAAAGAAACTGCAGATGTGACTCAATGGTAGAGCTTCTGCCTAGATGAAGTTCTAAGTTCAAGCCCAGTACCGTCACCAAAATAAGAAGGGGCAGGGAGGGAAAAATATACAAAATTATTCAGTGGCAGAATGCATTGCTTATAGTCAAGAAGCCCTTAGTTGCCTCACTCCCAAGTCCATACATCCTTTACTGCAACAGACAGATAGATAGACAGAAAACATGCTTGTATAGTGAAACAAAGTGCCTGATTAGCCAAAAAAAAGTAAAAGAAGAAAACATCCAATTTTTCACATCTGTGTTAGCTGATGAAAGCAGTACTACTTGTCTTAACAGTACTAAAATAAAGTGTAATTTGTTACCATGGAAGATTTTTTGTAACCTTCAGAAAGCCATATGAATGAAAAAACCTTCCTCTTATTCTCATGCACACACTAAAACTTACAAATTATGCTTAGTCAATGAATAAAGAAACGGAAATGAGATTGGATGAATGCATGAATCCTCTTTCTAGTGCATCTCTGAGACCAGGTGAGCTAAATCTTGTAATCGTAGGTGTGATTATAATCACAGGCACTGTAATGTGAAGCAGAGATAACCACAAAG
This sequence comes from Megascapheus bottae, assembly GCF_031878675.1. Lineage (NCBI taxonomy): Eukaryota > Metazoa > Chordata > Mammalia > Rodentia > Geomyidae > Megascapheus > Megascapheus bottae. Next base: position 11,391,708 of record NC_143532.1, on the reverse strand, counting down.
CTTTTCAAGCTGAGATTTCTCTTTTTAGCTCTGTTTTGTCCCCCCAGGAACAACTGAAAGGAAAATGCTGCTTTGTTGATGTATAAAATTCTATGGTCCCCCTTTCCCTCCCTGCTTCTAATCACCATCTCTCAAGCTATAGATGCCAAAAGATAATACTGGGTTTTAGCGAATTCTGTTACTTGTAAATGTGCTGGCCAAAGAGCTCTGTGGTTGTGGCAACTGGAAAGGGAGATTGTCTGGATCAACAGGGAAGACATTTCTGCCCCTGCCTACCTCTTGAGATAGTTTTTACCTTATCCCCATTTGAAACCAACCATAGTTTTATGCAATGTGGATAGTATCCACATTGGAAGGAAATACTACGTTCATTTTCTCAACTTATTTTCTGAATAAGCCCACTGATCCTTACCAGGGCTTTATGAACAATGTGTCCCACATGGGCTACTATGAGAGTAATTGACATTGTGAGTGCAGGGACTAGCATGGGTATAACAGAGAACACAGCAACATAACAACACTCACATCACTGAGCCTAAAGTCCTAGAAAATTGGATGTGTGTAAGCCAGTGATGCTGGTGGCTCACACCTGCAATCCTGGCTACTTAGGAGGCTGAGATCTGAGGATCACAGTTCCAAGTCAGCCTGGGCAGAAAAGTTCCTGTGAAACTCTTATCTCTAATTAACCACACAAAAACCAGAAGTAGAGCTGTGGCTCAATTGGTATAGTACTAGCCTTGAACACAAAGAGGCTCAAGGACAACCCCCAGGCCCTTAGTTAGAGCCCCACAACTGACCAAAAAAAAAAAAAAAAAAAAAAAAGAAAGGAAGAAAGAAAGAAAGAAAAGAAAAAAGAAGCCAGTGATGGCTGTAACTGCTGAGTGATAACTACCCAGATCCAAGAAAAAGGAACAGTGGCTTAGAGATAGGGTTGATAAAATTAACAAAGTCATTCTACTATACCAGAATAATTAGCAGTACATTTGAGGAGAAATAACCATCAAAGTTGAAAGTAAATTGATTGAGAGGATGAGTAGGGTGAAAAAAAATTGTGTGTGTTTGTGTGTGTGTGTGTGTGTGTGTGTATGAACAAAGCATAAGACATCTATGAGACACCATCATACATACTCATAATTATTATTCAGAAGGACAGGACAAAGGGAAAGAATTAGGAAAAACATTTAACAAATAATATCTGAAAACTGGGCCGGGAGTTTGACCTAGTGGTTAAAGTGCTTGCCTAGCATGCATGAAGACCCAGGTTCGATTCCTCGGTACCACATATATAGAAAAAAAAAAAAGCCGGAAGTGGTGCTGAGGCTCAAGTGGTAGAGCTCTTGAGAAAGTCCAAGGACAGTGCTCAGGCCTGAGCTGAAGCCCAGGACTCACAAAAAAAAAAAAAAAAAAAAAAAGCTGAAAGTGGTGCTGAGGCTCAAGTGGAAGAGCTCTAGCCTTGAGAAAGTCCAAGGACAGTGCTCAGACCCTGAGCTCAAGCCCAGACTGGCAAAAAAAAAAAAAAAATAATAATAATAATATCTGAAAACCCTATTTTGTCAGCTTAACTGTGTATTAGCCTTATGACTATTCCATGTTTATACTATAGCCTGAGTCCAAAAAAATGTAACTTCATTTTAGCCCATTCTCCCCTAACCTTGTTGAAAAATAAATTTACTGTACTAGGAACATGAGGAGAGAGGGTGCATGTTCAGGCGTGCTCTTTGTGTTGGTCTCATAGAGTTAAGAATAGGCCTCAACACCGAAACAATGAGCTAAGCAACCAAATGAGATGGTGCTTCACTACCCTGCTCTTCACAAGCTTGCTCTTTCCCACTGATTTCTATATTGCAAATGTTTAGAACATCTGCATTCATAAAATCATTCCAAAACAGTAATAGAGGCAGTAATCATTGAGTGCTAGGCCTTCTTTCAGGTGATGTCTATAAAGTTTGTACATAAAATAATGATAACCTATTGAAACTATTCAAGGGACTAGAAGCAAACAAGTTTTTTAAATGAGTCCATACTCTGAGAATAAGCATTCTTAATGCTCAAAGCGCAATCTTGGCTTTTAGCCTAGAGGAAAGGCCAAAGGTTGCTTGTTGAAATGATGCAATACTGTTTAGGCCCTAGTAAAGATAAGTCAGGCCTAGAAATCAGAAGGTAGAACCTGGAGAAACCACAGTTACAAGAGGAAGAGGGGAAAGTACTAGAAGGGAACAATCCAGAGAGGAGTCTCAAATTCTGTTCCACTGCATCTCTAGCTAACTTCTGAACCAAGCAAAACAATTGCCTGTTGAAAAACAACAGCAGGGGCCAGGAGTTTGGCCTAGTGGTTAAAGTGCTTGCCTAGCATGCATGAAGACCTGGGTTCGAATCCTCAGTACCACATATAGAAAAAAGCCGGAAGTGGTAGAGCTCTAGCCTTGAGAAATTCCAAGGACAGTGCTCAGGCACTGAGCTCAAGCCCAGGACTGGCAAAGAAGGAAAAAAAAAAAAAACAGCAACAATAAATAGGCCTAGCTGCTCAGGAGGCTGAGATCTAAGGATCATGGTTCAAAGTCAGCCCTGACAGGAAAGTCTGTGAAACTCTTATCTCTAGTTAACTACAAGAAAGCTGGAAGTAGAGCTGTGGCTCTAGTGACAGAGCATTAGCCTTGAGAAAACAAAGAAAAACAACAATCAAAAAAGAAAAAAAACTCAGAGCCCAGCTCAGTAGCTCAGGACTGTAACACTAGCTGCTCAGGAGGCCGAGATCTGAGGATCACAGTTCAAAGCTAGCCCAGGAACTAAAGACCATGAGACTCTTATCTACACTAGAAAATGGGAAGTGGGACTAAGGCTCAAGGGGTAGGGCAGTAGACTTGAGCAAAGAAGAAGAGGAAAAGGAGGAGGAGGAGGAAGAAGAAAAAAAAGACAAGACACTCAGGGATAGCACTCAGGTCCTGAGTTCCAGGACCAGTAAAAAATAAACACACACACACACACACACACACAAAGTTGAGAAATAGCTAGCATGCCCAAGAATTTAGGTTTGATCCCTAGAACTATGAAGGAAAATTTAAACACCCGTTGGAGAATAGAATCTAGAATTTCACATTTGTAATATCCAAAATACAGTCCAAAATTACACAAATATGAAAAACCAGGAAAAATAGACATCTCAGAAGAAAAGAAAATCAACCAAAACCAATCCCAAAGTAACCCTGATATTGGAATTATTGAACTTTTGTTTTGTTTTGTTTTGTGGGTGATAGGGCTTGAACTCTGGGCCTGGGCGATATCCCTGAGCTCTTCAGCTCAAGGCTACTGCCCTACCCCTTGAGCCACAGCCCTACTTCCCATTTTCTAATGATTAATTGAGATAAGAGTCTCAGGACTTCTGTGCCTCCACTATCTTTGAACAGTAGTCCTCAGATCTCAGCCTCCTGAGTAGCTAGGATTACAGATGTGAGCCAGTGCATCCAGCTATCAACCTTTTTAAAGCAGATATCATAACTACTATCAGCGAAGTAAAGGGAAATGAATCCTTCAATTAATAGAAGGGAAATCTTTGAAAAGAAATAAAAATGATAAAAGTAAGTAACCAAGTAGGAATACTGGGACTAAGATGTATGTGTATGTGTATGTGTGTGTGTGTGTACACTTGTGTGTGTGTATATATATATATTTATATATATACATACATATACATATAATTTAAAAATAGAGCAGAGCTGGGAGCGTGGCCTAGTGGTAGAGTGCTTACCTAGCATGCACAAAGACCTGGGTTCAATTCCTTAGTACCTCAATACATAGAAAAGCTGGAAGTGATGCTCCGGCTCAAGCAGCAGAGCACTAGCCTTGATGAAAAAGCCCAAGGACAGTGCTCAGGCCCTGAGTTCAAGCCCCAGGTCTGGCAAAGAAAAAAGTAATAAAAATAAAGTGAGATTTTAGTCAGTTACATAGAGACTGCCACCATGTTCTAGTTTCTGTTTAGCTATATTTTTTTTTTCTAACAAACAACATTCTCATACTTCTCTGTAGAAAGCTGTGACTGGAAAATTATGATGACTTTTTACACCTATTGTGGCTATTTAGAAACTCATCCTCAAGCCCAACTTAATTTTCTGTCTTTGACTTCCAAAGACTTGTCAAATCAGAACCTTGGCTTTTCAGTGTTTATTCCAATACCTTCAAAACTGGATGTTTGGTCATTAATGAATGTATATTTTTTCCAAGGATCTCTACCATCTGTCAAATGCAAAGTAAGTATATAAGGCAGCACCTCAGAAGTCATTTGCTGAAGCCCTTAAGAAGGCATTTTTTTTTTTAATTTCTTCAAGGAATACTTTGGTCCCAGAATCTGAGACAGGAGCCTGATCAGGCAGGGCTGGAAAAGTGTCAGGATGGAATGGTGCCTGGCTACGGACAGACACAACCTGAGGGATGTTGGTGAATTGGAGAAAGGCCAGGCCAGAGCCAGGCACATGAGAACACTCTTCTGCAAGGTCATTGCTACTTACCCAGACACAGGCAGAAGACTTGTGTGCTGTTTTCTTCCTCAGTGACACAAGAATCCTCTCTTCTTCACCTTTATTTGTATTTGTCACACAAATTCTTAAACTGGCTTGTAACTCGTATACCATAAAAATCCACCCTTTTAAATGATAAAATTTAACACATTAAATATATTCATACATAATATGTATAGCTATCACCTATCCAAATTAAAACTCCTCCCTTGTGTGGTGGAGCACTTACCTACCATATACTGTCCTGGGTTTGATCACTAGTGCTGAAAAGAAAGGAAGAAAGGGAGAGAATGATGGAGGACGAAAGGGAGAGGAAGCAGGGAGGGAAGGAGAAAGGAGAATTCTGTATCTATTAACAATCATTCTCTCAGTCTTTCTCCTCAAACCCCCAGGAACCACTAGTTCACTTTCTAGCTCTAGATTTTCCGTACACTATGTAGCATTTCTGGTTCCCCTCACTTAGCATGATGTGGTCGAGTCAGCCATGCAATAACATGTATTAGTACTTAAAACCTTTGTATGTACAAATAATATTCTATTACACAGATATACTTCATTTATTTATTCATCAGTTGTTGGACATGTGTGTCTACTTTGGGGTTAGTCTATTTTATGTTGCTCTAACTCAGGATGGATAAAGTATTAAAAGATGGCAGGACTGGGCATGTCCTAGTAGTAGAGTGCTTTCCCCTAGCATGCACAAAGCTCAGGGTTCGATTCCTCTGTACCACATACTGAGAAAAAGGCAGAAGTGGTGCTGTGGCTCAAGTGTCAGGGCACTAGCTTTGAGCAAAAAGTGTCCAAGGACAATGCCCAGGCCCTGAGTTCAAGCCTCAGAACTGAAGGGGAAAAAAAAGGTTGAGTAGCCATGATGTGGGAACAATAGAGCTGGAGATGGGAATGAGAGACAGAGAACCAGAGCTGAAATGCTGCTTTTCCCTGCCCCTGAGTCCAGCTTTCTTCCAAGGCAGCAGCATGACCACCTGGTTATAGCCCAGTGTTGCATCTTACTACCAACACTCAGATGCCTCTGTCCCAAAGAAAATTCCAGGGAAGAAGCTAGGTGCCAGTGGCTCATGTCTGTAATCCTGGTTACTTAGGTGGCTGAAAGCAGAATGATTATAGTTCAAAGCTACCTCCAATAGAAAAGTTCACAAGACCCCCACTGAGAAATAATCAGCAGAATCCAGGGCTGGAGGAGTGGTTCAATGATGGCACAACAGCTAAGTAAGCTCAAGTCTTAAGTTCAAATCCCAGTACAGCAAAAAAAAAAATATTCAGGGAGGAGACTAGATGTTCCAGCAAAATTACTTGTGTATCTCCAGATCAATCAACTTGCTGGGCCAGTTGAGGTAAGTGCCCTTATGACCATTTGGGTAAGGGCATGTATGCCAGGGAGAGTATGGTCCCACAGATTTCCAAAGTAGTGACTTGGCCAAACCCAAATGATAGTGATGATGATGGATCCAAGCTGAAAAGACTACAACTTACTACCTTTTTGTGAGTACTGAACTATAAGTGTTCAGCCTTTTTGAGTAAAAACACAAATGACAGTTTGGAAGGCCTAACATTAAAACTGTTCCCTTTCTGCCTCTTCTAGATAATAATTATATGTTAGACCTTGATTTCTCTTCCTTTTCTGCATCACACTTTATTTTATTTATTTGGGGGGGTGGTCATAGGACTTGAACTTGGCCTGAGCACTGTCCTTGAGCTCTTCAGCTCAAGGCTACCACCCTACTCATGGGCCTGGGCACTGTCCCTGAGCTCTTCAGCTCAAGGCTACCTACCGCCCTACCCTTGAGCCAAGCCCCACTTCCCATTTTCCAGAGCTTAAGTGGAGATAAAAGTCTCAGATCCTTTTGTGTCCGGGCTGGCTTTGAACCTTATCCTCATAACTCAGCCTGATGAGTAGGATTACAGGCATGAGCCACTGTGCCCAACTAGGATATTCTTTCCTTTTCCTTAGTTCCTTCCTTCCTTCCTTCCTTCCTTCCTTCCTTCCTTCCTTCCTTCCTTCTTTCCTTCCTTTCTTTTTCCAGTCCTGGACTTGAGCTCAGGCTCTGAGCACTGTCCTTGGACTTTCTCCAGGTTAGAGCTCTACCACTTGAGCCAAGCACCACTTCCAGATTTTTCTATATATGTGGTACCAAGGAATTGAACTCAGAGCTTTGTGCATGCTTGGCAAGCACTCTACCACTAGGCCAAACTCCCAGCCCTGACTTAGGATATTTTACTTTTTTTTTCCAGTCCTGGGGCTTGAACTCAGGGCCTGGGCTCAGTCCCTGAGTCTCTCTGTGCTCAAGGCTGGAGCTCTACCACTTGAACTACATTGCCACTCCTAGCTTTTTTCTATTTACATGGTACTGAGGAATTGAATCCATGCTTTATGCATGCTAGGCAAACACTCTACCACTAAGCCACATTCCCAGCCCATGTTTAACTTTCTATAGGGAGGCTTTTTCTTACTCTTCTGATTCTGATCTAAAGGCACCAAGAAGATTTTAAACATTAAAAGTTACAGGATTTTTAGGATGTTAGCGGTGAAAGAAAACTTACATTTAACTTATGTAATGCAAAAATATCCCTTGGTAAGCCGAGTGTTGGGGGCTCACGCCTGTATTCTTAGCTACTCAGGAGGCCGAGATCTGAGGATCTCAGGGTAAAGCCAGCCCAGGCAGGAAAGTCTATGAAACACCTTTTTTTTTTTTTTTTTTTTGTCAGCTCTGGGCTTAAACTCAGGGCCTGAGCACTGTCTTTGGATTTTCTCAAGGCTGGAGCTCTACCACTTGAGCCCACTGCACCTTTTCGGGCTTTTTTCAGTGTAAGTGGTTCCGAGGAATCAAACCTAGGTCTTCATGCATGCTAGGCAAGCACTCTACCACTAGGCCAAATTCCTGGTCCAAGTCCATGAAACTCTTATCTCCAATTAACCACCAGGAAATCTAAAGTGGCACTGTGGCTCAAGTGGTAGAGCACTAGCCTTGAGCTGATGAGCTCCGGGACATCACCCAGACCCAGCGTTCAAGCCCGATGACCAAGGGGGAGATATACACACACACGCGCACACACACACACACACACACATATTCATCCCTTTGAAAATAAGATCTTTAGGGTCAATTAAGTTAGAACATCGATCTATTGCTCTCCTGGAGATTCCATAATGTCATTCTATTAATGAGTATGAGAAGCTTTATAGCAAAGAGAAGTAACAATTACCTAAGTTAATTTACAAGGAACACTTTGCCATCATACACATGCCAAGTAATAGTGTTTCATGGAATATTACTTGGGAAAGAATCCAGCTATCTTGTTTTATGAATGAAGAAACAAGTTCATGAAGAGATCCTATTTAAATTTTTTCCAAAGCTAATGCCAGGAAGATTTAGCACTCATTTCCAGCTGTTGCTAGTAACTCATATTGGCCATGTGCTAAAGGAAGTATTGTACTGTCTTCGTTGTACATTTGGAACAAGGTTTGTCATATTACCCGGGTAACTTAGGTAACATCATTAAGGTGAGTCAGTATACAAATTAAGTACCAAGTTTGCAAAAGAATACTATTTCCTTTCTCTGTATCAGATTATTACGGGAAGTTATTTTGCAGTGCTTACTCCCTTTATTCTACTTAAAATATGTCTTCTAGCTGGGCATAAGTGGTTCATGCTTGCCATCCTAGCTGCTCAAAAGCTGAGATCCAGAAAATGTTTGAAGCCCAGGCAGAAAAGTCTACAAGACTCTATCTCCAAAATAACTGGGGAATGGTAGGGCTTGAGGGATGGCTTGAGTAGTAGAGTATCAGCCAAGCAAGAAAGCCAAGTGAGTTTGAGGTTCTTGAGTTCAAATCTCAGCACTTGCATAAACAAACAAAAAAAGTGGAGGAAGAAGAAAAGAAGGGAGAGAGGAAGAAAAGGAAAGAAGGACTCAATATTACGCAACAATGATTGCTATTCACATTTTAAACATGAGGAAAAACATCTTCTACATCCCCATTATCTCAAAGATTCAAATCAAATCACCTCAACATCCTACATGGCTAATAAAAGGCTATTTGTGATGCTGGAATCCTGGTATCCAGGAGAAATTCAAGCCAGACCACCGCCCTTCAGCATATGGACCTTGGTGCCCTAACATCCAAGACCAGCTAGCTACTGTTGCTTTTTTAACCTTCTTCATTTTCCTCTACGTCTTGCCAAAAGCACAGTCCAACCACAGACTATACCATGCAGCAACTTCCCATAACATTCACAGAACTGGAAAAAGTATGAAGCAATGGTAAACCAAAGGAGACCAAACATTTTCAAGGTTTCCAGGTTGGGGAGAGAGCCTTGGGACTTTTCCTCCCACTCTACAAGCTGTCAAGGGTATGCTTCCTCAGAGAGGGATTAAGCTGATACCTAATGTGGGCCTGGGTTGCAGAACCCTTTTGTCTTTTAGTGCTCTCAAAAGGAGGACTGTTGACTACATGTACCTCCTGTGAGGTGACTGGAGATGAGTGTCCAGAAGACAGGTACAATGGGGTATACCCCAGTTCATTGTTCATAACCCCATCTAGATCTGTTCCAAGTGATTTCTCATCCTCTGAACATATACTTATTGTATACCACTAAGCTCTTCAGTCCATTATCCTCTGAAGCCTCCTAACAACCCTGGGAGTGAAATAAGATTATTAACTCTACTTACAGGAAAGAAAATTAAGTCCCAGCAAGTTTACAATCAGATACTCAGATCACATGACCAGTGAACAGTAGATTTGAGGCTATTACTCTCTGTCCACTCAGCTATACTGAAGGACCTACAATAAACCTTTGGAATCTGAAAGTTATCTGATGTTCTGAAGAGATTGCCATTGAGGTAAAGCCATGAATACTCTGGATGCAGAATTCAGCCCTGTACTACCGCTACTTGGTACATTTTTCCCATAATACTGCCCAACTTTTCTAAAGACATGCTGCTTTTCTATAAGTCTAGAATTTTCACTTTAACACTTCAGTTAAGCACACTGATTTTTACCTTGCTTTTTGAGCACCACTGCTTTTGGGACAGATATTTACAAAATTAAGTACAAGAGAACTCTCAAATAACACAGTAATTTAAACACAACTAATAATAACAAAGGAGTATCTGAAATCTACATATCTACTAGGGCTCACAATGTATGTGCAGGATTTTAATTTTTTTTCTTTTTGAAGTTAAAACATTCTTTTTAAAACATACTTGATCAAAACCAGACACACTAGAAATGTGAGTTTACTGTAATTAGAACTAACTTGAGGTTGTACTTGAGGAAAAAATGGATTTCTTCCTTCACCACTGGCCCTTCTCTCTAATTTTGTGGGTTGACTGGGGTTCAGTTACTTCAGATGGTAAGAGTTTGAACCAGAGAGATCTTTCAAGTGTGAATCCACGGATGTCCTGTCTCCATCAATACTGCTTTAGTATTTCTTGTGTGCCAGATGAAGACCAGAGTCCTTTGCCAGACAGACAAAACACTCTGGCTCCACCTGTTTGCTATGCTTGCTCTCTTTCCACATATAATTTGCCTCCACATCTTGGTCCAACTGGGGTTTAAACTCAAAACCTAGTGCTTATTAGGCAGGTGTTCTACCACTTAAGCCATTTCCCTAATCCTCATATAGTTTTTGTGCTTCAAATGTGTTCTTTTACCCTACTCATCCATGTGATAGACTTATACTCATCCTTTAGGGACTCCACTGAAATGTTACGTTTCTCAGGTAAAATAAAACTGGCTAGAATACTTTACCTATGGGCTCAGGCTTAGCAGAGATTCTGTGGGCTCAGCCTACACATCTGTGCCAGCAAGGAACCATGGCGTCCAAACACTTCCTCAGTTGTGACATCAGGAAAGAAGGAGAGATATGAAATAATTTCTTTAATAGACCTGGACGACATGTCTCTTAATTTTCCCTGTGAAAGTTCTAGGACTTCCAAACCCTTCCAGTCAGTGTTTAAGTTTCCCAAGATCCAAAGTTGTCTGAACAAGTTCTCTTAAGGAGGAAATTTTGTCTCTTCTTACTTGGAAATGCCTGAAGTTTTTTTTTTTTTTTTTTTTTTTTTTTTTTTGTAGTGGTTGTGCATAGTTGTTGTCAAGCTAGCTGGGAAGAGTCACGAGGAAGAATGACAGATTGAATATTGATAGACAGCCAGAATTTCAAAATTTTAACTTCTCCTCATTTTATATATAAAAACTTGTCAAAATTTTAGCACATGTATGTCCCTTAATTCCTCCCATCTGGACAAAGGTTTCTGCTGTAACATTGGCTATACCAGCAACTGGGACAACCTTATCTGATCCTTACATTTTCCTGCAAAATGAATGGCCTAGGAAAGTCCATGTGAGTCTCTTTTCTCCAATAAACTACTCAGAAAATGCTGGAAATAGCACTGTGGCTCAAGTGGTAGAATGCTACCCTGGAGAACAAATAGGGCTCAGGGTCAGTGTCGGGGCCCTAAATTCAAGCCCTACAGCTGGCAAAATAAATAAAAAATAAACCAACAAATACAAGTCCCAACCCCTGAGATTGGGATTCTTGAATATAAGATGAGCCCTAGCCATTTTGAAAGTCTTTTGAGGAGTTGAGGCTAAGAGGATATGTGTTCAAAGACATCCTATGCAGAAAGTCTATGAAATTCCATCTTCATTGAGTAGCAGAATGCTGAACTGAAAGCCAAGCCTTACTAGTAGAGCACCAACCATGAGTAAGAAAACTGAGTATAAGTCCCAGAGTTCAAGCCCTGGTACCTGCACAAAAAAAACATGTGAGAGAAAAAGGAAGGATGGAAGAAGGGTCCAAGTGAGGGAGGAGGAAGGAAGTAGGGAGAAAGTCCTTCAAGGGATTTTTTCATGTGCAGCAGAAATAGAGAATGAAGCATTGTAGCCAACTTTTCTGGGGTTGCTTTCTCCAGCATAGTCCCTGCCATGTGCATATCAGCACATACCACAGACTCGGCCAGACCTCTGGTTTTCTCCAGCCTTTGGTTCAGTCCCCTAACCCCATATTCCTGAATTTTCCTTCAGGGAACATTGAGTTCCACCATGTAGATGGCATGGAGCGTTCAGCCTGCATGTCCCCTACCCACAGATGTACAGCTAACTTAAGCTACTCTAAGGCTCTGTGACCAGGGCAAGTCCCAAAGCAAACTGGTACCCTGAACCTTGGAATCACCCCTAACCCATCTTGCTGCCCCCTCCATTCTATCATCAACCAGACACCACAAACAAGCAAGTCTGATGATGCAGAAGGACCGGGTTCTTGGCATGGTCTCCCTGCATATCTGAATTCCTAATGAAAGCAGGGTTTGTAACACTGGACCTGACATCCAGATTTGAGTTCTAGCCTCATCTTTGAGCAAATCTCCAACACCTTTCCTTGATTTGAAAAGTGGACGAGAATACCTGCATTGTAGTTGATGAGATGCCATTTGAATAAATTGCTCAGTGCACAGAAGTAGAAGCCATTTACAGGTGCTGTCTAGTTCCAAGCAGGAGAGTTTTTTTTTAGGGACTGAAAGGAAACAAACTGTGCTGCCCTCAGCAGGTGCCAGCATGGAGATACTCAAGCAGGGGACAATGAAGCCTATACCCCGCCTGCGGTGACTGACTGCACTTGTGTGTGTGTGTGTGTGTGTGTGTGTGTGTGTGTGTGTGTGTGTGTGTGTGTGTGTGTGTGTGTGATAGAGCTTGAATTCTGGGCCTGGCCACTGTCCCTGAGCGCTTCAGCTGGTGACTGACTGCACTTTTTTGTGTGTGTGTGTGCGTGTGCGTGTGCGTGTGTGTGTGTGTGTGTGTGTGTGTGTGTGTGTGTGTGATAGAGCTTGAATTCTGGGCCTGGCCGCTGTCGCTGAGTGCTTCAGCTCAAGGCTGCCACATTACCTTTGAGCCACAGTCCCACTTCCCATTTTCTAATGATTTATTGGAGATAAGAATCTCATAGCTTTGTAGTACCCTGGCTGGCTTTGAACCACAGTCCTCAGATCTCAGCCTCCTGAGTAGATAGGACTACAGGCGTGAGCCACTGCGCCCAGCCACTGACTGCACTTTGAAGGAGGGCACTGCCAGTCTTTTTCCCCCACAACAGCAAACAGTAGTCCACTATCTCTGCATAGGCTTCAATAGGCTTCAGCCATTTTCCCTGCTGCCTTTGTTCTATTTCAGTGCCTGTGGGGGAGCAGGAAAGCAGCCGCCTTCCTTAGATTGCTATTTAAAGACATTCTAAAAGATGCCGCCACTGCCTTTCCTACCTCTGCAGCAGTGGCTGTTCCTGTCTCTGCTGCCAGCCAGCTGCACCGTCTGTGCCCTGCTAAGCCTCCAGTGAGCCTAGCAGGAACTCGCCTGATAGCAGCATGCACTTTAGGTGTGTGACAGCTTGCTTTTTTGTTTAGGACCCTGAGCTGTCACCCCTGCCAGGGGTTGACCGCCAGCTGCCATCTTCTTCTTTGTCTCTACCCTGCCTGGCCTGTCTGTGTCTCTGCAACATTTTTGGCAATTGACCAGTTGACTATTTCTTCTTTACTGTTTCCATGAAAATCTGGTGCCAGCCCCGCCATTCCTTTCCCGGCTCATCTCCAGTTCACACTGGGGATGCTCTCTCCATTTAACAGTCAGACATGGTCCCAGAAGGGTAAAATTGCCATTTATCTCTAGGTTTAGCAGGGAGATACTGTGAAAATTGAAGGATTTTCAAAGGTTCAGTAACCTGTAGTTAATAATGCCTCCCTGAGCTCAGCGCATCTGAGGTTCTCTGTGTGTCAGGCATGACTGGAAACCCTGTATAGACATCAGTAATCCTGCCTTTTCTCGCTGACCCTCGCAGAGCTTTAGCGACATATCTCAAAAGCCTGGTGCTTTTCTTTGAATTGGCCCTAATTTCTTTTTTCAGGGATCCATCAAAGTGAAGCTTTGGGGTTTGGAATACAGCATTCTTCAGGGCAGAGCTCCTGAATAGGGTGGGGACTGCTGCCTCCATGCTGCTTCTCATTACCTTGGAGAGGCTACTTGCCTCTCCTTGCTGGCCCAGCAGATTTCTTCCTGGTGCCCTCAATTCTGCACAATACAATCAGGGTGCTCCAATGGGCTGCACTCTAATGCTAGCCCAATGCCACCTCAGACAACTGGAGTCTATGCGTTTTCCCTTTCTCCTCCCCTCCCCCCATTACACCCTTCTGCTTCCAGCTCCCCATCACTTATGCACAAGCCTGGCCACTTTTTTGTTCATTTATTGGCTTTTCTCTGGTATTTTCATAGCTGAGCCTTGCCCCTTGTTTTCTTAGCCTATTGGTAACACTCAGCTATCTCAATGTGATGGCAATAATAATAATAATCTTTGGGATTTGCTTATGGTAGCAAACACTGCTGCATACATTATCTCTGTAGAGCCCCATAATAGACATATATGTGTGTTTCACACACCCCACTTCTTAGTAGTGGGAATAATAACTACTTGTGGATGCAGAATAGTGTGGTGATTTGAAGAGGATACTGGCTCCAGTGTCAGGCTGTCCAAGGTTTGACTCCTGGCTCTGCCTGGTACTAGCTATGTGACCCTGGGCAAAGTGGAGCTGTCATAGTTCATCTCCTATTTGTTCTTGTAAGGATGAAGTGAGTTATTAGATAAAAGGTCTAGGACCACATGTTCCACCTATCAAGTGCTACGCAAGGAGCAGCAATATCATTCATTCCTTCATTCCTCCCTCCTTGCTCCAGGCCTCAGCAATATGATAGTAATAAGCTGGGCATTGGTCTGGCCCTCACAGATGTCATGCTATTGATGGGGAGACTGACAAACACCATTACTTAACATCCATCGAATGCAGTCTTGTGCTTACATCTTTACCAGTGTCAGTGTTGACTTTCACATTGATTTTCAACAAGCACCTTCAAGTAAAGGAGTGTTATTCCCCAGTTTTACAGGTGAAGTCACCAGGGTACCGGGAAGGAAAGCTGTTTGCTAAAGATTCCTGGGAGGAATGGTTCACTTCAGCCCTCCCAGGTTCATGCTGCATATTACCTTCATCTGTGGTGTGTGCTCCAGAGGCATTGCCCTAGGATACTAAGCATAGCCTCTTGCATACAATTTTGGAATTATTTGCTGAGTTCTTCTCTGTTGATGATCCTAGACTCTCCCCTCTAACTCATCTGTTCACTCCTTCCCTTAGCCACAAAATCACACATAGGTCTACTTGTCTTCCTCCCACTCTCCCTCTTTTCCTCCCTTCTTACTGTTCCAAAATAGAGTCTGACTACATTTTAATCCAGGCTAGTCTTCAACTCCTAGGTTCAAGCCATTTCACCCTTCCAAATAGCTGGGATTACACTGAGATGCTAGCTTTCATTCAATATCTAGGAGCCCTCATTTGTGGGTTATGGGGCTTGAACTCTGGACTTGGGCACTGTCCCTGAGCTCGTCAGCTCAAGGCTAGTGCTCTGCCACTTGAGCCACTTCCAGTTTTCTGATGGTTAATTGGAGATAAGAGTCTCACGGACTTTAGTGCCCAGGCTGGCTTTGAACTGCAGTCCTCAGATCTCAGCCTCCTAAGTTGCTAGGATTACAGGAATGAGCCACCAGTGCCTCGCAGGAGCCCCCATTTTGACCTCTATGCCTCCATGTCTGGATGACATATCAAGACCTTTCTCAGAGAGAAAGAGAACAAATTTCGTACCTGGAAGCCAGGAGCTGATACTTCATACCTGTAATCCTAACAACTCAGGAGGCCGAGATCTGAGGATCCTGATTCAGAGCCAGCCCATGTAGGAAAGGCTATGAGACCCTTATCTCCAATTGACCACCAGAAAACCAGAAGTGATGCTATGGCTTAAAATGGTAGAGTGCTAGCCTTGAGCAGAAAACCTCAGGTACAACACCCAAGCCCCTTTGCACTCAATGCTCACACTGCCACTTTGGGCCACAGTTCCACTTCCAATTTTCTGGTGGTTAATTGGAGATAAGAGTCTCACAGAGGCTGGGAGTTTGGCCTAGTGGTAGAGTGCTTGCCTAGCATGCACAAAGACCCAGGTTCAATTCCTTGGTACCACATACTCAAAAAAGCCAGAAGTGGTGCTGAGACTCAAGTGGTAGAGCTCTAGCCTTGAGAAAAATCCAAAGACAGTGCTCAGCCCCTGAGCTCAAGCCCAGGACTGGCAAAAAAAAAAAAAAGTCTCACAGAGTTTCTTGCCTGGGCTGGCTTTGCACTGCCATCTTCAGATCTCAGCCTTCTGAGAGCTACCTGCACCTGGCTACATGAGACTTTTCTCTCACTGTCCACCCAAAAGTGGTAGAGTGCTAGTCTTGAGCAAAACAAACTCAGGGAACCTAATTCAAGCCCCAGGATCTGAACACACACAGGCACACACACACACACACACACACACACACACACACACGCATGCATGCATGCACACGTACACACAAATAATAACTAAATCTATTCAGTACTAAATGCCCTTGCTAATAAAACAGGGTCTAACAAGAGATGTGCTTTTTTCTTCTCTATTTTCCATCAATTCTTCATTGTTGTTTATGGCTTTTAGAATGAAATAAATACATACATTTAGGAAGTAAAAAGAAGAAAGGTATCTGTCCTGCATTCTTCTTTTGATCTGAACTCAAGGATACATCCTCTTCAGGGATGTTGAGCTGAGCTTATTGAAATTGTCAAACACTGCTTTCCTGCCTTTCTTCGCATTGAAATTGCACCTGTGTGCCTAGGGCAGTCTTTGGCTCTAGCTGTTCCCTTTCAGTAAGCCCTGCCTCTTCCTGCCTTTTCTCAGCCACTCCAGTCTCAAACACTCTCACCCCAGAGGCTTTGTGTGTTTGAGGGAAACTGGCACCAAACAATGTGGGGCAAAGGACATAGGGTACTGTGCAGGTATATAGAGAGCTGTGTGTGTGTGTGTGTGTGTGTGTGTGTGTGTGTGTGTGTGTGTGTGTGTGTATAACACACTCTACAATTCTTTGATAAATTCCTGAGCTCCATCTCCTTCCATAATTTTCAGACAAGGAGTGAGGGTACTTAAATCTCTCTCTAGCCAGAGTGGCGATATCTTAGTGAAAGAAAGTGTATTTAGCATGTACAATGTCTTGGATTTGATCCATAACACCAAACAAAAAGATATCCCTGGCCAAAGAGCTGCTCAGATGGAGAGAATGCTTCTTTCAACCTGCTGTACTAAGCTGGTTGAGACTAGCCACCCCACCTACACCTCTCCCCTCCCCCTTCCTTTCCCTGGGAGTCCCTGAGCTCCAGGCTGCCAGGGATGAATGGCAGGTGTGTTGAAGTCTTAATGAGAGGTTTTCCTCTGCTGGATTGCCTATATCCTGCCCACCTGAGAGGCCCCTGTGAGTAACTTTACCTTTGAACTCTCCTTGTATTCAGCCCCTGATCCATGGGATTTGGTGACAATCCCTGGCTGGCAGGAAGCTTTGATCCTTGGGGAGTCCAAAGGAAGTCCAGTGATGTGTGGGATCCCTGGAGTTACTGAGGTTGGGGAGAAGCTGTATGAGGGTGGGTTGCTAAAATAGACCCATTAATTAAGAAGGAACTTTTGCTTAACACTCAGTTACCTAAAAAAGGAGTTCTAGTGCCTGATAACAGAAGCTCTGCACCCCTCAAGGTTGAAGTAGTATTTGCACAAGCATTACTGTTACGTTAAAGACACAGCAGTGCCAAGAGGAAAATTCCTACCCACACCCCAGATGAACAGAACACCTCAGGACTTCCCCTTTCAATAAGGTAAAAGTGTGTTTCTTTGAAGTTAGGAGGCTGTAGGAATGGGCAGAAAGTCTTAGGATACTTCTGACAAGGTAAACGGTTCCTCTGTTCGAAGGGAGAACAGATGACCATGTACTGAGTGGAGACCCTAGCATTTCTGTGTGTGAGATGCTTTCCGCTAGAATACCCTGGAGAGAGGATTAGAAACTGGTCTTTAAGCTGGTTTTGCTTATCAATTACCTTTCTCTGAAGTGGCTTGGGAATGAAGATACTTACTAGAGCTTCCCAAAGCCCTTCTTTGCTGCCACTCAGTAAATGAAGGCCCAGTTCCAAAGGAGAAGGGACTTCCTTTGCCTGCACAGAATAGAAGCATTTATCTCAGAGCAGAGAGCACAGTGAGGTGTGTGTACCTGTCCCCCCCCCCTCCCCAGGCTGGGGCTGACAAAGGGGGTGGATTTGTCTATTTTTCCACATTTTATGTCATAAGCCTACTGCCTGGGCACCAGGTAGACCTGTCCTAATGAATGAGTAATCATGACGCAGTCACCGTGGGAAGTCATCCTCTTCCCAGAATAATGTCCATTTTCATACAGCCGGGAAAGATAGTACTTCCTTGAGGAAAGCAGGACTTCATCATGCAAAGAGAGGTTACAAGGGTGGGAGCACAGAGCCCTAGTTAGGTTCATATATCTACCCAGGAGACCTGACTCGTGTTGTGTCTCAGCAGCAACCTGAGGAGCAGCTGTCAGGGATGAGGTGATGTTGGACAGCTGCTGCCATCTTGTGTGACCCACTATCAAAATTCAGAATTTGCTGGGTGGCAGTAGCTCATGCCTGTAATCCTATTCCTCTTCCCCTCCCTCCCCCAGTCTTGGGGCTTGGACTTGGCTGAGCACTGTCCTTGAGCCTTTCCTCAAGGATAGC
The DNA here is from genome assembly GCF_031878675.1 of Megascapheus bottae. Taxonomy (NCBI): domain Eukaryota; kingdom Metazoa; phylum Chordata; class Mammalia; order Rodentia; family Geomyidae; genus Megascapheus; species Megascapheus bottae. The sequence goes on along the minus strand of NC_143532.1, from coordinate 11,373,541 downwards.
ACTCTGTATCACCAGAACCACAGCACCACTTCTGGCTTTTTCTGTGTATATGGTACTGAGGAATCAAACCCACGGCTTCATACATGCTAGGCCATGCTCCCAGCCCCTCATACCTGTAATCCTAGCTACTTAAGAAGCTGAGATCTGAGGGTCGAGATTTGAAGCCAACCCAGGCAGGAAATCCCATAAGATTCTTATCTCCAATAAACAAACACACACACACACACACACACACACACACACACACACACACACACAAAAGCCACAAGTATAGCTGTAACTCAAGTGGGTAAAGCACTATCCTTGAGAGAAAAAAAAAAAACACAAAAACAAAAACTCAAGGACAGTGCAAGTTGTTTTCTTCCACAGTTGTTTCTCTCTCCCTCCCTCCCTCTCCCTCTCTTTCTCTCTCTCCCTCCCTCCCTCCCTCCCCCCTCTCTCTTCATGGGGCTTCTCTGGGCCTGGGCACCGTCCCTCTCAGCTCAAGGCCGCCCTACCCCTTGAGCCACAGCACCACTTCTGGTTTTCTAGTGGTTAATTGAAGAGTCTCACGGCCTTTAGTGCCTGGGCTGGTTTTAAACCAAGATCCTGGGATCTCAGCCTCTTGAGTAGGATTACAGGCGTGAGCCACCATGCCCAGCTTACAGTTTCTTTCTCTGGACTCATCATGGTACTTTAGTATTTGCTATTAATGTTGTTTTGAGTCGAGAAAAATTAAAAGATGAAATTATTAGCATGAATTTTACAGCTCATCTTGTTTTGTGCAGTGCCAATTTCAAATGCAAATATAAGAAGAACATTTAATTCATATGCACAATCACTAAGATTAGACAATTTGTATTCCGGAGCTGGTATATGCATATGTATTTCCTCCTTTGCAGAACAGTGGAAACTACATGACATAAACGAGTTCTTTATGTCACTCCTTGATACATGCACCTGCTCTCAACACTTTCCACCTTTGAATTACTGAAAATAGGAGTGAAGGAAGAAAGAACTATGGGTTGTCCTTTTTCTATTGAACTCCCATACATTTGCGAATATTTCAGAATTCTGTACTCCGAGGGCATAGTGACCACTACAGCCAATATCCTAGTGACCAATGGTGGACATATGCCTATTGACTTGGCTCTTACACATGCTCCATTGTGTCTCACTGGATTTCATTTACAGAGTGTTCAGGTTGCAATAACAGATCATTAAATTAAGCAGCATGGGACCCTGTTAGCACAGGACTGTGTGTAACTTCACAGGTCACGTTCCAGAGAGTTGAATGAAAGCTTGGGGGAGGAAAGGAAGAAGATAGAGGCAGCCAGGAGGGCAGCTGTGGGAAAGGCAGCTTTGCCCTACATTTACCTGAACCATCACTACTATTTTTTTTTCCTGCCAGTCCCAGGGTTTGAACTGAGGACCCTCACTTGTTTGGCTTTCTTGCTTGCCTGGCACTATATTACTTGAGCCATACCTCTAGCTCTCAAGCATCACTTCTTCAGGAAACCTGCGGGTTTTGTCTCAGTAGACAGATGGTCGTGACTGTTTCTCTCCTACAGGTGCTAAGGGATGTTCTCAAGGATCTCTACCATTTGCTGAAGCACGTGGTGCGTTTGGAGCCTGACAATGTGGCCAAGCTCCATGCCCAGCTGGCCTTGGAGGAGCTGGATGAGATCATGAGAAACTTCCTGTTCCCACCACAGAAGCTGGAGAAGAAGATTGTGGTCTTGCCTTAGACCTGCCCTGGAGGAGACAGTGGGACCCTGCAGACTGAGCAATGCTCGTGCCTTCCAGCAGGTGGCCATGCTGCCTCTTTTACGCTGGCAAGATGGCAGACTCTAAGGTGGCTGCATGGCCTGGTCATTTGGATCTTTGGGGCAACTTTTTTAAAGCAGCTGCCCTGCCTGAAGTATGTGCAGTTAAAAGAAAAAAAAACAAAACACAAAGTTTGATCTACACAGATTTTTTGTTGTTGTTTTATGGGGGGGCTTGTTGTTGTTCATTTGTTTTTTGTTTTGCCAGTTCTGGGGGTTGAACTCAGGGTCTGAGCACTGTCCTTGGACTTTCTCAAGGCTAGAGCTCTACCACTTGAGCCATAGTACCCTTTCCAGCTTTTTGTATGTATGTGGTACCGAGGATTTGAACCCGGATCTTTACACATGCTAGGCAAGCACTCTACCACCAGGCCAAACTCCTGGCATGTTTTGTTTGTTTTTTCCACTATCCTGTGGTATTTACAGAATGAGGGCTCCTGGTGGAAATAAATGCTTACACGACATTAATTGACCTTTCTCTTGCAACTGGAAAAATTGCCTCTTCCCCTCCCCTCACCCACATCCCCTCCCCCTCAATTATCTTGATGTTCTTTCATGAGGACATTATCCTTCTTTGTGATAAGGAGGAGCAAATATCTTTGGCTACTAAAGAGCATCTGAGTTTGAGTTGCAGATGTAGAAAAGAGAAAAATAGCTGCTAAAACATGGAAAACAGAATCAAATTGTCTTGGCTAGAAAGAACATTAGGTCTGAATCTGATACTCTGATATTAAGGCGGAAAGATGTGGAATGGAGGAAGCTTTGGTCCCCCAGGAAAGAGAATCAAGCTGGTTGGGTCCTCCAGAGAAGAAGGGTAAATCCTGTTTGTCCTCAGGGACATTTTCCCCCTCTTCCTCTGCTACTGCTTACAAGGAGGTGTCTTTCTTACCAGCAGCAAAGACCAAAACATCACAGAGTCCCTGATCTGCACAGCCCTCTGGTGTAGAACTCTGAATGCTGAGACAATAGAGTGGAAGCAAGTGCAGGAGGAAAGTGCTACATTCTAGTGGCCTGATGCCAGGTTTATTCAAACACTTTCAGATAGAGAGTTGTGGACTATACTTTATTTGCCTATTTTTCCAGTCATTTTTTTGCTCTGGTGTTTTATGACAACATTGCTACAAATCCAGGCTGAAACTCATGATCCACCTCAGCCTTCTTGGTGCTAGGATTATAGGATTGTGCCACTTGATGAATTGTGCCCACTTTATTTTAATTACAACTAAAAGATAACCAAAAAAGGATAAACCAGCTGAATGCCAGTGGCTCATACCTGTAATTCTAGTTATTCAGGATACGAGGATTAAAGTTCAAAGCCAGCCTGAGCAAAAAAGTGCATGAGACTCTTACCTCCAAAAAGCTGGAAGTGGAGATGTGGCTCAAATAGTAAAAAACCATCCTTGAGCAAAACAGCTGAATGAGATTGTGGAGGCTCTGAGTCAAGCCCCAGTGCAAGAAGGAGGAGGAGGAGGAGTGGGAGGGAAGGGGGAAGGAAGGAAATAAAGAAGAAGAAATAGGACTTTCATGTCGAGGAAAGCTGTGAAGAAATGAAGTTAGAAGGAGGCTGGAAGTGTGCGGGCTGTACAGATGAAGTAGCAGCCACAAAAACATCCAGAAGAAGAGAATACAAGCTTGAAGGCCTGGAGGTCAGGACAAGTCTGGCAGATTTGAGATAGAGCCTGGTTTGGGATGACTTTTGCTGAGGGAGGAAGAGGGAAAAGGGATGAGGAGAGGGAGGTGATCCCTTAGGGAAAGGGTAACAACTGCAGAACCACTTTTACCTGAAACCATCTCAGCTTGAGTTTAGAAAGTGCTTTGAGACCACGATATTAAGTGCTGTGAGACCAGGCAGCTCATTAGCCCTAAGCAGCCCCTTTTCCTCTCCACCCTGAGGAGTAGCCCTTTACTCCCCACCCGCCCTAAGGTGGCTTTCTGGCAGCAGAAGGAGGAGAATAAATGTATAGGCTGCCCTGGCTCAGTGCACCCCTGCCCTGTCCTTGTGTGTCTGAGGGGTTTTCTGAATGAAGCACTGTCTACCACCTGCCTGTCTCGCTAGTGGCTGCCACAGGGAAAAATGGATTATTTGTGGGATTAAGCCAGGGACTCACCTGATCCAGACAAACTGCACTTTGTCCACTGAAACCCACCCTTGGCTGAGCACAGGGAGATAACCTGCAGGCAGGTGCCAGGGTGGGCTCAGAGAGCCCAGTCTTCAGGGCCATTGTGGCCATTCTCCCCTTACATCCCCATATACTGCCACCCCTCCTCCCCCAGCAGCAGCCACGTCCTCAAGAGACCGCTGTGTCCTCAGCAGGCCAGGATCTGCAGCCTGCCTGCTGCAGTCACACGCAGCAGTTACTGCAGTGCGCTCAGAAGAGAACAGGGAAGGACTCCAGTCTTTCTTGGAGGATGGAAAGGCAATGTGCCTGGCTTCTTACAGTCCTGGGGGCTACCTCTTCCTTCTGGTGAGGCCTCAGGGCTGTGGTCTATATCTACACTGGCAAGAGGAGAGGGCAGATTCTCATGATGGGGGGCTTTCACATCTTGTATCCCTCCCTGGCTTACTGTAATAACTCAATAGTTCTGTGCTAATCCAGAACTCAGTTGTGTCCCTCCCCCAGGTGGCCCTCTGTGGTCCCCATGGATAACAGAGGCCCAAGATCAGTTGGTCTTGTTTCAGCTTGCAAAGTCATTCACCATCCAGAGCTTGTCACATACAATCACCATGTAGAACAAGTAATTGTCTCCCTTTGGTGATATGTGGCTCTTGGTGTCCTGTATCCTGGCCAAGACTGCACAGGGACTTAGGAGGCCCTCCAGGACATGCTGTGGACATTTGGTGACTATTGCTGGAGCTTCCTACCCACAAGTGAGCCTTGAAGCAAATGCCTTTCATCTACCCAGAGGTTGCAAAAATGAGTGCTTACATGCACACATGCACCTTAGCATGTGGGTTGCTTGAACCCCACTGACTTTGTGAAGGCAGCATCTAGTGTCCCCTCGATTGTCCTCTGCCTGCCTGAGAAGGATGCCTGAGGTGGATGCCCCAGTGGGCATGTACACCTCATGCTGAGTGCCTTGTGAATAACAAAAATGACCTCAGGCACCTCCACTTTTGTCCGATGGCTTCTCAGTAAGCATGGCCCATGGCCCCTCCAGATCTTTACTAATGATCCTATTTTAACGGTCCTTGAATAGTGTTTGAGCGCTGTCTCTGGGCTTTTGTGTGCAAAGCTAATGTTCTACCACCTAAACCATAGAAACAGGCATTTTGGTGGGGATTTTTTTTTTTTTTTTTTTGCAGTTAATTAGAGATAAGCATTATGGATTCTTCTGCCTGGGCTGACTTTGAACCTCAGTCTTCAGATCTCAACCCTCCTGAGTAATTAGGACTACAGGTCTGAGCTACTGGCACCTGGTGGCTTTTTTGTTCTTGTTGAATTCTTCCTTGTTAATGTTTGAGACACAGGTTGACTTTTTTTTTTTTTTTTTTTTTTTTTGCCAGTCCTGGGCTTGAGCTCAGGGCCTGAGCACTGTCCTTGGACTTTCTCAAGGCTAGAGCTCTACCACTTGAGCCTCAGCACCACTTCTGGCTTTTTTCTATGTATGTGGTACCGAGGAATCGAACCCGGGTCTTCATGCATGCTAGGCAAGCACCTTAACCACTAGGCCAAACTCCCGGCCCCAACACAGGTTGACTTTTAACTCACAATTCTGTCTCTGCGTCCCAAATGCTACGACTATGTGGGTATGCGCCATATCACCTGGCCTATACCGATTTTGTTTTTTCTACATACCTTGGAACACTCACTTCAGTACTCTTAGTACTCACAGTACTTCCTTGGTTAATTGTTTGGCTAAAGATGCCCAATTATTTCTAATTTCCAATGAATCTTAAATATAACTTTACATGTTGAGGTGTTTCCATACAACCAATCTTAGACCAGAATTCTATATCAAAAAAGTGTGAGCATTTTAAATGTTTGGTTTGGGGGGGGGTTGTTTTTGTTTTTGTTCAAGGCTATTGCTCTTCCACTTGAGCCATAGCTGTGCTTTTTTTTTTTTTTTTTTTTTGCCAGTCCTGGGCTTAAACTCAGGGCCTGAGCACTGTCCTTGGACTTTCTCAAGACTAGAGCTCTACCACCTGAGCCTCAGCACCACTTCTGGCTTTTTTCTATGTATGTGGTACCAAGGAATTGAACCCAGGTCCTCGTGCATGCTAGGCAAGCACTCAACCACTAGGCCAAACTCCAGGCCCCCTAGCTGTACTTTTGTTGGTTGGTTGGTTGGTTGGCTGGTAGTTTATTGGAGACAAGAGTTTCAGATTCTGGGCTCGCTTCAAACCATGATCCTTAGATTTCAGCCTCCTAAGTAGCTAGGATTACAGGTGTAAGCCATTGGTGCTTCGCAAACATTTTAAATGTCAATACCAAAAATTCCCCCAATATTTGGCACAAATGTACTTTCTCCCAGCATCAGCTGACATTGCTTTTATACCTATAAAATGTAAGTTCCAGCTGCTTAACAAACTATTCTCTAGATAATTTAAAAGTAGGCAATGCTGGAAGCTGGAATTTTGAACTACTGATAAAGACACATCGACTTGTTGTGCAATGTGCTTGCATTCAGCTCAGCACTAACTAGGCAGCTTCCAGGTAGACATCCTGGAGAGAAAGACAGAAGATCCTATTTAAAAGGGCAGATCTATTTTAAAGGGCTTTTTTTTTTTTTAAACCAGAACTCAGACTGTGCTCTCAGTGTCAGGCAATATCTTGTCATGTGATCACAGTGTCCCTAGGCTAGTGACCATATTTCCCAAAGCACACTCAGGACGTAGAATCTGATGGCTTCTCAGGTATCAATCAGCTTCAGCCTGCGAGCCCATGTGAATAGTGGTTGTAGCTCGTCACTATATGTAGTAATCTCGAATGTGGTTAACACTCCAGAGAGCTTAGTATGCCTTGTGCACTTGACACATATAAACCCTCTTCCTCACACAGCGCCTGTGAGGTAGGCATTATTACCCTGTTTTACAGATGGGAAAACTGAGGCACACAAGAGGCTAATTACTTGCCTGGTTAGATAGCTAGTAAGAAGTCATCAAACCAATATTTGGATCCAGGCAGTCTGGCTCCAAGGCTGCACCTGTAACCACTGCATTTTTCAGCTATCCAGTAGATACCCTGCTTGTTGAAAGGAATTACCACGGCACAGTAAGCTTTGCCCCACTCCCCTTTCTCTTACCAGGTGTTCTTACATCTAAACTCAACCTTGGCTTCGGACATACTGAAGCTCCCAGCCCACCTGCTACTATACTTCAGTGGCATTGCTTCTTTCATGGGGCAACCAAGATATTAGACATCTAAGACTTTATGCCCTTCCTAGGTACAAAGGGGACAGAGAGCCATGTCACAAGCATACAACCTAAGAGATTTAGTGAGTCTTCTCATGAACTCTAATCAGAAACCTCTTTGTGAAGGTTGACATTGTCATATAATTCTGTCATCTTGAGTAGACAGGATTTCAGGTCTCACATTTCCTTTTCAGAATAACAGAAATGTAGCTCAAGTGGTAGAACACCTACCTGGGCAATGTGAGGCCCAGAGTTCAAGCCCCAACATTACCGAGAGAGAGAGAGAGAGAGAGAGAGAGAGAGAGAGAGAGAGAGAGAGAGAGAGAGAGGGAGGGAGGAGAGAGAAAAGGTCAAAGAGGTAAGTTCTTACATGTAACAAGTCAGAAAGCATAGAGGGGAGGTGGGAGTGCAGGAGATTGAGAAACTTCTTCTCTGACTCCTAGTTGCCAATATGCACAGTGGTGTGCACATCGGCCAGTTCTGGACAGAATTATTTCAAGAGAGGCCGTGGGAAGCAGCTCTCTGTTGGGAAACTAGAAAAGTGACCGGGCCTCTAAGTGCTTTATTAGTAATGATGTAAGAGTTCATCTTCACTGTCTGCCTTAATAGCTGCAGCCAGCTCAGAACCGTGCCTAGGTGGGGCTTTTGTTCTGAGCAGCCAAGTTGTCACATGCACAGGTGGCCACCTGGCTCTGGAGAGAACAAAGCTGCCCTGCCCTGCATTTCCCCAGTGTGGTACACACCCCCTCCTTGCGGGCACGCACCTTGACTGGAGCACTTGCCACTTCCAGACCTTCAGCCTGTGGCAACTGCATGAATGCTACTTTCAGGGACCTTGAAAGTCGGCTCTTTTTTCTTTTTCTTTTTCTTTTCTTTTTGTTCTTTTTTTTGCCAGTCTTGGGGCTTGAACTCAGAGCCTGGGCACTGTCCTTGGACACATTTTGCTCAAGGCTAGCACTCTGCCACTTGAGCCACAGACCACTTCGGGCTTTTTCTGTGTATGTAGTACCTAGGAATTGAACCCAGGGCTTCGTGCATGCTAGGCGAGCACTCTACCACTAGGCCGCACTCCCGGCAGTCAGAGGGAAGAATGGAGTGTTGATGCTTCAAAACAAGGCTACAGTGGGCTGTCTCCCCATCAAAGGGTAAAGAAAAAGCCTTTTTTTTTTTTTTTTTTTTTTTGCCAGTCTTGGGCTTGAACTCAGGGCCTGAGCACTGTCCTTGGACTTTCTCAAGGCTAGAGCTCTACCACTTTCTGGCTTTTTTTCTATATATGTGATACCGAGGAATTGAACTCAGGTCTTCGTGCATGCTCTACCACTAGGCCAAACTCCCAGTCCCAGAAAATATGCTCACATTTCTCCATGGCCAAATGAATCCTGGGGACTCCATTCCCAGTACTGAGATGGCTCAGACCCTTTCATATTTCTAGAAATCACCTTTCCCCCATCCTTTGAGCTAGGAAAGCCCCTCCCCCCAAAGTGCAGTTTGTGATTTAGCAACAAAGGTGACCCTACCAGTAAGAGCTGGTTGGGAAAGACCCCAAGTTCCCAAGTTTAGCTGGGAGAAAAGCAGACAGCCTTTGCTAGTGAAAAGATTGCTGGAATCTCATTCCCAGTGTGTTGGTGGGACCAGACTTGACCTCTCCTCTTCCTGCTTTCTGCCTCACTTCCACTTCCAATTATCAGCCTTCTTTCCCTTTCTTCCTTCTGGCTTCATAGCTCATGTGATCATTTGCTTGTAGGTGGTCCAGAGGGGAAAGGGTGGGCTTTCTCTACTCTAGGCCTGATTACCTGACTCTCGCTCCCTACTTGACTTCTTGTTGCCAGAGATGTGCTTCACGTGCTCAGCTGAGACCCCCCCAGATGTGTTCTCTATGCTTGATGTAAAGTAAAACCACTTGGGAAATGTCAGCTATTCAAGCCTGGAACCACTCCATTTCCAGCTTTTTCTGTGCATATGGTACCAAGGAACCGAACCCAGGGCTTCATGCATGCTAGGCAAGCACTGTACTACTAGGCCATACTCCTGACCCACCTTTTTATTGTATTTTTTTTTGTCACTTGGGGACTTGAACTCAGGCCTTAGGTGCTGCCTTTTTATTATAAAATTATTCTCATAAGTAGAAAATTTGAAGAAAGAAAGAAAAGGAACAGATCTATTTTTCTAGCATCAAATCTTAAGAATATCAGGCCTAGTAATAGAATATTGTAAATAATGTGAACGTGTTTATTCGAGATAGTTTTGCTTTGTAGCTTAGACTGGCTTAACACCCTCCATCCTATTACCTCAGCTACCAAGTGCAAGGATTACAGGTGTCTGCCACCATGCCCAGTTTAGATCTGATCTTAATATCGTCTGATTATCTGAACATTTGGAAGTACTTCTGTCATTTAGAACATAGATTTAAAAAAAATTACAGAAATGTAGCCATTCATACAGAACAACTTTGTATCCTCTATGTTTGCTTAACAATTCATGTTTCAGTATTCTCTTCATGGATGTAATATTTAGTAACTTAGTAACTGGGTTCACTATACTCCATCAAGTGGATGATGGTTAATGATTGTCTTCTGGGTTTTCCCATACTTACTTATGGAAGAAGGGCAAGGAAAGATGACCAAGAAGAGCCTTTTCTGTTTAGGAGTAGTCCCAAGAAAAGCCCCCTCAGGTCTGGCTTGATATTCAGGCACCTAAATCTCCAAGCTTCAAGGTAGCCTCAAAGAACCTGGCTCTTTGCAATCAAGGGTGGCACACTCAGCCTCATCAAAGCAGAGGCCACTTCATACCAAATGCTCTTCTTCTACCAAGGAAGGAGGAACTGCATGAAAATCTCACCTTTGGGGCAGTATTCTGGAAAGGTGCTGGTGCCTGCTTCTTCAAATGGAACCTAGAAGCCACAGAGCTTGTCCCTTCGAGGGAAAGTTTATGAAAGGAAACTTTGTTTGGAATAGCTGCCTTGCCCTACCCAAGGCATGCACTTTCCACTTCAAATTAGCTATTAACTAGTGCTGCGGCTTCATGTCGCCTTGAAAAGAACTATGCAGTCAGTCACTGGGCAGAATATGACATCATCTGTTACTAGTTAGAAGCATTTTATGATTTTTGTTTTTGTTTTGTCTTTTTGGAGATGGAGGTCTCACTGTATTTGCTTGTTGAACTGGTCTTGAACACCTGGGGCCAATGATCCTTGTGCCTCAGTCACCAAGTAGTTGAGACTGCGGGTACACGCCACCACACCTGGCCTGGAAGGCATTTATAATCCATTTTTATTCACTTCAAAAGATTGTGTGTGTGTGTGTGTGTGTGTGTGTGTGTGTGTGTGTGTGCACCAATACTAGGGTTTGAACTTAGGCCACTGCAGTTTCACTCGACTTTTTTTTTTTTTTTTTTAAACAGACTAGTACTCTACCACTTGAGACAAACCCCACTTCCATCCTTTTGCTGGCTAATTGACAATAAGCGTCTCTGAACTTTATCTGTCAGGGCTGGTTGAAATCCTCAATCCTCTAGTCTCAGCCTGTTGAATAGCTAGGATTACAGGTGTGAGTTACTATCAACTGGTTCTGGTGATAATATTTTGTATTTGTTTTTAGTAGAGGTAACCTTCCAGATGGCATAGATGAGCCTGAGACCTCTAGAGATGCCAAGGCCCCTGTCTCCTCCCAGAGGCCCTCCACATGTATTAAATACATGGAAGTGCAGCCTGAGTCTCTGACTACAGAACAAGGAGGCTTAGCCTCTGGCACCTGTGTAAAAACCAATTCAGCAAAACTGAATCCACGTTAAGTGATTGGGTATGAAATCAGTCGTATTTTTAAATCTCCAGTGGTAAGCAGAGATAAAGTTAAGCTTTATTATATCAACCTCTTAAAGGCTCCCCTACCCACCTCCCTATTGAAGGGGTGAACGTTAATAGGGTACCTCAAACTGTATGCCAATCATTAGAAAATCATCCCTGGAAGAGCTGACCACAAAGATCACAGGTCTCCTATCTGCCTGGTACCACCAGCTACCCAGCCCTAGCCCTGCACAGCAGAACACAAGAGAATTGGCTCCCTCGTAGGAAGCCGTTTAGGAGCAAAGCCAACTGGTATGAGCAGAAGAGTGCTGACTCTTCTCATGATGTTGAGTCTTACCCCTGTTCATTTCAGTGAGGTTGTGCTGACTCCAGCCACCAGAGAACCAGGCAAAAAGCCTGTGTGAGCTTCAGAGACTAACCAGGCATGAGATGATCCCAGGGAAAGGAAGTCACACGAAGAAGTCAAGTTGAGGACTGAAAAATACCATTCCACAAGGCCCCTGAGGGCTTGAACTCAAGGTTTCAATGCTTTGACTTGGCTTTTTCACTAAAGACTGTACTCTGCCACTTGAGCCACACCTCCACTCTGTCTTGTTGGTGACTAATTAGATATTGAGTCTCACAGATTTTTTTTTTTGCCTGAGCTGGCTTTGAGTCAAGATCCTCAGATCTCAGCCTCCTGCGCAGCTAGGATGACAGGTGAGAGCCACCGACTCCCGCAAGGCCTCCTTTGTACACAGCCTTCATGTCATTAGCTCACATTCGCACAATTGCTAGCACCTTCTCCGACCAGCCTTTTCCTATTGGACAATTACTCTCTTTCTTGCCACCAGGAAGGTCCTGCTGCCCGCGTGCTAGGAAGCTCCCCTTCCAGCTAACAGCCCTCTCTCGCGCCCAAGTCGACCTGCCGGCGGGTTTGCAGGGTGAGTGGAATTCGAGGCGTGGATGGAAAGGGCAATGAAAGTTAACCACGACGCTTGGGGTTCTCCACTGCACACAACGCGCACCTCCTGGGAGCAGGGGAGCCGCCCGCCTGCCTCCGGCGGAACCCAGTTTCCGAGCGGGCGCCCAGGCGGGGTCTCTATGGGCTGAAGGAGCCGCGTCCATGCGGGACCCCACCATGTGCCGAGCGCCCTCCGGGAAAGCCGGGAACGGAACGCCCCCGCCGCCCTCGGGGAGCCCTCCCACTCCTGCCAACTTTCCGGGCCCCGAGGCCGGAGGAGGGCGCCTCTCCCGGCGCGGCCGCGCTGGGTACTTAAGGCGGCCTGGCGGGGCCGGCGCTGTCAGTCGGAGCGCGCGGTGGCGCACGGTGGAGGCGGCGCCGCACGGTGGAGCCGAGGAGCCGAGGAGGGGCATGGAGCCACCGCGGGCCTGCTGAGCACCGGAGCGCGGGCGGCGGGCGGCACGGTGAGCGCGGGCCGGCCACCTCGAGGGGTGCGCCAGGCTCCCGGGGCGCCTCCTGCCCTGCGTCCCGGCGGCGGGCGCCGGCGGCTGTGGACACTCGGGGCTTCCTGGGGGCGGTTGCGCGGGCCCCTCCCCACGGACCCTTCCTCATTTCTTCCTTCGGCCTCCCCTCCGGCCTCTCTTCCCAGCCTCCCTCGCGGCACGGGTTTTGTGAATGAATGGGAGGCGTTGCGCGTGTGGGGTGCGGGGCTGATTGGGGCGCCCTCCTCTTCTCCGCGGGGCTTCACACCTGCCGGGACACCTCGACCTCGGCTCCTGCCGACCTGTCGGGCGCGAGCGGGGCACGTGCTGTGTCGGGGAAACCGAGCTGTCTTCCCCAAGGGCGGCCAGGCTGCTGGAAAGGAGCTCGCGCCGGGTGTTCAAGTTTCCGTCCCGCCGCGCGTGGGCCTCCCAGCAGGGCGCACCTGTCAGCGAGAGAGGCGCTGCAGACCAGGCAGCCCCTCAAAGTTTGCGGGACGGATAGCGGGGCGTGCGCCCTTGTCTGGAGGTTCTTATTTTATGTTACTGTCCCGGAATGGGGGGGCGGTCTTGGGGAGCACCCCATCCCCGTGCCCTTGAGCCAAGTGCGAGGCAGCTAGCTGGGCCAGGTTCCTCGGATCCCTTCGGAGTGTGTGTGGGTCTGCGGAGCAGCCCGGGGTACAGATTGCGCGCCGGGTCCTCCCGCCTGGGGTGGCACAGGCCGCTGTCTGGACAGGGGACTGCAGCCAGAGCCCGCCCTGGCGCTCGCCCGCTCGTGGGGGTCCCGTGAGGGAGGGAGATACCGAGGCAGGGCTTCTGATTCTGTGGGGGAGGGGTCCTGGCCGGGGAAGGAGGGACTGGCGACACCAGGGAGGCCGTCTTTGTCTGCCGCCACTCTTTTGCCAAGGTAGCTGGGGCCCGGGGAAGATGAGTAGGGTCGGGTCCAATTGTGATTTCTTGGGTTCTGTGTTCCTTCCCGCCTGGGTCGTGGGAAACCGGCACGTGGGTGTGGCCAGTGCCGCCTCGACCCGGAGACGAAGCTCCTGCCTGGTGAAGAGCCTGGCCGGTGCCTTGACCCAATGGGCGCAGCCACAGGCACCGCACCGCACCGCACCGCTCCGCAGCGGGGCGCCAGGGCCCTGCAGGTTGCAGAACCGACCCGGGCCTTTCCTGACCGCAGGCGGCCAGCGGCGCCCCCCCACACCCCTGGCACGTGAGCAAAAGCAGGGAGTGGGGCGCCCCTGGGCGGTGGGTGCAGGCCTGGGGACGCTGGGCCGCGGGCGCACAGGGAGGGAGAACTGGGAGGGCCGGGAGTACCGAAGAGGAAGCATGCGGCTTGCTCCCGGGGCTGGAGGAGCTGAGAACCCCGAGGCCTCGCTTCCCAGAGAGGCCAGGCTGCCAGCAGCCTTTTCCGATCCAAGCTGCTGGAAGCTGCTAGTGCCTCTGTCGCAGGCGGATTGAGGCAGTGACTGTGTATTCCTTAGCCACCCTATGTGGAAAGTATCTGTTTGCGGGGGGCGGGGGTGAGCTTGGCTCCATTGAGACTCAGAGCTTAGTCGGGAGAGGGCTTTGTCTGGAGTCCAAAATGGAACCGGGAATCTCCAGACCGGGCAGGTGGCTGGCAAGGAGAGGAGGTGGGAATGGAGGGCAGGAGCTTGCTGTCCTAGACAGCTTCCCCTGCCCACCTCTTCTCTGCGCCCCGCCCCCACCTGGGCGCTGGGGGAAACCGCCATCCCCTTACTTCCATTTGGGCAGCTTTTAAGGGCTGGTGTGCTGGAATGATTTACGAGAGGTTTAGGAAGTGAGAAGCGAATTCAGACCCTGCGTTATAACGATGGGAAGAACTCTTAGAGAACTTGGGCAAGGTCAGGCAGCCACGTGGGAGTTGGAGCTCGTTCTCCTGTGCTAAGTTCTAGAGTCTGCTCGTTACCGCACGTCTATTTCCAACAAGGCAGATGCTTAGAAGCCCCCACTTAGCTGCAAACTGAAACCTGGCATTATTTCGGGTGGTGGTTGGCCAGGGGACGAGCCCGCAGATTTCCACACGGGCACTAGGACCAAGCGGATGGGGTTTCCCAGCAGCCAAGTCAGTGCTGCAGTGGTAGCTGCGTCCCTCTGGCGCTGGCTCTCTAGGCTCCTTGGTGCTGGGTTTCTGGGAACCCAGCTCTCAAGATTCCTCCTCTGCCTGGTCAGTTCCCCCTCAACCCAATTTTCCTTTTCTGGAGAAAACCTGAAGGCAGAACACGGGGAAGTTTCTCTTAGTGATTTTGTACTGTGAAAGACAAGCTCTTGTATTACCTCTCTCTACCACTCTTGTATTTTCTTCTGGACTTTTCATCCTCTACTTTCTTCATGAGTCTTGTCTGGTACTAATCCACTAGAGGTAATAATGGTTCTTTTTTTTTTTTTTTTTTTTCCCGGCCAGTCCTGGGGCTTGAGCTCAGGGCCTGAGCACTGTCCTTGGACTTTCTCAAGGCTAGAGCTCTACTATGTGAACCACGGCACCATTTCCAGCTTTTTCTATGTATGTGGTACCAAGGAATCAAACCCAGGTCTTCGTGCATACTAGGCAAGCACTCTACCACTGGGCCAAACTCCTGGCCCAAGATAATGGTTCTAAAGCCACTGGATGCCACACTGCTTGCATAGCTATCCCATGTGTCTGGGCTCACCATTGAAGCTTGTCAATAGCAATCTAGGGCAGGCAAATCTGTCTGACATCTACCAGAGAGATCCCATAGCTTTTGCTTGTTCTGTGGGACAATAACAAATGTGTGTTTGTTGTTCTGTTTTAACCTGTCATCCATTTACCCCTCAAACAATATGAGATTACAGATGCAATAACTTAGGGGCCACAGATAGTAGCTGGTGGCAGAGCTGGAACTCAAACCCCAGCCATCTGGCTTCTGATTTCCAAAGCTATAGCCACTCCTTGAGTAAGTAAAAGGGCCTTTGGTATTTGGTTGTGGGGGGGGGGGAGGTAACTGAGGATTTAATTCAGGATCTTACATTTGCTAGCTTGCTAGGCAAGTGCTCTACCAGTCAATAAGGACCTTTATTAAGTGGGTTATTTTCCCATCCATGCCAGACTCTGAGAATGCCCACACATACTTTGCCTACATATGTCTCCTGCCTGACCCCCATTTCTTTCCTCTCCCATTAGATGCCGGTACAGCTGACGACAGCTTTGCGTGTGGTGGGCACCAGCTTGTTCGCCCTGGTGGTGCTAGGTGGCATCCTGGCAGCCTACGTGACAGGCTACCAGTTCATCCACACAGAAAAGCATTATCTGTCCTTTGGCCTATACGGTGCCATCCTAGGCCTGCACCTGCTTATTCAGAGCCTGTTTGCCTTCCTGGAGCACAGGCGCATGCGCAGAGCATGGCGGCCCCTGAAACTGCCTGGTGCACGGCCCCGTTCCGTAGCGCTCTGCATCGCGGCCTACCAAGAGGACCCAGACTATTTGCGCAAGTGCCTGCGCTCAGCCCAGCGCATCGCCTTCCCCGATCTCAAGGTGGTCATGGTGGTGGATGGCAATCGCCAGGAGGATGCCTACATGCTGGACATCTTCCATGAGGTGCTGGGTGGCACGGAACAAGCTGGCTTTTTTGTGTGGCGCAGCAACTTCCACGAGGCAGGGGAAGGAGAGACCGAGGCCAGCCTGCAGGAGGGCATGGAGCGTGTGCGAGCCGTGGTATGGGCCAGCACCTTCTCCTGCATCATGCAGAAGTGGGGAGGCAAGCGCGAGGTCATGTACACGGCCTTCAAGGCCCTTGGTGACTCGGTGGACTATATCCAGGTAAGAGTGTCTTCTAGGAGCGCGTGTGCCCGGGGACATAGCCAGCCAGCCAGCCAGGGCTTCCTGCTGTGCATTCCTCCAGGGTCACAGGCATAATGGGTCTCTGAAGCTGTCCTGGGATCAAACAAATCCAGGTCAAAAACCTAGTGCTGCCAATCTGAAGTCCTGATTCCCTGATAGTAACTGCAGCAAACATGACATTCATTTTATACCAGGCACTGTTATAGTCATTGCACATATATTAGCTCCTTTAATTCCCGTAATAGTCCCAGGAGATACTGTTATTATCTCTGCTGGAAGAAGGTGAAACAAAAACACAGATGAATGTTGCCCTGCTTGCCAGGCGCAGAGTGAGGATGCATGTGTCAGCGATCTAGCTTCCCATTGCAGCAGCAAGAGCAAGGCTACCACCCTGAGCAGATCCTGCCTACCTCTGTTCAGTCATGGACACCAGCCTGGAAAGGTTGGTATGGTTGACCTAGCTTCAATTTTTTTCAGTAACAACCTAGAGAGAGAACTGAGTTTCAAACTACATATTTCTGTATTTTAAAAATAAATAAAGGCTGAGATGTAATTCAGTGGCAAAGTGCCTGCCTAGCAAGTGTAATGTCCTGGGTTCAATCTCCAGTACCAAAAAAGACACACACCTCAGGATCCCAACTTCTGGATGAGAATTCTGCGCTGCAACTACCCAGCCTCCATACCTCGCAGTCACTTCATAACCTATGAAAGAAGAATTGGTTGGCTTGATAGTCTACCTGTGTGCCAACCCAGCCTTGCTAAAGTCATGTTTGCTCTCTTAAGTGTTCTGTAGTGCAGCTACCTAACAATTTGTGTGCTTAAAAAAAATGTTTTTTGCCAATCGTGGGGCTTGAACTTAGGGCCTGAGCACTGTTCCCGAGATTTCTCAAGACTAGCACTTTACCCCTTGAGTCACAGCACCATTTCTGGCTTTTTTTGTGTATGTGGTACCGAGGAATTGAACCCAGGGCTTTGTGCATGCTAGGCAAGCACTCTACCACTAGGCCAAACTCTTGGCTCCTGTGTATTTTGTTGTTATTGAAAAGTGGCCGTATGCAAAAGTTAATACCTTTGTCTTTCCTGTCTTCCTAGGCTTAAGAGCCTCTTTAGCCATGTAGGGAAGGATGTCCCTAAACTGTTCAATTCTTCCATTCACTAGGGTTTAGGGGGTCTTTGTTATACTTTTCTAGAGACCCAAAGCCTAGGAAAGCCCTAAGCCCTAACCAATGCTTAAGCCCCTCATCCAGCCCCTTAAAAAGCACACTACCTCCAAACCTGGTATGCTCCACAGCTCCCTTTCTTTTTTTGCCAGTCGTGGGGCTTGAACTCAGGGCCTGAGTGCTGTCCTTGGAGGCTTATAAAGGCTAGAGCTCTACCACTTGAGCCACAGCACCACTTCCAGTACCGAGGAATCGAACCTGGGCCATTGTGCATGCTAGGCAAGCACTCTACCACTAGGCCAAACTCCTGGTCCCCACAGCTCCCTTTCTTGTTCATCTATGAGTGGGTCTGTAAACAGGACTTCACCTGAACCATACTTTCCCCTTCGTGGTCCGCAGACCACTGCCTCACAGGCCTGGGTTAGAGCCTGTGAATACTTGCTGGATTCCAGCCTGCCTTCCAGCAGCCTTGCTGAGGATGTGTTCTCTGTAGAAGAAAACCTTGCTCTGACCAGTGGGGAAGCCCAGGCAGCACAAGGCTTTCTTTCCCAACCCTGCATAGCTACAAAGATTTCCTTGAAATCAAGGAGGCAAAGTACCATGGAGAGTGGTGAGTTTAGCAGGAAGTAGCAGTGGGGCCAGCCTGTAAGCCAGGGCATCTTTGAGTCCGGCTGGAGGCTCCCTAGGACTTTTCCCAGCTCAGACCACCCTACGTAGATACCTGGTGGGGAGGGAAGCTGCAGATGAGATACCTAGGCTGGGCCTTGTTTCTCCTTGGCCTTCTGCTACTGCTTGTCTGTGCCAGCCTGTCTCCAACAAGGAAGAAGGGTGGGGGGAGGCAAGGAAAAAGATGAGAGAAGTCAAGGGTTGAGGTATTTGAGGCAGCATGCTTCCTGCAGGCTATGGGTTCTTACTCCGCAACTTTGCTTTGGTGCTGGGGACTGAACCTGGGGCCTTATGTCAGCAATTTTAGTATAAACTTGTGCAGAACGGGGGTAGACTCCACCTGTGGGAACCATGACCCAGAGTTCAGTCTGGGGGTCTGGAAACCAAACATAACCTCTCCATGGTTATTTTGACCTCTACCATTTCAGGAACTTTTAGAAAACAGACAAGGAATCAGCCACCAGGGCAAGGGTTCAACTAGCAACTCAAAATAAATCCAGGGAAGAGCAGCTGTTGCCCAAATTGCCCATCTTAAGAGACTTGGCAAAGAAGTCTTGTTTTCAGGAACCCAGAATGCCAATGGGCTGTTTATGATTTCAGGGAGGGGATTGTGGGTAGGTAGACTGGTCCTCACTGCTGGGATTGCAGGTTGTCCAAGAGGTCAGAGGCCAAAAAGTGGATGCCATTACTCTATGACTCTCTACCTCTGGATAGTTCATTAAGTAGCTTCCGGAAGGACTTCTTGTTTTAGTTTTCTGGAAAATGTCTGTTGGCTCTAGCCCACTATCGATGTCATTTGATTTCTATGACTTATTACCCCTTTCTAGCCAAGAGCTCTGGAGAAGCATCTTGAGACCACTTCTGTGGAGCTAATTTGGCAAAAGTGTGTCCAGGGCTAATAAGCATTTCTCCTCTCTCAGGCTCAGCACCAACTGTCTCCACGTTTCTCTCCTTAGCTTAGTAGCTGCCAAACCTGGTATTAGAACTCATTCTTTCTTTCTTTGCTTCCTCTCTCTTTCTGCTGGCAGTGAATCATGGGAGAGAGGTGGGCAGCAAGTGCCCACAGGGAGGGGAAGGTGTTGAGGTCAAATGGCTGACAGTGCACTCCCCTGCAGGTGTGTGACTCTGACACTGTGCTGGACCCAGCCTGCACCATTGAGATGCTTCGAGTTCTGGAGGAGGATCCCCAAGTAGGGGGAGTTGGCGGAGATGTCCAAGTAAGTCACCAGAGATTCCTGGGGAGGGGGCGGGACTGTGTTTTGGAACCCAGTGGGTGTGTCTGGGTAAAGGCTCTCTGGTTAGTTATGGGTGGGTGACGTTCTCCTCTCACAATATTCATCAATATCAAAGGGCTCACTTTGCTCCCCAGCTTTCCTGTTCAACTTGGAGGTGGAGGGAACATTACTGAACGGTTGCAGATTCGGAGCCTACAGATTCCAGAGGGAACTTGTACTCTGAGAGGAGTAGCAGGCAGACCCCCCATTCGGGCTTTGAAAAGCCTTTTTGCTCTTTAGCAACTTGTGTTGAAGAGTGCTAGGTAATCTGGGAACAGACAGGCCAGAACTCCCTCCAGAGGTCACTACAGGTGATATGCCATTTCTCTACCAACTGCCAGAAGAGCAGGAGAGTGGTATTTGCTTGCTTCCCACGTCCTCCTCTGTCACCCCTAACTCTGTCCTGCAGTAGCAGGAAAATCAGGGCAGGTGCTGGGGAGAGTGGAGCACTGTTCCAGTGAGGCAAGAACTGATGGCCTCGTGGTGTCTGGTGTGTCTCCTCTGGGGCTCCGATTCCTCAGAGGGGGAAGCCCAAAGCATCTGTTCCCTTACAGATCCTCAACAAGTATGATTCATGGATATCCTTCCTGAGCAGCGTGCGGTACTGGATGGCCTTCAATGTGGAGCGGGCCTGCCAGTCCTACTTTGGCTGCGTGCAGTGCATTAGTGGGCCCCTGGGCATGTACCGCAACAGCCTCCTCCAGCAGTTCCTGGAGGACTGGTACCATCAGAAGTTCCTAGGCAGCAAGTGCAGCTTTGGGGACGACCGGCACCTTACCAACCGAGTCCTGAGCCTTGGCTACCGGACTAAGTACACAGCGCGCTCCAAATGCCTCACAGAGACCCCCACTAAGTACCTGCGGTGGCTCAACCAGCAGACGCGCTGGAGCAAGTCGTACTTCCGGGAGTGGCTCTACAACTCTCTGTGGTTCCATAAGCACCACCTCTGGATGACCTATGAGTCCGTGGTCACCGGTTTCTTTCCCTTCTTCCTCATCGCCACAGTCATACAGCTTTTCTATCGTGGCCGCATCTGGAACATTCTCCTCTTCCTGCTGACGGTGCAGCTGGTGGGCATCATCAAGGCTACCTATGCCTGCTTCCTTCGAGGCAATGCGGAGATGATCTTCATGTCGCTCTATTCCCTGCTCTATATGTCCAGCCTCCTGCCCGCCAAGATCTTTGCCATCGCCACCATCAACAAGTCTGGCTGGGGCACTTCGGGCCGCAAAACCATTGTGGTGAACTTCATCGGCCTTATCCCGGTGTCCATCTGGGTGGCGGTTCTTCTGGGCGGCCTGGCCTACACGGCTTACTGCCAGGACCTGTTCAGTGAGACTGAGCTGGCCTTCCTTGTCTCTGGGGCCATCTTATATGGCTGCTACTGGGTGGCCCTCCTGATGTTGTATCTGGCCATTATTGCACGGCGATGTGGGAAGAAGCCAGAACAGTATAGCTTGGCTTTTGCTGAGGTGTGAGGCAGTCCCCAAGCAGAGTGGGAAACGTGCAGTGGGTCGGGGGGAAGGGGATGAAAATGATAGGGAGGGATGAGGGAGTGCTGTGTTGTTGTTTAGTGGTCTAAAGGACAAATCTGAAGTGCAAAGAATGGTGACTCCAGTATGGCCTGGGCAGCTCCGCTCAGAGGACACAACACTGATTCTTCAAGCTGAGGGCAGAGGGGGCTTTTGTCTATTTCGAGGCGACCCCTACATAGACAGTGGACTCTCGGAAAGATGTTCCTCCTCCTGGGATCTAGGAGGAACTCAGAAATGTGCTGAACGAAGCAATAATTCCCACCCGGTGGCAACTTCTGATAGTGAGGCCATGACAGCTGTGGGAAGGCCCCCTACTAACCAAACTGAGTACAATCAGAGGTGGCGGGGCAATTTCCACGGGAAGATCTGGGCTGTCCTGTATCCCCTCTCTCCCCAATCCTCACATAGGCCTCAGTGCAGTAAGATTGTGCCTGAGATAAAAGGGTTCAGAAACTGGATCTTTGGGCATCAGACAACAGGGTCTCATAATGGTGCTTTCAGTGATGTACTGCACCCCAATCTCTAGGATGAGTGAAACCAGCAAGTGAGCACCGCACTGCTTTTACAGTATGTAGTAAAGAGGCAAGTTTGCCAGGAGGAACAAAGAAATTCAGGGGTTGCTAAGGACTAAGGAGTACATGGAAGCTTCCTGCTGAATATGTCCCAGATGGAAACTGCTAAGATTTTGTCTAAATGGATTCTGAGTTTGTGACTTTTTCTGGACAGATAAAGTGTGATAGCGTTCTCTCTACCAGGAAGATCAAATTCCAATGGATTCCGATGGGAATGAAGCAAAGACTTTAACTTGTGCACTCCTAAGTTCCTCTCAGATTTAGCTCATGGGAGGCTAGATAGCCTGTTCGTCTCACTTTGCTTTCTTGAAGGGCACATTTTTTTTTTGGAGTGTGAGGGATAAGAGGCAGTCAGAGCTCTTACAGGACCCTGTGCCAGGTCTGTGAACATATAGGAAGAATACTCAGAGCCTTTGATAACACTGGTCACCATCTTAGAACTGGTCAGATAGCCTTGGCAGTTGGTTAAGCACATGTGACTTTATTGTCATCGACAATCATCTCCAATGGAAGGCTTTCAGCATTGCCAAAGTGAACCCTCAACTCCCAAGCTCGTCATCTTCAAGACTGTCCACTCTCAGCGGCCTCCCCAGACAATCCTGAGAGCCAGATTGTGGATAGCCACTACTGCATTTATTTGCTTCTCTCCAGAAACCAAACTAGGAGGTGGAGTTGGTTCTAATCCTAAGGTTCTTGCTTCTCTCTCATATCCCTCAGGGCCGATTTTCCTCTGCTGCTGTTGGGGAGTGATTGGAAACCATTAGTAATTTGTAATCTAGACTACGCTTGGCTTTGAGGTTAGAAACCTAGGATCCTGACTGAACCTCTGAGTGTTGTTCACTGACCTTCCAAATGTCCTTTCTTGAGGGTCCAGCTAACTCCCTCAGGACCAGTACTAAGTGGGGAAAAAAAATGTAGAAATGTGCACAGGTGCTCCCTACAAAGGAAGGAGGTGTGCTCTGAACTGGAGGAGCAAACCCTGGTGCTTCCCCTCATCTCCCACACACTCAAGGATTTTCCGGGTGCGCCACGTTACACAGACCTTGAGTTTCTAATAAAACTGCTGGCTGATGTCAAAATCTAACCCGTGGCGGCTGGGTAGCAACAAGCACTTGCTAAAGAAAAGTTGTTCCAGGCTCTTCCATGTTTTCTGCTGGCAACTTTGAGCATTACAGTGGAGGACATCCAGTCAGCCATCTGCAGAGCTGACTTCACTAAGGGCTGTTTTTCTTCAGTTTGACTTGAAGGTCAATGCAGGATGATGGACTCTGAGTAGACAACAGGCTGTCCGACCATCAGCCTTTACTTGTATTGTTGTCATCAACTTTCCTCAAATCAAAAAAAAAAAAGGTAGTAAGTTCACAACACTTGACCTCGACTGGTTTTCTAAGTTATTTTGTACAATTTTCAGCAGTGACACCAAACTGGGTCTTCAGCTTTATCCCTGTTTCTTGCAAGGGAAGAGCCTTTCTACAACTGGACTCATTTTGGTTTTTCCTCTTTTGTATTTCTATAATAACCTGTAAGCATATTTATTTTCACCTGTTTTTGTTTTTCTAAATGTGGGAACTGTATTTAACATTAAAGTTGGGGAAGTGGCCTCACTTGGTGTTCGCATTCTTGCTCTTGCTGGTCACAATTCAGTCTTCTTTAGTTTATGGAGCAAAGTCAGTGTCGAGGAGCGTGTCACCAGAATTCATCTTCAGAAGCAGCTGTTTATCCTGTTTCTTCGCTGTTTTGCCAGAGCCCTTCCTATGGAAGCATGGCATGAGTTCTGGAAAGCTTGCTTGGAGTGAGTCTGACCTGTTTGTCTACCTACTTTATCTCAACATGGTGTTTGTAGCTATCTTTCTTGAAGTCCTGGTGAAGTCCCAATACCCTCCTGCCATCTGAGCTTATAGATAGCATCTTACCCTTGATATAGTATGTGGCTGAGGGTGGGCCTTGTGGGGAACTTTAACCAGCCAACTTTCTGCACTCTGAGCCCTTTGCTCTGACATAGGAGCAGGGCTATAGCCATCTCCCCCTCCCCATCTTTTTCTCTGATCTCTTGTGGGGCTTGAAGTCAGGGCGTGGGACACGGAACCTGAGCTCTTTTGCTCACATCTAGTGCTCTACCACTTTCGCCATAGCTCCACTTGTTTTTTAGGTGGTTAATTGGAGATAAAGGTTTCATGGACTTTCCTTCCCCAGGCTGGCTTTGAACCTGGATTCTCAGATCTCAGCCTCTTGAGTAGCTAGGATTAATGAATGGCATGAGTCACCAGCTCCCGGCTTGACTCACAAGAGGCTCTTTGTTCAAAATGGTGTAAAGGGAGAAGAGAAGTCGTCTAGCCTGACAGTGTTCTTCCAGATCCATATATAGTCCCTTTGGCTGGGTGCTCCCCTTTGGCTGGGTGCTCCTCTTCCTACTTTCCAGGAGGGGGAGACTTCCCTCAAGATGTGGCAGAACTCAAGAGGTGGTATTGAACAGTGCCCCCTTTTGATTAAGTCCTCTTCCCAGCCTCACTGGAGGGGCTTCTTCATGCTTATCCATCCCCTTCTGGATACTGTCTTACACTTGTTCTACCAGCCTGCACCTTTTCTTCAGCTGCTTCTACAGCTCAAGCTTTGCTTCGCCTTAACACTACTATTAATTCCCTCTTCACTAATGTCCATTTTCTTCACAAAGGAGTCATCAGGTGGGGTGGGGCCTGGATACAGGTTCCTTTTTAGCTTCCAGGACTCCCTTCTCTTTTGGCACTAGGCATGGCCCCTGCCCATGTAGTGTGTAACCAAAGTCTTCATACTGAAATTTAACATGAAGAATTTGAAATTGAGGTGGTGTTCAGGGGGGGTTACCATTTCAAAAGACAGGTAATGAGTACATAGGACAATGTCACCCCTTCCTTTGCTTTGCTTCAGTTTCCCCTCTTTTCTCTCTGCCCACAGGTTGTGCAGTTTATTTTCCTTCCATTTCTGTGCCCTCTTGTTTTGGTCTTTTTAAAGTTCACCATGTCTTTGGGTGTGAGGTACTCAGAAGCAAACCCTGGCCTTTCTGAGCTCAAGGACTGAGCCTGCTTAGCCAATCTCCTCTGCCACACATTCCCGCAGGCCTTTGGCCACGCTGCACTGGTCCAAAGGGAAGTACAGCCGCTTCTAGCTCATCACTGCCCTCAGTCAGGCAATGGTGAGGATTTTGTTGTTGCCAAGTCATCCATACTTGTCTTCTGTGTAGGGCACACAGACCAGGCTGCTGTTTCTGCAGCTCCACATTCTTCTGCATCTTACTCATCAGCTAGTTACTCAGGAGGCTGAGACCTGACAATCATAGTTTGATTGAAGCCAGGAAAGTTCGAGACTCATCTCCAGTTAACCACCAGAAAACTGGAAGTGGATCCAAGTTTAGGGACAGCACATAGGCCCGGAATTCGAGCCCCACGACCAACCAAAAAGGGAAAAAAGAATCAGTATCCTCTTGGGGAGGAATCAATAGCATGTTTAAGAGTGAGGTACTTATTGCTTCAACAAACTCCACCAGCTTGGTGCCCTTCTCAGGCAAATCATTTTTTTGGTTGTGGCTAGCTCCTTTTGATCCAAAATGCAGAATTCAATCCTTTCACTACCTCCATCTGCTAACTCTAGTTAGCAGAAACTTTTCCTTGGCAGCTGTCCACTGCAAGAGTTCTTTGGTGCAAGACTAAAGCGTTGATGACATGAGCTGCACAGCAGGTTCTTAGTGCCTGCTTCTTTCTTGACAACACTTAATCCAAGGGTTTCAGCTCCAAATTTGCTATGAGTTGTTCTACCTAATGCTGAGTGCCTGGACATTTCCTGTGGCACTTTTGAAGCTGGCATTGGCCTCATGGCATTGTGCCCTCACGTTACCAGCTCAGTGGACTGGGCACCTGGCTGTCTCCACTGGCGCTCTGGGCTTGTCTAGTTTTCACCTTTGGCTCTGCTCCCGTCCTCCTACTCTGTGCCACTCTGCTACTTGTGTTTTTTGTGCTTTTGTAGTCGTGGCTGCCTTTCTCTTCTTTTCTTGGTGCTTTATGGACAGCCCTTGATGCTAAGTCAGCCCGGAGCCTGTCACGCAAATGCAAACACTCCTAGGTTACAAGGCAACCAAGAGAAGCTGCTTTGGGCCTTTGTTCCTTCTCTAAGCCTCGGTTTTGGTGTTTTTTTTTTTAAACTTTTCAGGTCAAAAATTTATATTGCTCACTTATTTGTCAAAATAAAGATTCTTATAGAATGCTGGTGTGCTAGCTTTCCATTGTTGCAAAGTATAAGGAGGAAAGATTTATTCTGGCGGTTTCAACTTTCAATCCATGGTGATTTGGTTCATTTCTAGGCATGTGGTGAGGCAGTGTCACGGAAGGGAGAATGTGGTGGAAAAAAGCTACTCACCTGTATCCAGGGAATGACCTGGAGAGGAAGCTGGGGCAACGCCCATGGACAAGGCCATGCCCCCAATGTTTTTAAGAGCTCCCCTCCCCTGCCCTGTAAGCCTCTTCCACTTCCCAATCATGGAGCTGATGGTGCTCCTTGTCCACTGACAAGGTTATGAAACCTGCTTCCCACCTTTTAGCCACATTAGGAAGAACCTTCAGCACATGAGCCTTTGGGGAATATTAGACACCAATCCTAACAGCTGGTATCTCTAAGCTACTCCTTTTTTTTTTTTTTTCTTTGTGGGTCAGGTCATGGTACTTGAACTCCACCAGAGCTGTCCCTGAGCTCTTCAGCCCCGGCCACCACCCTACCCTTGGGGTTGGGCACTGACCCTGAGCTTCTCAACTCAAGGCTACCGCCCTACCCTAGAACCAAGCCCCACTTCCCGTTTTCTGGAGGTTAATTGGAGATGAGTCTCAGGTCCTTTTGTGTCTGGGCTGGGTTTCAAAGAGTGGAGACAGAAATTTAATGAATGGATTTCAACAATAGGATTAAGGGGCCAGGAATATGGCTTTTTGCCTAACATGCAAGAAGCCCTGGGTACCACACACACAAAGCCACAAGTGGCACTGTGGCTCAAGTGGTAGAGTGCTAGCCTTGAGCAAAATGTGTCCAAGGACAGTGCCCAGGCCCTGAGTGCAAGCCCCAGGATTGGCAAAAAAATAAAATATAAGTTGCTACAGCTGCTCTGACCCACAATGGCTTAACTTTTACTATGGAGGTGGGAGTAGAGTTGGTAGTGCAGTAACTGGCAAATGAATGACCCAAGGCTAAAAAAAAAAGCTTGCTCCTTCCTCTGTGCAAATGCAAACATTTGAGCTGACAGGTAATTCAGGTCTGTGGCCAAATGGAAATTAAGAAAAGCAAGAGGGTAAATTTCCCCTCCTATAAAAGTTCACAAAACAGGGACAGCAGCAGCCCTCACATCCCATTTATTAAAGAAACAGTAAGAAAAGATACAATGCAGGAAAAACACCAACCCATCCTTCACATCAGGCTGAACAAAGCACAGTGATTTCGCCCCTTCATCCCTCCCCCCTCCCCATCCCCACTAGTTTCGATTTTGAGGTTCTTTGATTGGGAGTACCAGTGGAAAGGGAGCTGGATAAGCAGAGGAGCCTTAAGTCTGGCCTCTCTACATCTCAGGAGAAAGGGGCCGCTGGCTGAGTCAGTGAAGCCGAAGTTTATTTGGTGGGTCTGTGAAGTGGTTGTTCACCTTGCCATTCCGTATTCAAGTCCCCAGGGAGACATCTGGCAGTAGAAGATGACCAGGTCCAAGCTGCCCAGATCAGAGTTACTAAAGCACGGTCTCTACGCACCACCTCTAGAGCAGTAAGCGGATTCTTCAGTGGGGAGTAGAGAATTACACACGAATTGGGATCTACAGGCCAATGTATCCCTGAGGAAAAGTCCACAAGAACAACTTAAGAAGCTAGTAAGAAACAAGGGGCAGAAAGCTGTGGCACAAAAGTACTGCAGGCTTCTGGAAGGCTGCAAATCCTTTCTCTTGAGGCCGGGGTCATCCCCACCTGCCATAGTCCATGTCCACAGATAACACTTCACTTTCAGCCAAGAAAAAAAGCAGAGAAAAAAAAAAAGGTGGCTCATTTGAACTTGAGCCCCAGCTATGTTCTTCAGACAGTAGCTCCGTATCTACTTTTACGGCCAAGAACCACAGTGCATGGGAAACAAGGTGGCCCTTGTGGGAAAGTGGTGTTTAAGGGGGTAACATTCCATTTGGGTACATTGTAGCCATTGGACCCCCTGATCTGGGGAAAGCAGTTGGGTTTGTGCCAGGTAGGCCCCCCATTCTAGGAAATGGAACCAAACTCTTGCCTGCAGGGCCATTCATCCTTGGAAAGGAAGCTGGGTTCAGACCCAGGGTTCCAGTTGGCCTTGCAAAAGGAGCTGTGTTGATACCTACAGGGCCTGCTGGAGAAGAGCCTAGGTGCCCAGCTGACCTAGGGAAAGCAACCTGGCCAGGACCTAATGGGCCAGTAGACCTCGGGAAGGTAGCCGGACTTGGACCCTGTAGGCCAGTGGCCCTTGGAAAGTTGGCTGTATTGGGGCCCAGTGGCCCAGAAGCTCTTGGGAAAATTGCTGGGCTTGAACCTTGGAGGCCAGCAGATCTTGGGAAGTTACCTGGGTTTGAAGCAATTGTGCCAGAAGACTGAGAGAAGGCAGCAGGGTTCAATCCCCCTGAACCTGTCCCCCGTGGAAAAGCATTGGCATTTACCCCGATGGGACCACCTGGCCTTGAGAAATGAGTGGAATTAGGGCCCATGGGACCAGAAGCCCTTGACATGGGAGATGGATTTGGCCCTGGTAGGCCAATCCCGCGAGAATTAGGACCAGTGTTTGGGCCTATGGGACCAGGTATTCTTGTCATGGAGGATGGGTTTGTACCCATGTTTCCAGAAGCCTGTGAGAAAGCAGCTGAATTTGTTCCCAAAAGGCCTGCTGCTCTCAGAATGGGGGCAAGATCTAGGCCTTGAGGGCCAGCCATTCTTAAGTTAAGATTAGAGCCCGTACCCAAGAGGCCACCAGCTCTGTTGTCTAAATTTGGGCCAGGGCCCAGGCCACTGGCCCTGGGGTTGGGCCCAAGACCTGGACCCAAGCCACTTGCTCGTGGGTTTGGCCCAAGGCCTGGGCCTGGAAACATACCTGACCTAGGTGCAGGGCTTGAGCCTAAAAAGCCTGATCTCAGATTGGTATTTGGTCCAGGGCCCAGGCCAACTGGCCTCGGATTGGGAGGACCATTCCCAGAAGACAAGATTCCCGCTCTCAGGTTGGATCCTGGTCCAGATCCAGGGCCCATAGGGCCACATCTGGGATCAGGGCTGACACCCAGGAGACCACCTGCCCTTGGATTAGACATAGGACCTGGACCTGGGAGACCTCCTAACCTAGGGTTAGACATAGACCCTGGACCTGGAAAAGCCCCTGTTCTAGGGTTTAGGGCTGGACCTGGCCCAGAGCCCAAGAGCCCACCTGGCCTTGGGAAAGAAACTGTGCCTGTGCCAGTAGGATTCATCCCTCTTGGAAAAGAAGACATGCTTGGGTCACGAGCACCAGCAGGAAAAGGTGCTGGATTTGAAGCCAAGGACCCTGATGAGGCCGGAAAAGGAGATGGGTTCCTTGGAAATGGGGCCATATTCCCGCCAAGAGAACCGGCTGCCATAAGGAAGGGATCTGAGTTCACACCCAGTGGGTGGCCCGTATTCAGAGCAGGACCCCCCTGTGGTCCCAGGGATCCGTCAAACCGTCCTCGAGGTGGCAGTGGAGTACGAGTCCAAGGAGTTGGCCGCTCCCTAGGGAAAATCCGGGGTTCTTTCATACTTTCTTGGGGACGTTGGTGATAATAGGCTTAGGACGAGTTTTGAAAAGGATCTTGTTTTTGATGAGTGCTGTCACCAGGTACTGGGTTCCAGTCTCACAACGAGGTTCACTACAGTCTTGCTCCCCAGTAGTTTGTTTGACAAGGACCGCAAAAGGCTTCTCCAGGTGGATGATTTTCCCATACAGGATATGGTGCCCCACGATCAGCACAGGGACTCCCTTGGGCAAAACAAGAAGATGCCTGAGGTTCCACTCAAGTGCCTTTTAATGCCACTCACAGCAGGCAATGCTGGCACCTTCACTCTCTGGTCTGGCTATATACCATTGTTAAGCGTCACATCTGACAACTCACCCTTTTACTATTGTTTGTTTTTTTCTTTCTTAGCCCCATGTCAGAGAATTTACACTTCCAAAAATGTGACCTTTCCAGATTCCCCAAAGCTAACCTTCCCTGCTTCTGTAAAGGTTGAGGGAGAGCAAGCAGATAGCTCTGCAGATTAGCTAGACCTTAAATAACAAACCTGAGGACAGTCCTCACTATGGGTCCTGGGAGTACCACCTTGGTGTAGCTTGCTTTCCTGAGGCATTAGGCAGGAAAAGAAAAGCCCCCTCACCTCAGTGGTGTAATGTAGGTCTCCCAGGAGGTTTCCAGCTAATCCAGTGCTGTAGCGAGCCTCGATCTCCCCCTGTAGCTCCATCAGCACCCATTCTGCCAGGCCTCCAGCCCCCGCACTGCAAGCAAAGGGCTGGCGGTTACAATATTTTTGAGGGGTGAAGGATGAGTAGTGTCCTACACCACCTTTAAAGGCCCAAAGTTACCCTTTTATTGAGCATAAGCTCTTGGGAAAAATGAGCAGTGCTAAGCAGACTTTAAAATGCAAATACTTATGCAGCTGAGGACCCTGATTTTCCTAGAAAAATGTAAAACCTAATTGTCCTAATTCAAGCTAAATAAAAATCTCAAAATTACTCACCTGGAAATAACAATCTGCACCATGAGCTTTCCTTCTTTAAAAAGCAACTGAGAATAAACTACAAAGAAAAAAAAAAAGGAAAAAATATTTAAAGTTTCCAGTAAGTCAAGAACAAAGCAACAGTGACTATCACTTGTGTGGTAGACACTTCTGTAAACACTTAAGCATGCTACTCAGTTCCTCTTCAAAGTGCCATAACTAAATTTTCTTTTCTTTTCTTTTTTTTGGGGGGGGGGGGCAGTCCTGGGCTTGAGTTCAGGGCCTGAGCACTGTCCTTGAACTTTCTCAAGGCTAGAGCTCTACCACTTGAGCCTCAGCACCATTTCTGGCTTTTTTCTATGTATATGGTACCGAGGAACCAAACTCGGGTCTTCGTACATGCTAGCAAGTACTCTACCACTAGGCCAAACTCCCAGCCCCTTAAGTTTTCTTTTTAAACTGATTCTGCACATACTGGATGCAGTTCAATGATGAGATATATTTGCTAAGTCAACGAGATAGAAACTAGGGCATATACTTCAGGGATCACTCTTGATCACTAAGCTAACATATCTTTCTCAAGGTTTTTCTGTTTTGTACTCTGCTTATTTTCAAAGCCTAAAGTATTGTCAAATGTGATTTTCTTTGATGTTTCGTGTCTACCACTTGATTATCTTGTTTTTAGGTTCAAAAGGCCTTTAGTTAAAAATAAAGCCAAGAGAACTGAAAAGTTCTGACAACTATAGTGAAGTGGTAAAGCTGACTTCTGATGCTGACTCAATAAATGCTCCCACCCAATGAACATGACTTTTATTTTGTACAACAGCACCACCTGGTGGTAAATTTGCACGACTCTTAAAAAGCTTTAGAGATTTTTTGCCTGAAGACAAGTGGCTTCAGACAAGTGTATTCTGAAGGGAATGAGGAGGCAGGGGACTAAAACTACAGGTTCTGGCTAAGTCTTTAAACTGTATGCATAGGTCTGGGGGAACGCTATTAACTATATTGTAAAAAGTTAACAGGTTTTATAACTATATTCAAATTTTGTCCCTAACAACACCTAATTAAGATTTTTTTTTTTGGTTGGTCATGGGACTTAACTCTGGGCTTGAGCTCTTCAGTTCAAGGTTATCATGCTACCACTTGAGTCACAACGCCACTTCCAGTTTTCTGGTGATTAACTGGAGGTAAGTCTCATGCTTTTTAGTGTCCGGGCTGGCTTTGAACCTGGATCCTCAGATCTCAGCCTCCTTAGTAGCTAGGATTACAGGTCTAAGCCACTTAGCCCAGCTCTAATTAAGATTCTTATCAGGTTTTTTCCCCTTCCTTTTCAGGGTCTCTTTCCTCAGGAGCTTGTTATATAGCCCAGGTTGGCCTGGAATTCATGATCCCTTTCTACCTAACAAGTGCTGGACTTAGAAAAGTGCACCACCATGTCTTGCCAAAGTTTTCTTTACTGGTATGTTAACCTTAATTTTGGATCTAGAGGGAAAAACTGTCATAGCATAGAAGAGCTCTCATTATCAGAGTACAATGCACACTGAGATCATGAGGGTGGTCAAAATACCTTGTATTTATTTGTTTTGAATTGTTAATACGGTCTGGATGCTGTACACTTAGGTAGGTGTATTCATTTATCATAAAAATTATACTTATCCTTATTTTGCAGCTGAAGTTAATGAAGCTTACACCAATTACTCATATGCCACACACATGCATGCATACACAGTATACACTAGAACTAAGAGAGGAACTCCCCTCTGTCTTTTTGCCAGTCCAGGGCTTGAGCCCAGGCCTGAGCACTGTCCTTGGGATTGCTCAAGGCTAGAGCTCTACTTTTCTATGTAGGTGGTACAGAGGAAGTGAGCCCAGGTCTTCATATATGCTAGGCAAGCACTCCACCACTAGGCCAAACTTTTGGTCCTTTTTTCTTTCTCTTCTTTTTTTCGATTTTAGGGCTTGAACTCTGGGCTTAGGCACTGTCCCTGAGCTCTTCAGCTCAAGGCCAGTGCTCTACCACTTTGAGCCACTTCTGGTATTCTGGTGGTTAACTGGAGATAAGTCTCCCTGACTTGTGCCCAGGCTGGCTTTGAATTGTGATCCTCCGATCTCAGCCTGCTGAATAGTTGGGATTACAGATGTTTTGTGGCTCACATCTTCTATTCAGACTTTCTACCCAGAGTTGCCTTCTCAAAAGATAAGACCAAGTGCCAGTGAGAATGAAAAGGAATCAAGGCATTTGGCAATAAATATGCACACTCAAGTGCTGCTCAAAATGACAAAAGGGTACTAACATGATTTTAATGTATTTATTTTTTTTCTTGTGGGTCATGGGGCTTGAACTCTGGACCCTGGGCACTAGCCCTGAGCTCTTCAGCTCAAGGATATATCACCCTACCCCTTGAGTCACAGCCCACTTCCGGTTTTCAAGTGGTTAACTGAAGAGTCTCGCATTTCTTAGTGTCCCGGCTGGCTCTGAACCGCAATCCTCAGATCTCAGCCTCCTGAGTAGCTAGGATTACAGGTGTGGGCCACCACAACCAGCCTAACATGAGCTTTAAATAAACCAGACCTTCTATACCAGCACCTGACAAAGGACAATATACCAAAGAAGGTCTGAATATGACTTAAACAGAACCCAAGACATCTTTAAAATCTGTTTCTTCAAGTTTTTTGTTTAGCCCACCCACGCTGGCCTGAAACTCTACTTCTCCCTGCTCAATTATAGATATGTGATCATCTAAGGTTTCTTGTTGGCAAAAGGTTAACAATTCAAAATGAAAAGGTGTAAGTTCAGGTTCTGCACTATAGATATGAAATACTATTGTGATCACATACAGATCACTTAAATTCTGGAGCTAACATCTAAATTATGACTCACTGAGTTACTATGATGTTGATTTATAATACGCAAAATTATTTTAAAGACTTAAGTTCTAAGCTGGGTGCTGGTAGCTTATATCTGTATGCCTAGAATCTTAGGAGATGAGCTGTGAGAATTACAGTTCTAACCCAGCTTGGGCAGAAAAGTCTGTGAGACCCTTCCTCCAATAAACTACTCGGAAAAAGGCAGAAGTGGTGTTGTGGCTCAAGTGAGAGCATCTGTCTTGAGCACAAGCAGCTCAGTGCCTAGGTCCTGATTTCATCCCCAAGACCAACATACATATAAAACAGACTAAATTCTATTAAGAGCTAATTTTTTTTTTAGAAGATAAGCATTATCTGACTATAATTTGTTAAGTAGATGTTAGATACAAATCAGAGGGCTCAGAAATGCAGATTGAGAAGGGGCTCTTGTAAAGAAGCTTCGATTATTATTTTTGTTATGTAATTTATTTTTGTGCTAGTTCTGGTCAAGGCCTGGACATTGTCCTTGAGGCTCTTATTCCTCCCCCCTCTCCCCCCCCCCCGAATTAACATTCTACCACTTGAGTTAAGAGTGTCACCTGTGGCTTTTTCTGAGTTACTAGTCTTTCAGATTTTCCTGCTCAGGACTGACTTCAAATCTCGATCCTCAGCTCTCAAACCTAAGTAGCTAGGATTTCAGTTGTGAGCCAACAGCAACCAGCTGCAGAGGGGCTTTTTGATGACTGATGACACAGTTTATTTTCCTTGACAAGTGTTACATTATAGCAAAATAAGGTGCTTAAGTTAAGTAATCAGGTATTTACATAGTTTAAGGTGTTATAAGATGCTCAGGCAGAAAAAGATAAAAATCAACATCAATGTTTACATGCTTTGGCCACAGGTTTGGGATAGAAATGTGTGTACTGAGTTAGCGTGGTGGCTCACACCTGTAATCCCAGCTACTCAGGAGGCTGAGATCTGAGGATCAAGGTTCAAAGCCAGCCGGGGCTTGCCCATGATACTCTTATCTCCAACTGCTAGAAAACAGGAAGTGTCCCTGTGGCTCCAGGGGTAGAAAGAGCTCAGGGACAGCACCCAGGCCCAGAGTCCAAGCCCCATGACTGACAAGAGAGAGGGAGAGGGAGAGGGAGAGGGGGAGGGGGAGGGGGAGGGGGAGGGATGTGCAGTTTAAAAGTAGATGCAGAAATATTTTCAATGCATTCTCCACTTTCCGCACAGCTCTTGTTAAAACAGGAATGCAGAACAACAGCCTAAGTACATAGTGGCATCTGTATACCAATCTCTGGGGCTTTAATGAGCACATACATTTATATACTGCTTACTGATCCTAGCAGATATTTAGCCATGCCCTTGAAAATTAATAATTCTGTGCTTCATGGCATTATCATACTGTTGTGGCACCCTTTCAGTAAAAATTTGTCTCTACAGGGATGTTTCCAAGTGAACATACAAATTAAAGGCTCAAGTTACAGGTCTATAAGTTGTGTACAAGAGGGTGCATTTAACAAGAAAGATCAGGAACATCTCTCTGGTGACAAGCAGGATTATCAGTGTGCAGTTACAATGATTCAAGAATGTTCACTGTAATTCATCTGCCCTTAAGGGCAGGCAGACAACAAAAACAAAGTAAAAGAAAAAGATAACGAAGGGGCTGGGAGCATGGCTTAGTGCTAGAGTGCTCGTCTAGCATGCACAAAGCCCTGGGTTCAACTTCACAGTACCTCATACCAGAAAAAGCCAGAAGCGGTGCTGTGGCTCAAGTGGCAGAGCACTAAGCCTCGAGCAAAAAAGTGTCCAAGGACAGACCTTAAGTTCAAGCCCCAGGCCAAAAAAAAAAAAAAAAAAAAAAAAAGTGAAGCAGAAATGTGTGTGTGTGTGTGTGTGTGTGTGTGTGTATATATGTATTTTTTTTTTTTTTTGGTCAGTCATGGGACTTTAGCTCAAAGCTATTGCCTACCGCTTGAGCCACAGTACCACCTCCAGTTTGCTGATGGTTAATTGGAGATGAGTCCCACAGACTTTAGTGCCCAGGCTGGCTTTGAATCTTGATCCTCTGATCTCAGCCTCCTGAGTAGCTAGGATTACAGGCAGGTGCCACCGCATCCAGAAGTGAATATTCTTAATATTCACTTAATAGAGTTTAAAATGCTCTAAAAAACTGCAACTCGTCAAGTGTCAGTTCTGCAAGGTTTGAAATCAAAGCATATCAGGTTTCTGGCTTAGCAATGATTAGCTGTTAAATCTATTCAAATCTATCCTAAAATCTGAGAAACTCCAAAACCTAGGACACTTTGTTAGAGCACTGTGAGTAAAGAATGTTTAACCTGTTACAAATCAAATCCTGCAAATAATAAAAAATGACAAAGGCAGTACAATGAAAGTTGCCTAAGAGCTGAACACGGTGGCTCAC
Organism: Megascapheus bottae; assembly: GCF_031878675.1. NCBI lineage: Eukaryota > Metazoa > Chordata > Mammalia > Rodentia > Geomyidae > Megascapheus > Megascapheus bottae. Next base: position 11,338,131 of record NC_143532.1, on the reverse strand, counting down.
AACTATAAGCCTAACTACTGAGGAGGCTGAGATCTGAGGATTGTGGTTCAAAGCCTGCCTGGGCACTAAAGACCTTGAGACTCATCTCCAATTAACCAACAGAAAACGGCAAATGGGCCTGTGGCTCAAGGGGTAGGGTGGTAGCCTTGAGCTGAAGAGCTCAGGGACATCTCCCAGGTCCAGAGTTCAAGTCCCATGGTCCACCAGAAAAAAACAACAAATAAAAAATGGACTATATATCAAATCATAAAAGGAGTTCCCCAAGGAAAGTCTCCTCCAAGGCCAGTTCAATCCCAAATTTGGCTATGCCCAACTAACATGTCTCTGGTTACAAACAATTCTAGGTTGACAATGTAACTGTAGAATGGAAGAGAGATTTCAGTGATGTACCTTTTCAAAAGGACTGTTCAAATTCATTCTATTTCAAAATGGTATCAGTCTCATGGGTCACAACTAGAGTGAAGCCCTGGAAAGATAAAGATGTAGAAAAAATTAAGCTCTTTCCCCTGCAGTAAATTATGCCACCTGTCCTCCAATCTCCTAAGAGGCAGAAAAAGTTTCATCTCAATTTTTTCTGTACTAAAAACTAACAATAGATAATTCTGTATTAGCCAGACAACTATTTCTATAGGGGAAACTTAAAAACAACAAACATGCTTCTCACAACAGATTGAAGTACCACCCCCCTGACTTAAGAAGCAGTCCAGGCAGAGGATTATAAATACAAAAAGGGAGCTCCAGTTCTCAGATAGTTAATGTTTTCCTTTTCACAGATGGGAAAACAGCCTTCAAGAAGTTAAGATTGGTCACACATCATAAGTAGTAGTCATTTGTGGACTTTAATCACCCTAAAATAGTCTCTTCCAGTCTTTCTCTCACCCAGCCCTGTTTCTTACTGAGCTTCTGTATGGGATTCTACTGCATTACAATTAGCCTAGTTCTCTTATCTTACAAAACAGAAAACAAGTAAGTAATCTTGTAACTTGCAACCAAAGTAGCTAGCATCTGAGAGATAGGCAGTTAAAAATAAGCTTGTTTTCATCTTATTCAATACATGGTATTTTTTTTTTTAAAACCTCCAGAAATTAACTTGCTATGTTTGGGATTCAAAACTTTACCCCCAAACTCAGCTCCTTTGAACTAAGAAAAAGCAGCAGAGGATGGGAACTTTCTTTGCCATGGTTTGGTTTAAATTTTTGACAAAACTCAGTTCACATTCTGTGCTTTAGAGGCAATGAGCTTGTTATTAAAAAGGAAAAAAAAAAGAAAGAAAAAGGTGGGGCCAGGAGTTTGGCCTAGGCCTAGTGGTAGAATGCTTGCCTAGCCTGCATGAAGACCTGGGTTCGATTTCTCAGTACCACACACACAGAAAAAGCCGAAGTGGTTCTAGTGGCAGCCCACTAACTTTCAGAAGCCCAAGGACAGTGCTCAGGCCACGAATTCAAGCCCCAGGACTGGCAAAAAAATAAAAATGGAAAAAAGCCGAATCAATGATTCTCATAATGGTAATTTACCAAATATAATGTCACAGAAGTACAAGATATATCTAAGGGCTAATAAAATGAAGGGCTTTGACTCAATGACTTAAGCTAACTACAAATGAGTAAATCTTTTTAGAGCTAAATGTTTTATAAATTTTCATCAGAACATTTCTCATCAGTTTTTTTCTTATGTTGGGACTTGAACACAGGGCTTTATGCCCTACTAGGCATGGGCTCTTTTATCATTTTTTTCTTAAGGGCATCAGGCATTAATTTGCTAATCCTTAATGTAAAAATTATTTTAAAAATTGGAGGGGGGGCGCTAGGTGTTTGGCTTAGTAGTAGAGTGCTTGCCTAGCATGTACAAAGACTGGGATTCGATTCCTCGGTACCACAAACACAGAAAAAGCTGGAAGTGGTGCTGTGGCTCAAGTGGTAGAGCACTAGTCTGAGGAAAGCCCAAGAACAATGCTCAGGCCCTAAGTTCAAGCCCCAGGATTGGCAAAAAAAAAAAAAAAAATGGAGGGGGAGGGAAGTTTGGCCTAGTGTTAAGAGTGCCTGCAGATTATAGAATGAAGAATTCCTCAGTACCACAAGCATAGAAAAGCCGTAAGTGGTATTGTGACTCAACTGGTAGAGCTAACTAGCCTTGAGGAAAGCCCAAGGACAGTGCGCAGATCCTGAGTTCAGGCAAAAAAAAAAGGGGGGGTATTACTTCATCCATTATAAAGTATTAAAAAAGTATAAAAATTGTTCAAAATTTTATGTTCAAAAATTTATTAATTTTAAACATTGAAAACATGACACAAAATACATTTGCAAATTGCCAGGCCGATAGTATTTATTGAGCTCTTGTTTGATCCCAGGGTCTATACTTTGTGGAGGTGAGTCTCACTTATTAGATCAACCTGAGATCTATGCCACCATCTACCTTGACTGTGGGTAATTTAGCCTGTTTTTCTATCAGTAACTTGAGCATAAAAATGCCTGTAAGAATGAAGTATTGAGGTTTCAGCACATGACAAATCCAAGGTATTCTTTAGGGCCAAACCAAAGGAACTGGCATTTTCATAGTATTTGTCTAGTAGCATATCACAATACTAAGTTATGTAATAACTTTTAATAACGGACACAATTGACTAAAACATTCTATAAAAGCAGTAGGCAGATTGAAATTAGGCTAATATAATTGAATAGCAATTCAAGTACTGTAGTCAGGAATCACAAAACTGCCTGAGGGACTAAGCTCTGAGAAGGTTATTTCTCGGAATAGGAGAATATTTCTCCATGTGCCTTTCCACCAAATGAAAAACTGATTTATAACTCAATACAAATTACCTTTATTACAAGTGTTACTGTTATTTTTGTGACTGAAGGGTATACGGTCTTAATTTCCAAGGGGATCTTGTCTCTTGGCAGGCTGATGTTACCAAGTCTAAAATCCTATTTTTTAAATGAGATACTTCCTGTCCTACAAAAAGGGGCTATGGAGAACAGGTAGAAATGAATGCTTCCAAACGTTTCATTAGTGAAGACTGTGTTCAAAACCGTGTTTAGATACTATGCATACACGTGGTATTTTCCCAGCACATTTTACGATCCCCACGTTGGAGGGAATCAATTACTGGTATTTGTAGACAATGAGTAGAAAAGATGGCTTCAGTCGTCTGAGTTACTCCAGTTTTCTCCATCTTCAGCTACTCTGCAGCCCCCTCTCCATCTTTCCTCCTCCTACTGCCAAGGTACCCCATCTCTCCCCAGGCAGCTCCCTTTTCAGTCCTACTGAGATATCCCTCTATGCTGGATTCTCCGCCCTTTTATTCCATCGTCCCCCCCCTGCCCCCCACTCCATCTGGAGCTACAAACATTTCCTATTCCTAGCCCCGCCCACCTTCTGGAACTCAGTCGCTTCCCTCCCCTATCTCCACTTTCCTCTCCCCACCCCCAGAGTTGGTGGAATCTTTTGCAGAGATTAACCTCAACCCCTACCTCCCAGGAAACTATCCCTATCCCACACACCCCCCCCCGTGCCAACACAACCCGCCGCCATTCTTCAACCTTCCTCTCCTCCACATACCCCACCAGAGCAGTCAAGATCATTCACCCCCCCCACTAAGATTCCTCTTAAAACCATCATCCTCAAACCATTCACAATGATCCAAACTCTTCCCGGTCCCCAAGTACTTCATTCCTCCAGGACCCCACCCCACTCACATCCCGCCCCCCAGCCTCTCTCCATTCACGACAGAATCACTCTCTAACCACCTTCCAAACGATCTCTCCCAGTGGTCTCCCCACCCCCACGGTTGCAAATGCACGCCCCCCCCCCCGGAACAAACCTCACCGTCCTAGTACTCCCACCCCTCGCCACCAGATCTCCCTCTTCTCTATTCCCGCTACTTTCTGGGTACCAGTGCCCCTCCGCTCCCTCAAGCCTCCCAAACTAGATCCCTTCCCGCACATACCTCGAGGATCCGGCCCGCGCCGCCCCTTCTGCGTCCTCCGCCCGCGCTCGGCCACCCTTTCCGTTCTTCTCCCGCTCCGCCCCGCTCGCTCCCTCCCTTCCCTCCGCCTTCCGCCTCCACCCCCCCGCCTTTCCCGGTCGTCCCACGGTGGAGGGGGGGCTGCGGGGCCCCCCCACACTCACCTCTACGCGGCTTGGCGCGCCCCTCCCCCGCCCGCCCCTCCCCCGCCCCTCGGCTCGCCATTCTTCTCCTGGAGCCTCGCGCCCCGCCCGGCCCCAGCTTCCTAGCTTCCCCGCTCCCTCGCGCCTTCGCCCGCCCACATTCCGGACTCGAGCCTCGTTCCCCGTAGCCTCCCGTTCCCCCCTCCCGCGGCCTAACCTGCAATGGCGGCTGCCGAGCGCGGCGCCGCGCGGCCAACGGGCGACAACCGAACCTCCCGCCGCCGTCGCCGCCGCCGCGAGCACTGCCTGCGCACTTCCGGCCTCGCACCGCGAGCACTTCCGGGGCAGAGCTGGAGCGAGCGAGCGAGCGCGCGCGCGCGCACGTGGGGCCGGGGCGGAGAGAAGCGAGGTCCGGGGCTGACGGGCGCGGGGCCGGCGGTGAGTTGGGGGAAAGGGACCGTGAGGAGCGAGTCTAAAGGGGTGCGGCCGGTCCAAAGTCGGAACCCTGAGACCGTGCGCTCCGCGGTGGAACCCGGGAAAGGGAGGGGGTGACGGAGACCTTTAAATGCCCGCCGGGCCGTGGCGGACGCGCCCGCCTCCCCGTGGGGTCCTAACTTTGAACGCGGGCCGAGCGAGCCCACTTCACTGTCGACCCGCGCGTCCCATACCAGTGTTGCCTGGGACCCCTCTGCCCCGAGCAGCCCGAGAAAATCCACCAACTCCTGTCGCTTTCCCCTTTGGGCAGCCCCGGTCGTCCCTTGCTCCATCAGACCCACGTCACCGCCTCGGGTTGAGTCTGTGCTTTGCATACGTTAGCATTTCGTAGAGTGTGAGAGAGTTGCTTGCTAAGGTGCAGATTCGGTTTTATGAGGCCGGGTCCTGGGGCTTGAACGCAGGCGCCGGGCACTGTCCCTTAGCCTTTTCTCTCCAGGCTGACATTCTCATTTGAGCCGCAGCTTCAATTCCAGCCTTTTTTTTTTTGCTGGTTATTGGAGAGAGGAGTCTCTTACAAGAGAATTTTCTGCCCTGATGGGTTGCTAATCATGATCCCTAGATCTTAATAGCCTTCTTAGTAGTTAGGATTACAGGTGTGAGCCACCGATGCCGGCTAGTATGCAGATTTTAAATTAACTCCCAATCTAAGAGGCAGGAATGCTGGATCTGTAGAGTAAGCTAGGGTTGTGGTGGTGGTGGTTGGGGGTGTTTTGTTTCCTGATTCAAAATATCCTAATCTTCTGGAGATTGGCAGATTCTTGTGTGGGGCATGAAAGTATCATTAGTTAGATATTTAGGCATTCACTTAAATGAAATAGTTGGAGTGTTTTATCCAGAACACTGATGATAATAAACTGATACCTGTGATGATGCACTCCAATTGTCCTTTAACAATAACAATTCCTTTTGTCCCCTCTAGGAATGGGTGAATTTAAGGTCCATCGAGTTCGTTTCTTTAATTATGTTCCAGCAGGGATCCGCTGTGTGGCTTACAATAACAAATCAAACAGATTGGCTGTGTCACGTACAGATGGCACTGTGGAAATTTATAACTTGTCAGCAAACTACTTTCAGGAGAAAGTAAGTCATTTGGGAAATGAATTTGATGTTTGTGATGTTAATTTTCTTTTTCTTTTTTTATTGTTGGGGTAATGTATAGAGGGATTACAGTTACATTCGCAAATAGTAGGTGCATTACTTCTTACACATCGACACACCTTCTTTTTTGTCCCAAGATTTTAATTTTCTTGAGTTCAAGTTTATTACAGTCGGTACATCTTCTGTTGGAAAAGATCAGGTGACTCCATATTATCTGTTTAGTTTAGAACACGGTAACTTTGGGACCAGGAGTTTTGCCTAGTGGTAGAGTGCTTGCCTAGCATGCACGAATACCTGGGTTCAATTCCTTGGTACCACATACATAGAAAAAAGCCAGAGGTGATGCTGAGACTCAAGTGGTAGAACTCTAGCCTTGAGAAAGTCCAAGGACAGTGCTCAGGCCCTGAGCTCAAGCCCAGGACAGGCAAAAAAAAAAAAAAAGAAAGAAACACAAGGGAACTTCTCTAGCAAATTTCACAATTTTGACCTCTGTAAGGTTTCTTAGAAAGTTCCTACCTAGGAATTTTCATGTTTTTAATAACTTGTTCTTTGAAAACTGAGGGTTACTAGATCTTTTGCCATCTACAAAAATGGAAATTGTTGAGACTGTTGTAACTTTGGTAACAGGAGCTTTGTTCCCCAAAGTGACATGTCTCTTAATGGAGATCTCTTGGGATTTTGGTGCTAGAAAAGTGTATTTAACAAGCCTAAACAGTATATAGCCTTGCTTCTAGGGTAGAGTCTTCTTACAGTACTGGAGCTTGCAGGACTGGAAGCTGCCCAAAGTGAGTCAGTGAGCAAATAACCAATGAATGTAAAGGCTTACGATATTATATTGGAGGGGGGGGGCAAGAGTTTGGCCCAATAGTAGAGTGCTTGCCTACCATGCACAAAGACCCAGGTTCAATTCTTGGTACCACATACACAGAAAAAAAATCGCTTCTTGGGCTGGCTTTGAACCATGATCCTTAGATCTCAGCCTCCTCAGTCAATAGGATTACAGGCATGAGCCACCAGTGCCCAGCTTTATGTCTTTATGCTATTTTATTTTAAACTTTTTTGCGGTTGAAAACAGATACCGACTGTCTGGTTAATTACATTAAAATTCCAAAATGGATTTTTGGAAAGATTGTGTGTGCGTGCATGTGTGTGTATGTATGTACATTATATGAGGTGAACTCACCCAATCAGGAGACTCAGAATAATTTTGGTTACAGCAAATACATTAAACCAACCTTTATTCTGCTGAAAAATGTTTTGTTGAATTAATACTGCTTTAACAACAAAACTTAACTACAACAATTTTAAATAACTAAAATTTGAACCTGATGGGGCCGGGAGTTTGGCCTAGTGGTTAAAGTGCTTGTCTAGCATGCATGAAGACCCGGGTTCGATTCCTCGGTACCACATACATAGAAAAAAGCCGGAAGTGGTGCTGAGGCTCAAGTGGTAGACCTCTAGCCTTGAGAAAGTCCAAGGACAGTGCTCAGGCCCTGAGCTCAAGCCCACGACTGGCAAAAAAAAAAAAAAAAAATTTGAACCTGAAATTGAAAATGTCTAATATGATCTTTCTGATAGCACAGAACCCTACGCGAGTTAGTTTGTAGGGAAGTAATGTTCACTTTGGTCCCTATGACTATACTCTGGGGCTGACAAATTCATGGAAAGTTAAGAAGTTTTGTCTTTTCTATAGTTTTTCCCAGGTCATGAGTCTCGTGCTACTGAAGCTCTGTGTTGGGCAGGAGGACAGCGACTCTTTAGTGCTGGACTGAATGGAGAAATTCTTGAGTATGATTTACAGGCACTAAACATCAAGTATGCTGTGGATGCTTTTGGAGGACCTATCTGGAGTATGACAGCCAGCCCCAGTGGCTCTCAACTTTTGGTCAGTAAAACTTAAGGTTTCTCTTATGCTCAACTTCCTTTTCATGGTTTTAAGGGGAATACTGTAACATGTAACTGTAACAGTATTCTTGACTGGTTGCCAGTAAACCATACAGGTACTAAGGATTAAAAATCAGTTTCAGCTGGGAGCATGACTTACTGGTAGAGTGCTCACCTAGCATGCACAAAGTCCTGAGTTTAATTCCTCAGTTACACATACACACAAAAAAAATAATCATTTTCATCTTGTTTTCTATTTGCTATTAGTTTAGATCTTGTTTATTCATGTATGAAATGAGAGGATTAATTTACATTAGCATTTCCCAAATTGTTTTTTTTTTTGGCCAGTCCTGGGGCTTGAACTGAGGGCCTGAGCACTGTTCTTGGACTTCCTCCAAGCTAGCACTACTACTTGAGCCGCAGCCCCACTTCCAGCTCTTTCTTTGTATATGGTACTGAGGAATCCAGCCCAGGGCTTCATACATGCTAGGCAAGCACTATGCCAGTAGGCCATGCTCCCCCAGACCCCAAATCATGTTCTACAGCTGGACAGGTAGACGCTTATTTTGGTCATGGAATTCTTTGTGTATTTTGTTTAAGAAATACAACATATTAAATCCTTCCATAGATAGCCTATGTTCATATGTCTATTGCAGGTTCTTCAGCAAATTAACCTGTGCAACTGTCTCAGCAGTTTCTTTTTTTTTCTCTTCTAAATTTTTTTTTTTTTTTTTTTTTTTTGGTGGGTCATGGGCTTGAACTCAGCCTGGGCGCTGTCTCTGAGCTCTTCAGCTCAAGATTACCACCCTACCCTTGAGCCAAGCCCCACTTTCCATTTTCTAGAGGTTAATTAGAGATGAGTCTCAGGTTCATTTGTGCCTGGGCTGGCTTTGAACCTCGATCCTCAGATCTCAGCCTCCTGAGTAACTAGGATTACAGGTATGAGCCACACGCCCAGCATCATGTTCAACTTTTAAGAAATTTTAAGGTAATAGATTTGTGAATGTTTTACAGTATAAGTGATAGATTATTTTGCCATAGTGACCCATCTTTCTCTTTTTTTTGGTCTTAAATTTTTATGCCTACTTAGATTACTTGTGTTCTTTCAAATTATTACCAATCTCAAAAAAGCCACCGCCCAACTGTCTCAGCAGTTCTCAAAAGCTTTTATATACATAGACTTTTTCCTCTATAATTGCTATCAGAAATAGGTATTTTAAATAATACTTCCTGTGATATTTTAAAATGCTTCCCATTTAGGTTGTTAAGGTTAGTAGGTCTCTTATTAGGTCATGAGTGTCAAACAGAAATATGCTTGAAATCCTACCTCTGTTCTGTCATATACCAGAATTGGGTCAGTGATTAGAACTCCTAATATCAGCCTGCATTCTGGCCAGGATATGAAGTCTTCCAGGAATATACTTAAGTTTCTCCATATTGGTACTTCACTTGACACCCCACACCCTCCCTGCCCCCCCACTCCCTTCCCCTCCCCACCCCAGTTGTGGAGTTTAAACTTGGTCTGGATGCGGTTTGTTTTCTTTTAGAGCAAATGATACCTTTGAGCAAGATATAGGTATATATCGTTGTGAATTTAGTCTTATAAAATGTTTATCTTATCCTAGGAATGTGGCTTAGTGGTAAGAGTGCTTGTGTATCCCTGGGTTGGATTCCACAGTACCATATAAACAGAAAAAGCTGGAAGTGGTGCTGTGGTTCAAGTGGTATGATTCTAGCCCTGAGCAAAAGAAGCCTTGAGTTCAACCCCAGCACTGGCCAAAAAAACAAGTTTATCTTTTCTTTTTTTATCTCTTTGTTTCTATTAGGTTGGCTGTGAAGATGGATCTGTGAAACTATTTGAAATCACACCAGACAAAATCCAGTTTGAAAGAAATTTTGATCGGCAGAAAAGTAAGGGTTGTCTTTTGGAGTGAATAGCTTTAACGGGAAGTTAAGTTTCTGTGCCACTCAAAATGTGTTATCTGTGTACAAATTTTATTTGAGTACAGGGAATATAGTATTCTACTGTATAACATGGTATGACTGCCTAGTTATAAGTTACAATATAGAAAAGAAAAAGCTAAAATAGAAAAGCTATGGGGTTTTTGTTGTTGTTGTTGTGCTTTGTTTGCTTTTTGTTTTTTCAATGATGGTCATGGGCCTTGAACTCTGGGCTTGGGCTGTCCCTGAACTCTTCAGCTCCACTTTCAGTTTTCTGGTGGTTAATTGGAGGTAAGAGTCTCTTGGATTTTTGTGCCCAGGCTGACTTTGAACTGTGGTCCTCAGAACTCAGCCACCAGCACCTAGCTATGTTTTTGTTTTGGTTTGTTTTGGTTTTTTTTGGGTTGGTTGTGGGACTTGGAACTGTAGGTCTGGGTGCTGTCCTTGAGCTCTTCAGCTCAAGGCTACCGCCCTACCCCTTGATCCACAGCCCGCTTCAAGTTTTCTGGTGATTAGGAGATGAGAGTCTTAGGGACTTTTTAGTGCCTTTGAGATTAGATGTTATGAACTTTCCTGTCTGGGCTGGCTTCCAGCAGGGATCCTCTCAGATCTCTACCTCTCGAGTTGCCAGGATTACAGGCATGGGTCACCAGTGCTGCCTGAACTGTGGTTCTTCATCCTACTAGTTCATTCAAATGGGAGCATTTAAAAAAAAAACAGTTGTCTAAGACTGTTGGACTGACTTGACACTGACCTGTAAAGCAAGGTTTGGTACATTGTATTTTGGGGGGGGGGGGGTTGCCTATCCTAGGGCTTGAACCTCCGGGCCTGGGCACTGTTCATTGGACACAATTTGCTCTACTATGTCAGCTACAACACCACTTCCAGCTTCCCCCCGCCCCACTCCTGTGTATGTGGTATTGAGGAATCAAACCCAGGGCTTTGTGCATGCTAGGTAACACTCTACCAGTAGGCTATGCTTCCAGCCCCATGGTACATTGTTTCTATAAAGAACTAGGTAGTAGGGCCAGGAGTTTGGCCTAGTGGTAGAGTGCTTTGCCTAGCATGCATGAAGACCTGGGTTCACTTCCTCGGTACCATATACATAGAAAAAAGCTAGAAGTGGTGCTGAGGCTCAAGTGGTAGAGCTCTAACCTTGAGAACGTCCAAGGACAGTGCTCAGGCCCTGAGCTCAAGCCCAGGACTGGCAAAAAAAACAAAGAACTAGCTAGTAAATATTAGGGTGTACAAGCCGTACAGTGTAGCAGACAAGCAGCCATAAATAATATATAAATGAATATGATGGCTGCACTATAGTAAAGTTGTTTACAAAACCAGCAGTGGGCTGTCATTTACTGATCCTTCTAAAGAATATAGTGACCATCTTAGGTTTTCTGTGTCCTTCATCCCTGACTAATCAGACTTTCCTTTTGTTATTATCTTAGGATATTAATTGCAAAGTTAATTCTTTTTTTTCATATTTTTTATTGTAATTAATAGAAGGGTTACATGATATTTGCCAGATAGATGGTGTATTAATTCCCACACATTGATACCCTTTCACATGTCTTGGTCCCCATTTCCTTCCCCCCCACCCCTACCCACAAAGGTAATTCTTAAGTATTTTGAAATGTGTTCGACTTTTTTATGTATTCATATTAACAACATAGACTTGTTTTTGTAATTGTTTTTCCACTTTTTTTTTCACTTGAAACATTTCAGATCCCTTTCTATATCAGTGATGCTAGTCTGTGAGGCATTCCATTTTGTAGTACTCCATAATTTAACTAAATTACTACTTATGGATATTGTTATTATTACTTTACTATTGACAACTATAACCGATTCTTTAATGAAAATTTTATACAGCATTTGCAAGAGCTGAGTTTGATTCCCAGTACTTCCAAAAGAAAAATTAATCATGTGTTGCATAATATTAGGGATAGAATATCTTGTGGCACCTGACTATTCCTTCCTTTCTTTTCTTTCTTTCTTTTTTGCCATCCTGGGCTTGAACTCTGGAACTAAACACTGTCCTTGGGCTTTCCTCAAGGCTAATGTTCTACCACTTGAGCCATAGCATCACTTTCGGTTTTTTCTGACTACACATATTTTTAGATCATTCATGCAAATATCTCCAATTTAATTGCAGTATGATTATTAAGCTCCTCAACCATTCATAGTTAAATTTTATTAGATTATTACTCTATCACTCTCAGATGGTTATACGTGTACATTTCTGTCAATCATAAATAGGATATTGAAGTACATATCAAATGCTTTGCTATAGGTCCCAGGCAGTTTCTCATACGTTATAAAACAGTGGCTCACAGGAGTGTGGTATATGAGAGAGAACTAAGATTTAGAGCACTTGCCTTATGGGTAATTATGAAGGAGAGCGCAGTTACTTTTTATATATATTTATTGAATGTCACTTTCTTTTTTTGTTGTACAAATCCCAAGGTCGAATCTTGAGTCTCAGCTGGCATCCTGCTGGTACCCACATTGCAGCTGGCTCCATAGACTACATCTGTGTGTTTGATGTCAAAACAGGTGACTAATTTTTTTTTCCCCACTTCATTTGGGATGAGTTTTGTTTGTTAGATTCACATTTCTGCGTTTCCCAAAGCTTAACCTGCCCTTTCAAAGTCCTGAGGGCTAACATCACATTTTTCCTTTCTTGAATTACTACTATGTTTAGAGGAATCTTAAGTTCTTCAGTGGGTTGCAGTATTTTATTATAATAGGAATTCACAATAAAACTCACCTTCAACTAATACTACATTTAGTATAAATGATTAATAGCATATATTTATGTATCCCAATTCTTGGGGAAAATGTAGCATACAGTCTTAGTAAGGTAACTGATGAAACCATGAATTCTAAAAGGCAGAGAACCATACTATTTTTGGCCTGGGAAATTGCAACCTATAGTGATGTAGTTAACTTCAGCTTGTTAGACATGGATACCTGTGATATGGAAACAAATCAAATCAGACATATCTTTTTCTTGTTTTGTTTTTATGTCATTTATATTACATATACTCAAAAAATTCTTTGAAATTCATAGCCAAAAAAAAAAAACCAGGAATATCCTTTGATTCCCTTCTCCTACTCAAAGGTAATTGTTGTGACTGTCAGGTGTTGCTTTGATCTTTGATACTTATCTATAGATTGTGCACAACTTCTTCACTACATTTTAATTTTTCAGTTTTGCATCATTATTGATGTTTACAACTGAACCCTCCACCTTCTTGCCATAGATACCCTGATCATCCCCATATGCTTGCAACTTGGCTCAGATTAGTGGTCATTGTCTTCATTATTATGATTGTTTGAATCATACAAGTTAATAGTAAATAGCAAACTGCCTTTCTTCTTTATATCTGTGTATGTGTGTGTGTGTATCATGGAACGGAGAAGGGAGTAAGAGAGACTGACTCATGCTACACTAAACAGTAGAATGGATGACATTAATCACATTACATTATATACATGTGTGAAAATGTCAAAATAGCATTCTTAAATCATGTTACCATTACCTTACCTTCTCTCCCTTTTCTGGAGTGATAGAAAAGAATTAAGTTTAACTTTTTTTTTTTTTTTGGTCGGTCATGGGGCTTGAACTCTGGGCCTGGGCATTGTCCCTGAGATCTTCAACTCGAGGCTACTGCGCTGCTCCTTGAGCCATAGCACTACATCCGGTTTTCTAGTGGTTAATTGGAGATAGAGTCTCACTGTCGTTAGTTCCCAGGTTGGCTTTGAACCACGATTCTCAGATCTCAGCCTCCTGAGTAGCTAGGACTACAAACGTGAACCACCACACCCTGCTATTTTGGAATTTTGAGACTGGATTTAGCAAAGCCACTATTTTCTGGCTCTGAACAGTAACTTAGTCATATTATGGCTGTCAAGCAGTTTTTGAAAAACTAAAGAAATAATGTTTATCCAAATACATGTTTTTTTCTTTTTCAGGGAGCTCTGTTCGGAAGATGATTGTAGACAGGCAACATATGGGTGTGACAAAGTCGAAGTGTATTGTTTGGGGCGTGGCCTTCCTGTCTGATGGCACTGTCATAAGCGTGGATTCTGTTGGGAAAGTGCAGTTATGGGATTCTGCTACTGGGACCCTGGTTAAGAGTCACCTCATTGCAAATGCTGATGTGCAGTCCATTGCTGTTGCTGAAGTGAGTATGGTCCTGACTTTGAGCAATTGTGGAGTGACTTGGGGACATACTACTGATTGTCCTCATGGTAAAGAAAAACAAAGCTAAATCATAATATACTTTTTAAATTTAAAGTTTGGGGCTAGAGGCATGGCCCAACAGTAGTGCACCTACCTCACACACATGAGAATGGAGTTTATACACGCAGTACCACCAAAAACAAAACTAAAGTTTTTATAACTGACAATTTTAGATGGATACCTATGGCTCACTTCTGCAATAGTAGCTGCTCAGGAAGCTGAGCTCTGAAGCCAGCCCAGGAAGGAAAGTCTGTAAGATTTTTTTTTTTTTGGATGGGTTTTGGGGCTTAGACTCTGGGCCTGAGCTCTTCAGTTCAAGGCTACTTCCCTACCCCTTGAGCCACAGCACCACTTCTGGTTTTCTAGTGTTTAATTGGAGATAAGAGTCTCACAGACTTTTTAGTGTCCTAGCTGTCTTTGAACTGTGATCCTCAGATCTCAGCCGCCTGAGTACCTAGGATTACAGGTTTGAGCTACCACGCCTAGAAGTCTGTAAGATTTTTTTTTTTCTGTCACCAAAAAGCTTGAAGTAAAGCTGTGGTAGAGTACTAAAATTATCAGCAAATGGAATTTGGCAACTGGCTTGTAAGGGAAGGGGCCACTCTCGTAGAGATGGCACCACCTGTATAGAGAGGAACACTGGAAGCGTGGAGACCCTTCTCTCCAATTAACTACCAAAAAATGAGAGAAGTGGTGCTATGGCTCAAAGTAATATAGTACTACTATCCTTGGGCGAAAGAACTCAGGGACAGTACCCAAGCCTGTTATTTGGCTTGTCAATGACCACGTATCATGACATTCAGGATATAAAGCCTAGCAAGGTGATAGCAATTGCTAATTTTGTCAGCAGGGGGCACATTGCTATCTAAGTATTAGCTTGTCTTTGTATAGAATTTAGTACATTCCTTGGAAATTTACCTTCTAATTCCTGGGTGTCATTTTCCCCTGAACTACCCAGACAGAAAGCCTTAGAGAGTATTTTGGTCTGGATCTCAATTTGTTCAATATGTATTCCCCTGGTTTAATTCCTCAGCAAGAAGACAGTTTCGTGGTGGGCACAGCCGAGGGCACAGTATTTCATTTTCAACTGGTCTCTGTGACTTCTAACAGCAGTGAGAAGCAGTGGGTGCGGACCAAACCATTCCAGCACCATACTCACGATGTGCGCACCGTGGCTCACAGCCCAACTGCCCTGATATCTGGAGGTGGGTTTTGCTTTTGGCCAGGCTGTTGGTTTACTTTGTTTCTTTTCACCCAGGACTTCTCATTCTGTTCACCTCTTTTCCCCATCTTCAGGTACTGACACACACTTGGTCATTCGTCCTCTCATGGAGAAAGTAGAAGTTAAGAATTACGATGCTGCTCTCCGAAAAATCACCTTTCCCCATGTAAGTATCACCCCCTTCTTTTTCTTTTTTCTTCTTTTTTATTTTGCCAGTCCTGGGGCTTGAACTCAGGGCCTAGCACTGTCCTTGGGCTTTTTTCCTCAAGGCTAGCACTCTCCCACTTGCCACAGCACCATTTCTGGCTTTTTCTCTGTATGTGGTATTGAGGAATTGAACCCCGGTCTTTGTGCATGCTAGGCAAGCACTCTACCACTTGGCCAAATTCCCGGCCCCCACCCTCTTTCCCCTTCTCCCAACTTAAAGTGTCCCTTCATCTCCCCATCTCCCTGTCCCATAAGAACCAAACATAGCGTATACTTCCTGGGCAAATCTGAGGTGTTTTCTGAGTTATCTTCATTCTGTTTGTGAGGCATGCCTCTTACAATGACACTTTGGGGAACAAAATGTGATGTATTTGTAGTATCACAGCAGTTTACTTCCTGAGGTAATCTTTTTCTTTTTCTCTTATAGTATTTTGTGGGAATTTTCTTATTGTTTTTGTTTTTTGTGTTGATCCTGAGGCTTAAACTCAGGACCTTGGTACTGTCTCTAAGCTGTTTCGCCCAAGGATAGTACTATACTACTTTGAGCCACAGTATCACTTCTCTCATTTTTCTGATAGTTAATTGGAGATAAGAGTCTCCCAGACTTTCCACCAGAGCTGGCTTTGAACTGTGATTCAAGAATCTCAGCCTCCTAGCCTCTCAGCTAGGACTATAGATGTGAGCCCCCAATGCCCAGCTAGCACTGTACCACTTGAGCCATAACTCCACTTGCAGCTTTTTTTTGATGTTTAAGTAGAGATACAGTCTGATGGCCTTTTTTGCCTGGGTTAGCTTTGAGCCAGGCTCCTCATACCTTAGCCTCCTGAATAGCTAGGATTACAAGCTTGGGCCACCAGCACCTGGCTTATTTGTTTTAAAGGATAAACATATTCTGGTCAGAAGCAGAAAAATCCATGTTTCCTGACCCCACAATTGTGTGGGTCCAAGGTCACTGACCCCACAATCAGTCCCCAACCATTTCCAGTATTCCTCTCTAGACAGGTGGTGCCATCTCTACAGGAGAGTGGCCTCTTCCCTTCCAAGCCAGCAACCAAATTCCATCTGCAAATAACTTTACCAAGTCTATTTTGTCATAATAATGTTTTATATAGATATTATATATGTGTGTGAGCATAGACATTTATTGAGGTATATTTGATATGCAAAAACTACCCACATTCAGCATATAGGCTGTCTTCATTAGTTCCTCCTGAGCTCTCCTTTTTCCCGTTTGAGTGTGAGTTATTGAGTATTAAACTCTGGGTCTAAGGCTTGCTAGATTTATTATCTCTAGAACTGAGTCATTTCTTTTTGTGGCTATAGTCCTGGTTCTACAAACTAGTTAAATTATATACCCTTAGTTCCTTTTTACCATTGCCTCCTATGCTTAGCCACATTAGGTCTTTTGGCACACTATAGTAACCTATCTGATTCTGTGTCACCTCTTCAGAAGTTTTATTGAGAGGAATAGCTACTTTTAGTCATTGTGTTCTCAGATTTCCCCTGCACCTGTTTTCCACCATTCTAGTTGAGGTCCATAATTGGCCTGTGGAAGTTGGGGTTTTTTGTTGTTTTGTTTTTGTCAATTGTGAGGCTTGAACTCAGGACCTGGGTTCAGTTTCTGAATTCTTTTTGCTCAAGGCTAACCTACTACCACTTTGAGCCACAGTGCAACTTCCAGTTTTCTGGTGGTTAATTGTAGATAAGAGTCTCATGGATGGGCTGGAAGTGTGGCCTAGGGGTAGAGTGATTGCCTAGCATGCATGAAGCCCTGTGTGATTCTCATGACTTTCCTGTCCCGGCTGGCATTTTTGAACCATGATCCTCAGATCTCAGCCTCCTGAATAGCTAGGATTACAGGTGTGAGCTACCAGCACCCAGTCCCTGTGGTAGTTCTTAGGATATATTTATCAAATTAGTTCAACAATAAAAAGTATATGCTAAGTTATTGCTGCTGCAGCTCAGACTGAGGCTGTCTATGATCCTGGCTTATTTGTAACTTTGCAATTCTTGGATGCAGCGACGTCTCATTTCCTGTTCTAAAAAGAGACAGCTTCTCCTCTTCCAGTTTGCTCATCACTTGGAACTTTGGCGACTAGGTTCTACAGTTGCAACAGGTAAGACTGAAGAAAGGTTTTCCCATCAAAAAATGGGAAATGGCTAAGGATATAATCTCAAAGATAGAGTGTCTGTGTAGCATGCACAGTGCCCAGGTTTGGATCGCCGCAAAACTGGAATAAAGAAATATATACAAATAACATACATTTATATTCATACAGATGAAGAAGAAAAAAGTGGATTGGAGTTGACTTTCTGCTTAGAGAAAAGAATAGAGGCTGGGAATGTGGTTTAGTGGTAGAGTGCTTGAAGATCTGGGTTCGATTCCTCAGTACCACATACACAGAAAACGCCCAAAGTGCCACTCTGGCTCAAATGGTAAAGTGCTACTCTCGAGCAAAAAATGCTTAGGGACAGTGCCCAGGTCCTCTGAGTTGAAGCCCTAGGACTGGCCCAGAAAAGAAAAGAAGAGGTTTTTTTCTAAGGTTTTCCCACTCATAAGAAAAAGCAAGGGCCAGGAATATGGCCTAGTGTTAGAGGGCTTGCCTAGCATGCATGAAGCCTTGAGTTCAATTCCTTGGTACCACACACAGAAAAAGCCAGAAGTGACTCAAGTGGTAGAGTGCTACTTGAGAATGCTCAAGAACAGTGCTCAGGCCCCGAGTTCAAGCCCCAGGACTGCCTCCCCCCCTCCCCCCCAAAAAAAAGGAAATCTAGAAGTGGATCTGTGGTTCAAGTTGCAGAATGCTAGCCTTGAATAGCACCCAGGACCAAGGGAGCAGGAAAGGCCAACAAGTTATTGAGAATATTAAAATCTTGAAAAGTTAAAAGTACACTTAAAAAGTAGGTATATTTTACAGTAAGTTCTATAATGTGTGTTTGAAGGTATAGTTGAAGTAAGTTGTTAAAACAGTTTGTCCTAGGGGCCGGGAGTTTGGCCTAGTGGTTAAAGTGCTTGCCTAGCATGCATGAAGACCCGGGTTCGATTCCTCAGTACCACATACGTAGAAAAAAGCCAGAAGTGGTGCTGAGGCTCAAGTGGCAGAGCTCTAGCCTTGAGAAAGTCCAAGGACAGTGCTCAGGCCCTGAGCTCAAGCCCAGGACTGGCAAAAAAAAACAGTTTGTCCTAGCTTGTGTAAAATGGAAACAGGCTGTTGAAAATGACAAGACATTCTTGGGTATCTCATATTGTTACAGTATCTCACTTTGTTATCTGATATATTGAATTTATTTGTATTTGGTTATTTGAAATTTGATAGGGAAGGGGGAAAACAAAGACGGGGGAGGGGAGGGTGATGGGTATCAAGACATGTGAAAGGGTATCAATGTATGTGAATTAATGCACCTTCTATCTGGCAAATATCATGTAACCCTTTTATTAATTACAATAAAAAAATTATAAAAGAAAAAAGAAAATGACAAGACATAATAATGAATCATGCTGTCCTGTAAAAAAAAAGCAAAGGTCACATGTATCTTTCTAGAGTAACAGCCTAACAGTCTTGTTTGTGGTGTGACTTGTTACGTAAATGTTTGAGTCCTTTCTTTTATTGGGTTGAAATTAAGAGCAAAGAAACTCCATTTCACATGCCTTTGTGGAGTAGAGCTTCAAACAACTGGTGATGTCTTCTAGACTTACTCCCTTGTTCATATAATATATGCCACAGAAATGGTATCCCACTAAGTCAAGATATTTTTTTGATTTTCCAGTGATAGAGATTGTTCTACAGATAAATGACTTTTAGAAGAAAAAATGTATCATCCTCTGTTTGGAAGGAACAAAAACTCAGGGAAATTTCTCGTTTCAGGCAAGAATGGAGATACCCTTCCACTTTCCAGAAATGCAGATCATTTATTGCACCTCAAGACAAAGGTAAGAGAGGCTCACTGCGCGTTCAGGTCTAGAATGTTTTTCCCATTCTGAATTTAGTGATTTAGTTCATGTGATAAAATTTTATATCCTAAACTATTTCACTGAAGGATTGGCCGCTTTTTTTATTTGAGGTTTTGATAACTATTAAATGTCTTTAAGACCAAAGTGACATCTTTTTAAAACTTGTCTATAAATGTAGTGTCTTGCTCCTTATTGTCGTTGTCATTGTCTCATTTAATCCTACCTACTCAGGAGGCTGAGATCTGAGGATCTTGGTTTGAAGCCAGCCCAGCAGAAAAGACTCATCTCCAATAAACCACTTAAAAACCAGAAGTAGTGCTGTGGCTCAAGTGGTAGAGAGCTAGCCTTAAGCACAAAAAGGCTTAGGGATGGTGCCCAGGCCCTGATTTCAAGCCCCACAACTGACAATAACAATAACAAATACCGATGTCTTTTATTGTAGAAAAATAACCTATTTTGATGTAGCATTTGATAATGATAAAACACTTCAGTCTAGTATATAAAATGAGGTGTATGTGAGGTAGAAAAAGATCAGTGCTGTTTTTTATTTCTTTTTTTCTTTTTTTTTAAATTTCTTTCAGAATCAGTGGTACTTATGAGTCTTTTTTTTTTTTTTTTTTTTTTTTTTTGCTAGTCCTGGGCTTGAGCTCAGGGCCTGAGCACTGTCCTTGGACTTTCTCAAGGCTACACTCTACCAGTTGAGCCTCAGCACCATTTCCGGCTTTTTGCTATGTATGTGGGGTACCAAGGAATCGAACCCAGGACTTTGTGCATGCTGGACAAGCGCTCTACCACTAGGCCAAACTCCTGGCCCCCTTATGAGTCTTTTAATAGCCATAGTAGACTCTCATAGTTAACATAATTAAATTCATTACTTGTCTTATTTTAATGTAAAATTTTACTTTCATTTTCTACCAGTAGTTTCTCTGCAGCTTTCCCCCAATCCCACTCTCTGTACAGGTGGTGTTGTTGGTCATAGATTTTCAGAAGTGAAATTCTTGCCTGCACTTAAATGCGTTGTGTTTCCTTTGCTTCTTAAATGGTAACATTTTCTCCTGGTCTTCTCCCTTATATTGGAAAGTCTTCCTGAAGACCTAGCTAATTGAATTTTTGGGCTCTTTAACTAATTTAACAAAGTTATTTTTGTTAAAACTATTATTTTATAACTTTCTGCTGACTTTTGTGGGTTTTTTAAATTTCAGTCCTGTAGATTTTATTTATTTTTATTTTATTTATTTATTTATTTTGCCAGACCTGGGGCTCAGGGTCTGAGCACTGTCCTTGGGCTTTCTCAGGGCTAGTGTTCTACCACTTGAGCCACAGCACCAATTCTGGCTCTTTGTACATATGTGGTATCAAGGACTCGAACCCTGGGTCTTCATGCACTGGGCAAGCACTTTTACCACTAGGCCAAACTTCAGGCCCCTATTTCATTTGTTTTTTTTTTTTTTTATTAGAAAGCTAGACAAGAAAACAAAACAATTATATTTGAGAGAGAAAGCTGCCGTTTATTTGAGACAGGAACTTGCTCTGTGGCCCAGGCTGGCTTCAAACTTGCAGTCCTCAATCCCCTACTTCCCAAGTGCTGTAATTAGAGATATATTAGCAAGCACAACTTGATTTTTTAAAATTATATAAATGTTAAATTTGTTTTTTATTCTCTAAGTATTTTTATTTACTCTTTATCAGAGGTTATTGAAAGTATATTATTATAGCCACAACAAACTCAGCACTCTGAATCATCTGCCCAACTAAGCTTTGTGCACTTAATACCTGCCTGCTGAGTTTTCCTAAGTTGGATTATAGCATGAAGCTATCTGAATTACTTGAATAATGAAGCACACAGTGTCTATAGACCTTTGTTCTTACACTTTGAAATCAAGTCATCAGTTGATTGCTCTGCTTCTAATATAATCACAGGACATAGCATAGGCATTAGTGGAAATATCAGTAGCAAGAATGTGGAGATTCGGGCTGGGAGTTTGGCCTAGTGGTTAAAGTGCTTGCCTAGCATGCATGAAGACCCGGGTTCGATTCCTTGGTACCACATACATAGAAAAAAGCCGTAAGTGGTGCTGAGGCTCAAGTGGTAGAGCTGTAGCCTTGAGAAAGTCCAAGGACAGTGCTCAGGCCCTGAGCCAAAGCCCAGGACTGGCAAAAAAAAAAAAAAAATGTGGAGATTCATGTCATGGTGAAGTGGGCATAGAAGATTTTACCCTAGGGCTGAGAGTTTGGCCTAGTGGTAGAGTGCTTGCCTAGCATGCACGAAGATCTGGGTTTGAGTCCTCAGTACCACATACATAGAAAAAAGCCGGAAGTGGTGCTGAGGCTCAAGTGGTAGAGCTCTAGCCTTGAGAAAGTCCAAAGACAGTGCTCAGGCCCTGAGCTCAAGCCCAGGACTGGCAAAAAAAAAAAAAAAAAAAAGATTTTACCCTAGTGGCCAGTTGTGTAGCCTACTAATAGAGTGCTCACCTAGCATGCATGAAGCCTGGGTTCCATTCTTTGGTATCACAAACACAGAGAAAGTTGCAAGTGGCCCGGTGACTCAAGTGGCAGAGCACTGGCTTGGAGCAAAAATGTCCAAGGACAGTGCCCAGGCCCTGAGTTTAAGCCCTAGACTTCCAAAAAAAAAAGATTTTACACTAACATTTACCTTGCTTCCTCCTATTGTCAGGGCCCTGAGAACATTATTTGCAGTTGCATCTCCCCGTGTGGAGGTTGGATAGCCTATTCTGCAGTATCTCGGTTTTTTCTCTATCGGTTGAAATACGAACGTGACAACATAAGCCTCCGCAGGGTGAGTGAGTCTTGTGTGGCTGTCGAAGAGGAACCATGGGATTGTTGTTGAATGCAAATCCTCAGTGAAGTTATTTGGAGACAATTTCTTATGCAAGAATCTGAATTCAGTCTAGCACATTATTTAAAAAGGCAGGAGAGGGGCCGGGAGTTTGGCCTAGTGGTAGAGTGCTTGCCTAGCATGCATGAAGACCTGGGTTCGATTCCTCAGTACCACATATATAGAAAAGCCGGAACTGGTGCTGTGGGTCAAGTGGTAGAGCACTAACCTTGAAGAAAGCCCAAGGACAGTGCTCAGGCCCTGAGTTCAGTCCCCAGGACTGGCAATAAATAATAAATAAATAAATAAATAGGCAGGAGATAATCCCTAGCATCACAACTGTATTTTATTTTATTTTTCAATTTTGTATTGATTGCTTTGGGAGGATAGGGAAGTACCAGAAGTAGCAGTAAAACTTAGGCTTTTCTGCCTAATGGTTTCATGTGTGCCTTAGTTAATTCCATAGTAGGAAATTGAAGTTGGGCTGCCAGGGAACTGATTGTGTATCTAACCAGAGCCATGTCATTTGGTCAATTGTCTTGCTTAGTAATTTAACTCTGTTTTTGTTGAGCTATAATGTCTACTTTCTCACTACTTGCATTTCCCTGTTGATTTACTCCAAGGTTTCAAAAATGCCAGCATTTCTTAGATCTGCCCTTCAGATTTTGTTTTCTGAAGATTCAACAAAGCTCTTCGTGGCATCAAATCAAGGATCTCTGCATGTCATTCAGCTGTTGGAAGGAAGCTTCAAGCACCTGCATACTTTCCAGCCTCAGTCAGGTAGGAGTGTGTAACTGGCCTCAAGGAGTTTTTATTGTTGTTTTTTTTTTGGGGGGGGGGTGCTTTTTTTTCTTTTGAGGTACTGGGGCTTGAACTTAAAACCTGGGCACTGTCCCTGAGCTTTGCGAGCTCACTGCCCCTGATGTCACAGTACCACTTCCAGTTTTTTCTGAGTTATTGGAGATCAGAGTCTCAACAGAGACTGGCTTTGAACAGTAATCCTCAGATCTCAGCTGCTGAGTGGCTTGCATTACAAATGTGAGTGATACTTTTTCTCTTTTATTAGTTTTCCTCAGTTGGGGGAGTCTTTTCACCCCACATAATCTCACTCATATGGCTGCAGTTTAAAGTAGGAGTAGATAACCTGGCAATTGAAGACATTCATGAGATCTGAAGTGTTCCTCACACAGACTCTTTTCTCACTAGGTTTTCGGTTTCCTTGTTTGGGGCCAGAGAAGTTTTATCATCCTTCCAAGAGTTTTGTTAGCACAAACTATGCCTGTGCCTAGGCATTGTTCTGAGCCTTTCAGCTCAAGGATATCACCCTACTCCTTGAGCCACGGGGAACATCAGATCTCAGCCTCCTGAGTAAGCTAGGATTTACAGGCGTGAGCCACCATGCCTGGCCCTTATTAGGTATTTTTTAAATCAAAGTTATTGACACATAGTAGGCTCAATACACTTGAAGGAGAACTTATTCTGCCTATTTAGCACTAAGGGGCATGCTTAAGCCACGTTTGTCATCAAGGGACTTGACACTATTCTAGCAACATGAAGACATGGAATAAATATTTGGACAGTGACCTTTTTTATGTCAAATATGTGTTAAAATATGCATATAATACATCCAACAATGAAAAAGCTTTATAAAACACATAACCTGCCAGGAACCAGTGGCTCATAGTTATAATCCTAGCTACTGAGATCAAAGGATGAACTTAGAAGCCAGTCTAGGCAGGAAGGTCAGTAAAACTCTTACTCAATTAACTATTGACTTTCTCAAATGAAAAAAAACCAAAGGGCTGGAAGTGTGACCTAGCATCCCCGAAGATTGGGGTTCAATTCTTTGGTACCACATACATAGTAAAAAGCCAGAAATGGTGCTGTGGCTCAAGTGGTAGAGCTCTAGCCTTGAGAAAGCACAAGGACAGTGTCCAGGCCCTAAATTCAAGGCCCAGAACTGGCAGGGAAAGAAAAAAAAAGAAAAAAAAAGCCAAAAGTGGAGCTGTGGCTCCAGTGGTAGAGCACTAGCCTTGAGCAAAAGAAGCTCATCAATAGCAGTGTCCAGGCTCTGAGTTCAAGCCCCAGGACTGGCACCAAAAAAGAAAACATAAAAAAAAATGATCCTGAAAACTAGGCATATTGCTTCCTGCCCATAATCCTAGTACCTCCCTGCCCCTTCAGGTCTGTTTTTGTGCCAATACTAAGCTGCTTTTGTACTTGTTGCTACGGCTCTACTCAGGTTAACTTTTGTTTTTTGTTTTTTGCCAGTCCTGGGCTTGAGCTCAGGGCCTGAGCACTGTCATTGGACTTTCTTCGAGGCTAGAGCCCTTCCACTTGAGCATCAGTAACACTTCTGGCTTTTCCAAAAAATTTTTTTTCTTTTTTCTGGTTGTGGGGCTTGAACTCAGGGCCTTGCCACTGTTCATGAGCTCTTTAGCATAAGGCTAGTGCTAGTCACAGCACCACTTCCAGTTTTATGATAGTTAATTAGATATAAGAATCTCATACGTGGAAGGCTAGGAATATGGCCTAGTGGTAGAATGCTTTCCTAGCATACACAAAGCCCTGGGTTCAATTCCTTGGTACCACATACACAGAAAAAGCCAGGAGTGGTACCCTGACTCAAGTGGTAGAGCACTAACCCAACGACAGTGCCCAAGCCCTGAGTTCAAGCCCCAGGACTGGTTTTAAAAAAAAAAAAAAAAAGAGGGGCCGGGAGTTTGGCCTAGTGGTTAAAGTGCTTGCCTAGCATGCATGAAGACCCAGGTTCGATTCCTCGGTACCACATATAGAAAAAAGCCAGAAGTGGTGCTGAGGCTCAAGTGGTAGAGCTCTGGTCTTGAGAAAGTCCAAGGACAGTGCTCAGGCCCTGAGCTCAAGCCCAGGACTGGCAAAAAAAAAAAAAAAAAAGAATCTCATGGACTTTTCTTGCCTAGACTGGCTTTGACTGGTGATCCTCAGATCTCAGTCTTTTGAGTAGCTAGGATTTCAAGCATGAGTCACTAGTAACCAGCCGCAAAACTTTTAATACACATTATTTTTAAAATATCCATCTTCAGTTTAGGGTAGGTGTAAACACGGAATTCAGAGACTTAATTGTTCTTGTGCCCTCATAGGGACCGTAGAAGCCATGTGTCTTTTGGCAGTTAGTCCAGATGGGAATTGGCTAGCTGCATCAGGTACCAGTGCTGGAGTCCATGTATACAATCTGAAGAATCTAGAGGTGAGTGAAAGATTTCATGACAGCATGAGTCATACAGCTTAGTCTTGCATCTGAAAAATCCAAGGCAAAATGGAAATTTACTAAAATTTCTTTTTATTTTCCTTCTTTTTTTAAATCAGGATTTTTTCCCCCTGTTTTTAGGTTCCTGTTTTATTTCTTCGGAACTCAAAAGTTCTCCTGAACTTAAAATCAGTCAGTGGGTACAGTGCAAGTATTGATGCAGAAAAATTTGTAATTAAGCATTTTGTGGGTTATTTCTCTAATCAAAGGTTGAAAATTTTAGACTAGATAGTTAGAAATAATGACAGTTTGCTTCTCATGGACTTGCCTTGTTACTTCAAGGTTTTTTGTTTGTTTGTTGTTGTTGTTGGGGGGGGGAGGGTGTCCTTAAACTTAGTGCCTGGTTGCTGTCTCTGAGTTTTTATGCTCAAGTCTAATGCTGTACCACTTTGAGCAACAGCTCCACTTCCAGTTTTCTGATACTTAATTGGCAGTAAAAGTCTTAACAGGAGGTGGGAATGTGGTGTAGAGATAGAATATTTGCCTAGCATGCATGAAGACCTGGGTTCAATTCCTCAGTACCACATAAATAGCATTGATTAAGTGATTGATTGATTGATTTCCAGTCCTGGGGCTTGAACTCAGAGCCTGAGCACTGTCCCTGGTCTTTCCTTAAGGCTAGCACTCTACCACTTGAACCTTAGCACCACTTCTGGCTTTTCTATGTATGTGATGCCAAGGAATAGTGTATGCTGGGTATACCAAACCCCGAGCCAAGTTTATGGAAATTTTTATAGAACCCTTTTGAGTTCACAAGAAGTGTTTAAAAACAGCTCACCTAGGAGCAGTATATATACAGAGCTCCTGGTTTGATCATCAGCACAGAAAGCAAAAATACGTGAGCTACATGTGGCCTTTCTGGAGGGACAGTACTCTATAGAGCTGCCTCTTAATTCCTGTGTTTTGTTTCTAGCTTCACTGCACAGTGCCTGCCTACAATTTTCCAGTGACTGCTCTAGCCATTGCCCCCAATACCAACAACCTTGTTATTGCTCATTCTGACCAACAGGTAAGATAGATTCCAATGCTCTCTAATTCCCTCTTGCTAACCTGGAATCCAGATTGGCTAGGACAGTTTGAGAGGAGCTTTTCTTTGAAGATGATGGAGGAATAAGTAGTTTGTTTCCTTTGTGAAGTAAAGTTTCCATGCATAGCCTGTGCTCATCCATAGGCCATCAGTACCAGTTGGTGTGATAGGGTATAGTTCACATGGTAAAATGCTAGTTCTAGAGCAAAGCACAAGAGAATGGAGGAATTTTAAGTACTTACTCCTTTGCTTTAAACTAGAGATGATCGGATTCCAGTGTTGAGGGAAGGAATAAGATTTTGACACTTGGAGCTGAAGTGCTCAAGGATAGCACCCAAACCCAGAGTTCAAGCCCCACAACTGACCACCGCCCCCTAAAAAAAAAAATAAATGACCACACATTCCACTGAACTATTGGAAAATTAAATGTGATCTGGGAAGGTCATGTAAGTAGACAGCTTCTCAACTGATGCTTGCTTTCTGTATAAGTAATTTTTACACTTAATGCACACACACCATCAAAAAAAAATGAAATCTTGTTGACTTTTATAGTTTTTTAGGTTTTTTGTTTTGTATTTTTGCCAGTCCTGGGGCTCAGGGCCTGAGCACTGTCCTTGAGCTTTCTCTAGATTAGAGCTCTGCCACTTGCGCCATAGCACCACTTCTGGCTTTTTCTATGTATGTGGTACCAAGAACTTGAACCCAGGTCTTCACACTTGCTAGGTAAGCACCCTACCACTAGGCCAAACTCCTGGTCCCCTACTTTTATAGTTTTTAAGTCTTTGACCAAAGACTGCATAGCCTGGTTTTATCACATATAATGATAGTGTCCACCTAGTACTATTTACTAGCACTCAGTCTCTGCAGGGCTTTTGTCAGTAAAACTGATACACACTTAAAATGCCAATAATCAGAAAAGAGAAAAGCAGGAGAATTGTGACTGGGGCAATTTTGAATTGTGTAGTAAGTTTTAGGCCAGTGAGGGCTACTTAAAATTTATGTGTTTTTTTTTTTTTTCTCCTGTTAGCTAAAAAATCAAAGAGTTATGTTATTGGCTGGGCTCAAGGCACAGGATTGGCAAAACAAAACAAAAAAAGTTATAAGGCTATAGGGAAAGGCTGAGAATATGGAAAAATGCTCAGAGTCAGTAACCGGGCCCTAAGTTCAAACCCCAGGACTGGTCAGAAAAATAATAAGGCTATAGGGAAAAATAGCCTTTCTATCCTTTTTTTTTTTTTTCTTTTTTGTCACTCATGGAACTTGAACTCTGGGCCTGGTTATTGTTTTCGAGCTTTTCAACTCAAGGCTATCCCGAGCCGCATCGTCACTTCTGGTTTTCTGGTGGTTAATTGGAGATGAGTCTTACAGACTTTTTAGTGCCTGGGCTAGCTTTGGATCTCTATCCTCAGATCTCAGCTTCCTGAACAGCTAGGATTACACTTGAGAGCCACCATGCCCAGCTATTAAAATAGCCTTCTTATATGTTGCATAAATTAGTATAAACCCCTTTGGAGGACAGGTTGACAGTATCTTCAAAGTTTTATTGTAGAAATTTTATACACACACACACACACACACACACACGTTTCTAGTCTTAAGACTTGTTATTACCCAGGGGCTGGGAGTGTGGTACAGTGGTAGAGTACTTGCCTAGCATGCACAAAGCCCTGGGTTCAATTCCTTGGTACCACATACACAGAAAAGGCCAGAAGTAGCCGGGCACAGTGGCCAGAAATGGTGCTGTGGCTCAAGTGCCAGAGGCCTAACCTTGAGAAAGCTCAAGAATAGGACTGGGAATGTGGCTTAGTAGTAGAGTACTTACCTAACATACATGAAGCCCCTGGGTTTGATTCCTTAGTACCACATAAACAGAAAAAGGCCGAGTTCTAGCCAGAGGACTGATAGAGAGAGAGGGGGAGAGAGAATGGGGAAGAGAGAACTCAAGAACAGTGCCAGGCCCTGAGTTCAAGCCCCAGGACTACCACACACACAAAAATACTAATAAAAGAACTGTTACTCCGCAGGCACTGATGGATCCTGCCTTTAATCCTATTCAGAAGGCTGGAATCTGAGGATTATAGTTCAAAGCCAGCCCTAGATAGAAAGTGCATGAGACTCTGCTCTCCAATTAACCACCTAGAAACTAGAGGTGGAACTGTGGCTCAAAGTGATAGAGTGCTTGCCTTGAGCAGAAAAAGCTCAGGGATAGTTATCAGGTCCTGAATTCAAGCACCATAACACCAGAAAAAAGATTTCATAATTGCCCTGCTTGGGCTGGCTTTGATCCATAGTCCTCAGACTGTATCTTTCTTTCTTTTTTTCTGATCCTGAAGCTTGAACTTAGGGACTGTCCTTTGTCCCTGAGCCTTTCCATGCTAAAGGCTAGGGCTCTACCACTTGAACCACTGCACCCCTTCCAGTCTTTTCTGTTTATGTGCTACTGATGAATTTAACCCAGGGCTTCACCCATGGTTGGCAAGCATTCTACTACTAAGCCACATTTCTCAGCCTTAGATTGTATCTTGGTATGGGTCAGTCTCTATAGAATATCTGAAAACTAAAGAAGAAACTGAATGACATTGATATATTGCAGAAGAGGTTTGTCAGAATTCATTTTTATTAATCAAATTACCAAGCTTTTATTCTATAATTTACCTTTAAACTTTTTTTTTTTTTTTTAAGTAGTAGGGTCTGGTATAGTGGCTCGAGCCTATAATCTTACCTACTCAGAAGACAATTCTGAGTTTTGGAGGATTGGAGGTAGAAGCCAGCTCATGGAAAAAACCCACAAGACTGTTTTAAAATAACTAGAAAGAAGCTGGATTAGTAGTATAGCATGAGTGGTAGCATACTAAGCAAGCAAGCTGAGCAAATACAAGTGAGGTCTTGAGTTCAAACTATAGTACTGCCAGAGGTGGGAAGAGGTATAAAACTGAATGAAATACACTCCTTATTTGTTTAGGTATTTTATGGTGAATAATAAAGGATACTCCAAAAAAGAGCCAGCTTTCTGAAGCTGGTGATCACTCATCTGCTCTTTGTCTCTTGATATTTCCTTCCTCAGATATTTGAGTATAACATCCCAGACAAACAGTATACGGAATGGAGCCGGACTGTTCAGAAGCAGGGGTTTCACCAGCTGTGGCTCCAAAGGGACACTCCAATCACACACATCAGTTTTCATCCCAAGAGACCAATGCACATCCTCCTCCACGATGCCTACATGTTCTGCATCATTGACAAGTCATTGGTGAGTACTTCAGTGCTGTCTCCTCGCTTCAGTACATTAAGGACCTTCATAAAGTGACTGGTTAGAGAAAAGGCACAGTAAAGATTCCTAGTATAAGCTGGGTGCCGGTGGCTCCCACCTATTATCCTAGCTACTCAGGAGACTGAGATCTGATGATCGTGGTTCAAAGTGGTAGAGCCCTATCTTTTTCTTTTCTTTTTTTTTTTTTTCTGCCAGTCCTGGGCTTGAGCTCAGGGCCTGAGCACTGTCCTTGGACTTTCTCAAGGCTAGAGCTCTACCACTTGAGCCTCAGCACCACTTCCAGCTTTTTTTTTTTGGTATGTATGTGGTACCGAGAAATCGAACCCAGGTCTTTGTGCATGCTAGGCAAGCACTTTAACCACTAGGCCAAACTCCCGTCCCCTTGAACAAAAATTTTTATAGACAACTGTGAGGCCCTGAGTTCAGCCCCACAATATGATTCCTAGTACAATCTTTGAAGAGGGTGAGCTTTTGTTGGACCAGTTTGCATTCTCAGGAGGCTTCCTGGCAGGGACTAGTTTTTTTGTTTGTTGGTTTGCTTTTAGGGACTAGTTTTACATACTGGTTTTTACTTCTATGTCTTCTCTGTTTTGCCAGTGAGCACTTAAATATGAGAGTAATCAGATTAGTTCTTAGAACATGACCCTCTTCAGGGAATACAGTTGATTTGGCAGGTTTTACTTTCAACTCTGAATCCTGAAGTGACTAAAATGGTTTCAATACATGATATCCACTAGATTCACATTTTGACTCCCCCACCCCACTTTGGTGGGTTGTGGGGCTTGAACTCTGGGCCTGGGCATTGTCCTGGGCTCTTCAGCTACCACCCTACCCCTTGAGCCACAGTCCTACTTCCAGTTTTCTAGTAGTTAATTGGAGATAAGAGTCTCAGGCTGACTTTGAACCAAGATCCTCAGATGTCAGCCTCCTGAATAGTTTGGGTTATAGGCATGAGCCACTGCACCCGGTGTAGCCCTTGTCTGATAGATGACTTTGATAGGCTTGATGTTTAAGAAAGTTCATCCGGGAAATTTACAGACTTCATGAGTATGATTTTGGTCAGTGTGAGGATTTTCTTCAGTTTGACATTCTACCCTCTTTGCCAGCTCTTGTTTAATTTACCCTACATTTACATGTCTTTGGGACAGGGGCTTTTTTTCTCCTAGGAACACTGTGGACCCCTGCCATGCCTGCAAAAGTGCTTTGGGCTTAGATTACAACCAACATCTGCTGTTTCAGTATATCTGTGAAGGTGGGGGTGGAACGTGTGTGGGTATAAAGCAGCAGATGGCTTTAAAGGAGTTTTACCCAAGGATGTATCACTGAAACCCATCTTGTGGGCTGTGTGTCCTCTGAATGTATGAGGAAAGCTGGCTGACAAATGCCTTCTGTGAGATGAGCAGTACAGGAAGGGCCCTTCCCACTCACCTGTTTTCTCAGTATAGATCACTTTTCCCCAGGTCCCGGTGATGACTCTACCATTTCGCAACAAAGTCAGAGATGAAGTATCTTTTTTTTTTTTTTTTGGCCAGAGGCAATCTCTTGAGGTGTCAGTGACAGCAACAGGGGTGGTTTGTGTTGTTTTGCCTGGGAGGCTTCATTTAGTTAGGCAATATGTAATGTACTAGGGAAGAGTCCAGAAAGCACAGAGCCTGCCCAGACTGAGCTCCTGTTCATACTGATTTGTTCCTTTATGACAAGTAGTTACTGATAAGAATGGACAAAAGCTTCATCCTGTCCTTTTGATCTTGCTGGTATGCAGTACCATATTCTTGCCTCCTCTTGCCCATGTCTTCTTTCTTTTTTTTTTTTTTTTTGCCAGTCCTGGGCTTCAGCTCAGGGCCTGAGCACTGTCCTTGGACTTTCTCAAAGCTAGAGCTCTACCACTTGAGCCTCAGCACCACTTTCGGTTTTTTTTTTTTTTCTATGTATGTGGTACCTAGGAATCGAACCTGGGTCTTCATGCATGCTAGGCAAGCACTTTAACCACTAGGCCAAACTCCCGGCCTGCCCATGTCTTCTTATCATGACTTAGAAAACTGCTACCACTTCTCTCCTGAAGTAAAGGTAGTTAAGGAAATAGGGAATGCACAACAGAAAGGTTGGAAGAGCTGGGTATGGTGGCTCATGCCTATAATTCTAGCTACTCAAGAGGCTGAGATCTGAGGATCTAGGTTCAAAGCCAGCCCAGGCACAAAAGGACCTGAGACTCTTACCAATTAACCTCTAGAAAACAAGAAATGGGGTTTGACTCAAGGGTAGGGCAATATCCTTGAGCTGAAGAGTTCAGGAGCCATGCCCAGGCCCAGGGGCAGGGTGGTAGCCTTGAGCTGAAGAGCTCAAGGACAGTGCCCAGGCTGAGTTCAATCCCCATGACCCCCTTCCCCGCCCCCCCATACACACACATAAAAAAAAAAGGTTGGAAGATGGTGTTGTCCTGAAAAAGGAACACATTCCTTTGGTCTGTAAAAGTTAATAAAAGTAGCCCAGAGCCTGGCACCAGTAGCTCATGCCTATAATCCTAGCTACTCAGTAAAGCTGAGATCTACGGGTTGACATTCAAAGCAAGCCCAGGTAGGAAAGTCCATGAGACTATTTATTTCCAGTAAACTACTCAGAAAGGGCTGGAAGTGATGCTATGGCTCAAGTGGTAGAGCACTGGCCTTGAGCAGAGAAAGGTTCAAACAGGCCCCAGACCCTGAATTCAAACCCCAAGACTGACAAAAAACGAAAAGGAAAGGAGTATAGCCTAGTGGTAGAGTGTTCACCTAGCGTGCAGGAAACCCCAGGTTTGACTTCCCTGTACCATATATACAGAAAAGGCCAGAAGTGGTGCTGTGGCTCAAGTGGTAGAGCGCTAGCCTTGAGCAAAAAGTGTCCAAGGACAGTGCCCAGGCCCTGAGTTCAAGCTCCAGAACTGGGAAAAAAAGAGAAAAAGAAAGTGACGTAGAATATTAAGCAATGATGTACAATAGAAGTAACAATTTAAATAGTAAATCTTTTTCATTTTAGCCTCTTCCCAATGATAAAACTGTGCTCTACAATCCACTTCCTCCCACGAATGAATCAGATGTATTCCGGAGGCGCACAGTCCATGCCTTTAAAATTTCAAAGATATATAAGGTAAAACATCTTGCGCTATATTCCAGCTGGTTGGTTTCTTGTCATTACTGTTAAAAGGTTATAAGCTTTACAATACAAAAACAAGGAAGAGCATCTCCAGTTTATTGGTAAGAACCTGATTTGGGGCTGATAAGTGACCTTTGTATAGTTTGCTGTACTTCTGTCTATATTTCATTATCCTGAACTCACAAGTGGGTATATCACCAATTATACATGAAATGCATACGTAGTAAAAGGTGATACTGGTACTTTGGTAAGAGTCATTAGCATGACTGTTTGCTTCTCAGTACAACTTCTAGTTGGAAAATACTGCACAAAAATTTTAAGCAAGGGCCAATAGTTTGGCCTAGTGGTAGAATGCTTGCCCAGCATGAAGGAAGACCCAGGTTCAGTTCCTTGGTACTGCCTACATAGAAAAAGCCAGAAGTGATGCTGTTTTTCAAGTGATAGAGCCCTCACCTTGAGAAAGCCTGAACCATAACTCCTGGTGGCATCACTGTCATCTCTCTGCAGCCCTTACTCTTCATGGATCTTCTGGATGAAAGGACACTTGTGGCAGTAGAACGGCCTCTGGATGACATCATTGCTCAGCTCCCACCACCCATCAAAAAGAAGAAATTTGGAACCTAAAACAAGGACATTGTGTCCTTTCTTGAACTGTCTGCCTGGTTTTTTTTCACAAATCATGATAATAAAACAAAGTTATTCTTTAGGATTATTCAATCTCAATGCTATCTTCCAAAATCATACACACTAGCTGGGTGTGGTGATTCATGCCTATAATCCTAGCTACTCAGGAGGCTGAGATCTGAGAATCACAGTTCTAAGCCAGCATTGGCACTAAAGAACATGAGACTCTTATCTGCGATTAATCACTGGAGAAATGGGAAGTGAGCTGTGGCTCCAGGAGTAGGGTTGTAGCCTTAAACTGAAGAGCTCAGGGACAACACCCAGGCCCAGCGGTGGGGCAGTAGCCTTGAGCTGAGGAGCTTGGGGCCAGTGCCCAGGCCCAAAGTTCAAGCCCCATGACCGACAACAAAAAAAGAAAAAAAATACACACTAGCTTCCATTCATCAGATAAGAGAATGGAAGTTGGATGCTTAATGGCTCACTCCTATTATATTAGCTGTTCATGGAGCTGAGGTCTCTGGATCAAGGTTTGAAGCCATCCCACACAAGAAAGTCCATGAGACTTGTCTCAAATAAGTACCAAAGGCCAGAAGTGGAGCTGTTGCTCAAGTAGTAGAGCACTAGGCTGGAGCAGCAAAGGTAAGTGACAATTCCCCGGCCCAAAGTTCAAATCGAAATATTGGTTCTAAAAAAAAAAAAAGAATACAGGTTCACCACAACGTTCTTATATTACCAAGTGGTTAATACTGGTTAATTTATAGCTAGTTCAGACTAGCTATAAATTCATCTAGTTCTTCCAGGTCCTGTGTGTTCTTTAGAGCACAGTTTCCGGAGGAAAAAATATTTAGATACATAAAATATGACTTCTGTTCACTTACGTGTGTACCTAAGGCTTCAGAGGGCTAGGTCATCTCTGTCATCCTCCAATCTATGCAAAGACATGGGAATTTGCCCAGTATTGTAGAGGAATGCTTTCCACTTAAAAATTTTACTTCTTGAAGGCAACTATAGTCACTTGCCCAAGAAAATCTTACCACTGATATACTCAGGCTTGCAGCCCAAGGAAGGATTTCCACTTAAGCATCATAAGGGAGAGAGTGCTTCATCAGTCTATGGTTTATTTATTTATTTATTTTTGTGGGTCATAAGGCTTGAACTCAGCCTGGGCACTATCCCTGAGCTTTTCAGCTCAAGGCTACTGCCCTATCCTTGAGCCATAGCCCCACTTCCTGTTGATTTTCTTTTTCTTTTTTTTTTCCTTTTTTTGTGGGTCATGGGGCTTAAACTCGGCCTGGGCACTGTCCCTTAGCTCTTCAGCTCAAGGCTGCCTCCCTACCCTTCAGCCAAGCCCCCTTTCCCAGTTTTCTAGAGGTTAATTGAAGATAATCTCTGGTCCTTTTGTGCCCAGGCTGGCTTTGAACCATGATCCTCAGATCTCAGCCTCCTGAGTAGCTAGGATTACAGGCATGAGCCACTGCGCCTGGCCCCACTTCCCGTTTTCTAGAGGTTAATTGGAGATGAATGTCTCACCGATTTCGACCTCAGTGCCTGGGCTGATTTTTGAATCACAATCCTCATATTTCAGCTTCCTGAGTAGCTAGGATGACAAGTGTGAGCTACCAGCGCCTGACCGCTTCATTTCAGTAGAGAAGTATATGGGTCATGATGGCATTATATAAAGTGGTGGTGAAAATGATTTTTGCTACCATGAATGAACCCTACTGTCTATTGTGGAAAGGGGAAAGAGATAGGGAAACTTAAGTGATAGGAGAAGTAACAGGTTGGAAGAGAACTAAGCAATGTCCAGTCATTTATGACAAAGGATCATGTATCTTAGGTTTGATAAGAGGGAACAGCTTTCACAAACAAGGATTACAGTGTTTACTACTCTGCTTCTCATTAGGCTATATAGTGACAGGAGTAATTTAAACAAAAATCTGCTTCCTGGGTGATCTATGTTAAAAAATTTTTTGAGCACCGGGAGTTTGGCCTGGTGGTAGAGTGCTTGCCTTGCATACCCAAGACCTGTGTTCGATTCCTCAGTACCACATACATAGAAAAAAGCCGGAAGTGGTGCTGAGGCTCAAGTGGTAGAGCTCTAGCCTTGAGAAAGTCCAAGGACAGTGCTCAGGCCCTGAGCTCAAGCCCAGGCCTGGCCAAAAAAAAAAAAAAATTTCCCTTTTTTTGGTCAGTTATAGGACTTAAACTCTAGGCCTGGGCGCTATCTTGGAGCTCTTCAGCTCAAGGCTACTGCCCAGCCCCTTGAACCACAGCCCCACTTCTGGTTTTCTGGTGGTTAGAGATAAGAGTCTCACAGATTTTAGTGCCTAGGCTGGCTTTGAACCACTATCCTCAGATCTTACCCTCCTGAGTAGTTAGTTAAGATTGCAGAAGTGAGCCACTGCACCCCCATAAATGCTCTTGTACAGTAAGGCATTTGCCCATCTGTTGGACTGGACTGCCGATTACCTTTAATAGGGTGGGCAATCTTGCCCTTCAGTTTAAAAAATTGTCTTTTAAGTGATTGAGTCTCTTATGTGATTAGTACCAAAGTTGAGACTGTTTGGTCTCAGCTATTTAGGAGGCAAATTGGATCAAGATTTCAGGCTAGCCCAGGGAAACTGTGAGACACCTTCCCCCCACCTCCCCCAAATCATCAGAAAAAGCTGGGTTGGGGCCGGGAGTGTAGCTTAGTGGTAGAGAGATTGCCTAGATAGATCTAGGCTAGCACTCTACCACTTGAGCCACAGCACCCCTTCTGGCTTATTCTGTATATGTGGTAACCAAGGAATTGAACCCAGGGCTTTGCACATGCTAGTCGAGTCCTCTACTGCTAGGCCAAACTCCCAACCCCTTGAGTTAAAAACCCTATTTCTACCAAAAATAAAACCAAAGTACAGGTCACTGCCCTGCAGTGAATGTGAAAACCTAGGGAGGCTAGGATGCTTGAACTGTTAACTCACCTGCTTCTTGCTGGAAGCAAGAGCTGTAAATTCAGAGAATCCCTACTAGATGATGCCTAATTTATGGTGTGTCATTTCTTTTTGCAGTGCTGAGGACTGAATCTAGGACCTAGACTATGCCAGACTAGTACTCTACCTCTTAAGCTATACTCCTGGCTTCCTTAACATAACTAAAACCTCATGGGTTGTAGAGAATAAAGTGACAACTCATAGATCATCTAAGTAAAGAAGTAAAACTTCCAGAAAACAGAAAGCACTCCTTTGCAAGGTTTCCAGCCAATGATTTGGACTTCCATAAATGGTATGGGAAATAAGAGCTTTGGCCTTGAAATTCTTCCTAAGTAGAAAACTGAACACAAATGAAGCAGAAACAGATTGGGACAAGTTAGAGAAACTAGAAGGGAAGATGAGCTGATGCGGGGGTAGGGAATGTTGTAAGCTGCTCACTTGAGAGATTACATCTTAGGAATGATTCTTCTTTGGGCATTGTGGACTACTATTGATTCTTGGGCTCTACAGAGGACTTTTTGATCTAAATAATAGGCATTTCTTTCTCAAAGCTAGTAGTCTGCCACTTGAGCTATAGCACCCCTTCCAGCTTTTTCTATGTATGTGGTATTATGGAATCAAACCTGGGTCTTCATGCATGCTAGACAAGTACTCTACCACTAGGCCAAACTCCCAGCCAGTAATCGGCTTTTTTACTTGCCAATCTTACTCAAATATTTTAAATTTTTATTTTGTTCCCATGTACTATTTGGTAATCTGATGTATGAATGGATAATTCACCTTTCCCGTTTAAGGCATAGCAAATTAGAAAAAGTAAAATACTGGGATAATTCAAAGTTAGAAATAATCCTTTTGGGCTTTTTGAAAGCTTTCTTTTGAGCGGTCGTACATCTATAATCCTAGCTACTCAGGCTGAAATTTGAGGTTTGTGATTCAAAGCTAGACCAGACAGGAAAGTCGATGAGTTTATCTCCAATTGACCACAAAAAAAAGCTGGAAGTAGAGCTGTGACTCAAGGGGCGGAGACCCAGTCTTGAGTGAAAAAGCTGAGGGACAGTGTCAAGGGCCTGAGTTCAAGCCCCTGTACTGACATGTACTTCTTCCTTTCTCCCTCTCCCCTCACTCCCCCACTCCTCCCTTCCTTTTTTTTTTTTTTTTTTTTTTTGCCAGTCCTGGACCACTATCCCTGTTTCTGTTTATGTGGTACTAAAAACTCACACCCAGTGGGGAGGGAAATGGGTACCAAGACATGTGAAAGGGTATCAATGTATGTGAATTAATGCACCTTCTATCTGGCAAATATCATATAACCCTTTTGCTAATTACAATAAAAAAAAAAAACCTCACACCCAGGGCTTCATGCATGCTAAGCAGGTACTACTACTAAGCCACATTCCCAGCCCATGAATTTTTTTTTTTAAAGATTTTTTTGAGCATCAAAACTTGCTTCAAAGGTCAGGAGTTTGCCCTAGTGGTAGTACACTAGCCTTGAGGAAAGCCCAAAGACAGTGCTCTGGCCCTGAGTTCAGTCCCCAGGACTGAGGGGAAAAAAAACCCTTGCTTCAAGGTATTAGGATGTGGTTTAATGGTAGTGTGCTTACCTAGTAGGCATGAGTGCTGGAGTTAATCCCCAGCTCTGCACACGAAAGAGATTGGAGGTGGTTCCAATGGTAAAGTGCCATCTATGAGCAAAAAGTCTGATTGAGATCTGGGCACTGGTGGCTCATGCCTGTAATCCTAATATTCAGGAGGCTAAGATCTGAGTATCACAATTCAAATCCAGCCCAGGCAGGAAAGCCTTTGGAGACTCTTAATCTCTGATTACCAAAAGCCTGAAGTGGAGCTGTGGCTCAAGTGGTAGAACATTAGCTTTGAGCAAAAAAGCTCAGGGACAACACTCAGTCCCTGAGTGCTCCAGAACCAGCACCAAAAAACAAAAGTGCTTGAGAGGATAAGGCTCATGAGTTCAAGCCCCAACTATTTACAAGTGGCATTTTATTGTGCGTCATAGAATTTACTGTAGGTAGATTCACTTTATCTCTGGTTTGATAAGAAGGTACAGACTGGGCAAGATTCAGAATAATTAACACTCTGCACCCATTAAGCTTTACAGTGATGGGAATAATTTAAATAAATAGCTTCAAAAAGTAGGGCTTTTCTAGTTATTAGGAGTAGGAGAAAAAGCTGAGATTTTTATACTCAAGTAAACGGAGGCCAAGAGGAAAGGAAGTGATTTTTCTCATGATTACACACTGATTTGCCTCCAGCAAATTTGCTGTTTCTTAGTTGTAGAGACCTGACGTTATGACTAGTGGTCATGGCATCCAAAGGATTTTCCATTTCACAAGCTGCAGGGAAAGCATTTAGGCATTTCTTGCTCTGGCTGACATTAATCAACTATCATACTGAGTTGTGTGGGTGGTCATTTGTGTTAATCATATAGAGTGTCTCAATGAACAGCCTAGTACATTGTCTCCCGCGGCCCACATTGGGTATTTGGGAATAATTCCTTGATGTGACAGTGCTTGCTCAAACCATGTCCATGTTCTGTCACATTTAATTGCCCTTCAGGCTAGCTATCTTCCCATCAGCAGCTCTCATTTCCTTATCCTTGCTGATAACTTAAAGCCCATCTTGTAATTGTCTTTGCTTTTGTTTTTTTTTTTTTTTCTTTTGCCAGTCCTGGGCTTGAGCACAGGGCCTGAGCACTGTCCTTGGACTTTCTCAAGGCTAGAGCTCTACTACTTGAGCCTCAGCACCACTTCCGGCTTTTTTCTATGTATGTGGTACCGAGGAATCGAACCCGGGTCTTCATGCATGCTAGGCAAGCACTTTAACCACTAGGCCAAACTCCCGGCCCTGCTTTTGTTTTATTTTTTGTTTTTTCTTAGAGCCAATCCTGGGGCTTGAACTTGGCCTAGGCACTGTCCCTGAGCCTTTTTGCTCAAGGCTAGCTCTCTACTACTTGAGCCACAGCTCTACTTCCTGATTTTGGGTGGTTAATTGGAAATAAGAATTCATGAACTTTTCTACCTTTAATCCTCAATTCTTAAATCTCTATCTCCTGAGTAGCTAGGATTGTAGGTGTGAGCCACAACTGTCATTTTTAGTTTGCACCTTTCTATTTACTAATAAATTTTCTCACCTTTTTTTTTTCGCTATTTGGTGACAGAACTTGCTTATTTATAAACTTTTTTTTGCAGTATGCCTTTTTCTTTCATAATTCAAGGTATTTTTTGATATTGATGAATACTGTTTTTCACAGTAAGATTGTAACTAGACATGTGGTTATTATGCATTCAAACTAGCTAGTTTGACAATGACTTTTATATTGGACAGTGCAGATCTAGATAGTAATGGTATTGTCAGACTATCGTGTCTAGCAAGTTATAAAACTTAATTCTTATATTTTTTTGAGTGCCTGCTGTGTACTGTGCACCAAGAACAAAAGAACCATCGTAACTCAGCACTCTAGAATTTAGTTGGTTAGAGAGCAAGAATACCAGTGGTTTGGAGGTGAATAGCAAAGAAGGGTCACCTCACCAATATGGGTGGATCAAGCTGGAGATGGGAGATAGTCTTTGACTAATCATTCCTGGAGCTGGGTGGTAATTAGCAGAATAGAAGGGAGAGGGGGAATTCCTGGAGCATTCTCAGCATAACCAAAATTCATAGGTGAGATTGGAACACTTCCCACTTCCAGACCAAGCAGTTGGGTTGGAAGTAGTTGGAAAAGACAAGTAGATTTGTATAAAGAGCCATTAAACCAACATGTAGCGAGAAATAAGACCAATTGAAGTAAGGCTTACAGTCTGTCGTTAAGATTTTTTTTTGGTACTGTCCCTGGACTCTGAAGCTCAAGGCTAGTGCTCTACCACTAGAGCCACAGTGGCACGTCCGCTTTCAGTTTTCTGGTGGTTAATTGGAAATGAGTCTCATGGACTTTTGTGCCGGGGCTGGCTTTGAGTTGCAATCCTCAGATCTCAGCTTTCTGTGAAGCTAGGATTACAGGCGTGAACTACTGGCACATGGCTGTTGTTGAGAATCTTCATTCATGCAGGGAGCATGGCCTAGTAGGTAGTGTGCTTGCCTAGCATGCACAAAGCCCTAGGTTCAATTCCTTGGTACCACATACACAGAAAAAGCCAGAAGTAGCACTGTAGCTCATGTGATAGAGCACTAGCCTTGAGAAAGCCCAAGAACAGTGCCCAGTCCCAGAGTTCAAGCTCCAAGACTGGGGAAAAAAAAAAGAATTATCATTCAGTATTCTGGGTGGCTCTTGCTTGTAATCCTAGTTATTTAGGAGGCTGAGACCTAAAGATTGTGGTTCCAGACCAGATTGGGCAAACAAGTCAGGAGGACTTTTATCTCAAATTACAAAATGCTGGAAGTCTAAACATGACTCAAGAGTAGAGCATTAGTCTTGGGTGAAAGGGAGGGAGCAGATGAGAGCACAAGCTCTTAAGTTGAAACTCCAGTACCAGAACCATAAAAAATAAAAAAAAAAAAAGAAATTTCATTCAGTAGCAAAGTTGTGAGTCACACACATTGAATAGAAGGGCACAGTAAAAAGTAAATAAAGGGCAGAAGAGGCTAGAATTTGGGGAAGCCAAAAACCAGGCTGTGTGTTTCTGACTTGTACATATAATAGTTTGCTAGTGCTGCCACACAAAGTGCCACAGAGTGGATGTCTTCAATAAGAGAAATAGATTTTCTCATATTCTCACAAGTCCAAGATCAAAGTGTTAACAGGATTGGTTTCATCTGAGGTTACCCTCTTTGGTTTGTAAATTTAACCTATGACCTTTAGAGGGACATAATATTAAATACAGTAAGTCCAGGTGCCATGGCTCATACCCAAAATCCTAGCTACTGAGATCTGAGGATCAAGGTTCAGAGCCAGTCTGCACAGAAAAGCCTGTGAAACTTGTCTCCAATTAATAACACACACAAAAAAATCCAACAAGAACAACAAAAAGAAAACAAAAATCATGCTGTGGCTCAAAGTAGAAGAGCACTAGCCTTGAGCGAAAAAGTTCAGGGACAGTGCCCAGGCACTGAATTCAAG
This sequence comes from Megascapheus bottae, assembly GCF_031878675.1. Taxonomy (NCBI): domain Eukaryota; kingdom Metazoa; phylum Chordata; class Mammalia; order Rodentia; family Geomyidae; genus Megascapheus; species Megascapheus bottae. Next base: position 11,296,766 of record NC_143532.1, on the reverse strand, counting down.
CTCTACGACCAACAAAATAGAATAAATAAATAAAATAGATGAATTTCAGGAGGTCTATAAAGTCTTCAAAGTTGAGTGCTAAATTGTGTTCTACATTGTATAACAAACATGTCCAAAGCCAGGCACTTGTGGCTCATGCCTGTAATCCTAGCTACTCAGGTGGCTGATATCTCAAGATCCTGGTTCAAAGCCAATCCAACAGGAAAGCCTGTAAGACTCATCTCCAGTTGATCACAGAAAATGCTGGAAGTGGTGCTGTGGCTCAAGGACAACACTTAAGCCCCCAGAGTTCAAGTGCCAGGACTGGCAAAAAAATAAAGTCTAGAAATGCCATATGTCAATGAACCTGACTTGGGGCTCAGCGACATGGAATGAACATAGAAGCTGACTCTCAGAGACTGCAAAGTTGTGAGGCAGAATTCTGTTAGAACTGGTGATGAGGGAAATTGGGCTTTTATTTTTAGATCCTATTTGAATTTCATGACCAATTATGCGATTTCCATAATTGTCAATAAACACTGGTGATTTTCCATCACCAAGTGAATTCGTTGAGACTAAACTGCTTAATATGTACTTGCTAATACTTTCCTAAAAAGAAAGTCACAGAACTTCAAAACTGTCACCAGCTGTTTTCCATTAGGAATGTGGTTAGCAGATGTGGGTTTTCATAGTCATAATGCATGAGATAGTTAATCCATTTTTTCCCCAGGTTTCAGATGGATAGTAATTTGTCTTGGCAGGATGAATTTTAAAATATGCTTGTATCAGCAAAAATATATATGCACCTTTCCTCCTTTTAGAATGTGTTTGTGTTAGAGAGTAGTATTTTAGGTTTTTTACTTTGTGGTTTATTTTGTGGGGGGGGGCTATTGTGGTACTTAGTGCCTACTAAGCAATTGGTCTACTACTTGAGCCACACCCCCAATCCTTTTTACTTTATTCTTCAAATGAGGTCTTGCTTTTGTCTCAAACCTCCTGCCTTCTGAGTAGCTGGCATTATACTTGTGAATCCCCGCACCTGACATATTGCAAGGCATTTGTACCAGAAGGTTGACTTGGAATCTATCTTCTGAGGAAGGGTTAGGTAGGATTTTTTTTGGGGGGGGGGTCGGTCAAGGGGCTTGAACTCTGGGGCTGGGCACTGACCCTGAGCTCCTCAGCTTAAGGCTGTCTCTCTACCACTTGAGCCACTGCACCACTTCCTGTTTTCCGGTGATTAATTGGAGATAAGAGTCTCATGAACTTTTTGTTCCCCTGCTGGCTTTGAACTGTGATCCTCAGATCTCAGCCTCCTGAGTAGCTAGGATTATAGGCATGAGCCACCAACATCCCCCTGTAGGGATAATTTTTGAAGTTGAATGCGAGATGTGAGCTTGGTTATCTTACAAGTCTATTTTTCCCTTTGTTCCCCCCCCCCTTTTTTTTTTTACCAGTCCTGGAGCTTGAACTCAGGGCTTGAGCCTTATCCTTGGGCTTTTTCAAGTCTAGAGCTCTACTACTTGAGCCACAGCACCATTTCCTGCTTTTTCTATGCATATGTGGTACTGAGGAATGGAACCTGGGTCTTTGTGCATGCTAGACAATCACTCTACCATTAGGCCAAATTCCCAGCCCCTGGCCCTGTTTTTAGTACTAACTAAGCGGCTCTTGCTTTCGTTGCATTGGCATCAGGCCACCTTTGTGGCAGTGACCTTTAGGCTTGCTAAAAGCTGCAATTTGGCCTGGGGGCCCTCCTTCCTTGTGAAATTACACAACACTCACAACCTTGGAAGCAGCCCCGGATCCTCTGATTCTTTTCATTGACGGACTTTTGGCAATATATCTTCTTTCTCAGCCAAAGTGTAGCTTTATGTAAGATTTGTCACCAGAATTTGGCCATTTGCCTTTTATGTCTAGAATCAAATGGTATTAGGGCAGGCTCATTTCTAGATGAAGTGCAGAGTCTCAGCTGGAGAACTTCTACCAAAGGCTCTCCTCTTGCTGCTGTATGTCAACAAGTAATAATAACAGCTGGTAATTTTTATGGGACTCATGCCTTGTGACAGGTCCAGTGCATCTCAGTGATGTGTATATATCATCTCACCTGACCCCAAACTCTCACAATCCCCTGAGGAGAAGAAGATACATGAATATTTTTAAAGAACAGGCTCATGACTTCAGCCCTTTGAGTATTACACAATTGAAGGTGGCCAAACTAGGATTTGAACTGTACATTATATGCGATGCTGCCCTATGAGGAAGGGGAACAAACAAGACCATTAAGCCAGGTGCTGGTGCCCATAATCCTAGCTACTTGAGAGGCTGAGATCTGCAGTTTCCAGTTCAAAGCCATCCAGGGCAGGAAAGTTTGTGAGACTTTCATCTCCAATTACCAACCAGAAAACTGGAAGCAATGCTGTAACTCAAAGTGGTAGAGCACTAGCCTTGAGTAAAATTGCTCAGGGATAGAGCCCAGGCCCTGAGTTCGAGCCGCACAACTAACTAAAAAGAAAAAACAAAAGACCATTGAGTTTCAAGAGATTGAGTCAGAGGACTATAGGATAAAAATCATAGAACCTGAGAGCTAAGACAACTCCTTTAAAACTAGCAATCATCTCTCCTTGTTCTAAAAAAAATAGTAAAACAGCTTGAACAAAGATACTGACTTCTATGAAAATAGCATAATGAGGGGACCGGGAGTTTGGCCTAGTGGTAGAGTGCTCGCCTAGCATGCACGATTCCTCCGTATCCCACATACATAGCAAAAAGCTGGAAGTGGTGCTGAGGCTCAAGTGGTAGAGTGCTAGCCTTGAGAAAGTCCAAGGACAGTGCTCAGGCCCTGAGCTCAAGCCCAGGACTGGAAAAAAAAAAGAAAATAGCATGATGAAACACAACACTCCCCTCCAGAAAAAAAAGAGGGACTAAAGAGAAATATAGACAGTGAATTTGACACTATATACATAATGAAACACAATGAAACTCCTCATACAATAAATATGCTAATAAAAAAATTGTTAGGTGACAAGAATGAAAGCTTATTGGGAATAAGCCTCTCCTTTTTTAGATGCAATGTTTGTTCAAAAAATTACTTTTCTTGCTGTCCTTAGAAACCATAGAAACAGACGTGTATTCTTTCAGACTTTCTTATCCATAGTAAGTAGATATTCACTATTTGAGATTTCTTAGATTGTAATTTTCAATCTGCAAGGAACCAGTAACATAGGAGACTACATACAGTGCAGAAAGCACTGAATTTCAGTCAGTTCCATGTTTAATGAGTTCCTTCTCTGCAGGGCGTTGTTTTTTCTAATAGTGGCAAAGAAAATTGACTTGATAGGTGGTCTCTGCTCTTTTATTTTATAATGTACTTAGGCCAATCAGCAAGACACAAATTGTTGAAAGGAAAATTCCCCATGAATTCAGGGAAATGAAGTCAGGGAAAGCTGGGATGAGATTTTGCTGGGGTAAGAAGAGTGGCTGAAGGAGACAGGAAGCAAAGACTCAGGTAGGAATGTGGGAAATATCATTGGCAGATACTGGGTATGTTTTGTTAATCTAATGTTAGAGACTTCATTTTGTTTCTGGTGGAAGACCTAAGTAAATACAGCTTGATAATTTGGAAATGTTTACAGATATATTAATTTTCCCTGGACACTGATGTCTCATAACTGTAATGCTATCTACATAGGAGATCTGAGGATTGTGGTTTGAGCCCAGCCTGGGCAAAAAAGTCCATGAGACTTTTTATCTTCAATTTAAAAAGTCAGAAAAAATTTAAAAGCCAGCAAAAAGCCAGAAGTGGAGCTGGTGACCCGAATGGTAGATCATTAGCTAGCCTAGAGTGGAAAATCTAAGTGACAGCACCCAGGCCTTGAGTTCAAGTCCCAGAACTAGCAGGAAGAAATGTAAAATTTTAAGAAAACACTACCAAATAATCCAGATACTAATTTATTACCTTCCCTGCTTCTGAGGTTAAGTATTTTGTTATATAACTTATCTTATGTAAGTGTCCTCCCTATTAAACTGTGACTTCCTCCTCTATTGACAAAAAGTCCTTGATACTCTTGGAAAGTATTTCCAGCACTTCCCTTTTGCTAATTAAGGTGTCCTCAAGTACCCCACCTCTGGGTGATGGCATAAGCAAAAATGCTTATAACAAATGCTCATACTTGAAGGAATCAGCTGCCAAATGCTCTCTAACAAGCAGAAATTTCACACAGCTCAGGTCTCTGGGGGCTCATGCTTCAGCTGGAGTAAAGCCAGAATTATCTGTGACCGCAGGTGCACTCAAGCACATTGGGACCTGCTAGAACAGTCAACTGGCTTCACTGAAGTTGATTTAGGACAGGGCTGGAGGGTTGATCTTTTGCTGACATTTGCAGCTTGGAAAATCCTGCTCCACTAATTGCAAAGAAAATTGTGTTGTAATGATTTTTTTTATATATAGAAGACACATTTCTCATTTTGAATTCTTCCCTCACATAGTCTCTGGAACCTTCCCAGACTCGATTTTAACCCCTGACTCTTTGAAAATTTCTGCCTGTACATGTACATGCTTTCAAAGAATAGTGCATGCTAAGCCTCTGAACTCCAAACGTGTTTTCCCTGAGTGAGCAAGTAAGGTCCTTTTAGCATGTCCCTACCCTTCTCCCACAAAGAAAGCATGAGGATTTCACTTTTTCTGCTGAAGGCACCTTTCTCTTAAGAGGGTACCCTGAGTGACCTGGTTTTGCCGAGACTCTTCTTAGTAGTGTGGTTTCTGTACCTTATGTTTTGAGCACTAGACCAGGAAGCTTAATTTGTTTCTTCTCACTATGGACTTTGAGCCAAAATCTTCAGCAGTTTGGTTCTCAATTTCCTTAGCTTCTCTAGCCCTCTAAACTAGAAGTGGTGTGTGGCCTTTGGTTGTAGGACCTCTCTAGAAGTAAGATAAGTCAACCATAAATACTAAATTTTGTATAGGATTTCAGGAGATGCTAATCTTTTTTTTTTTTTTTTTTTTTGCCAGTCCTGGGCCTGAGCTCTGCCCTTGGGCTTTCTCAAGGCTAGACCAACTTTACCATTTGATTATATGAAGCTTTTCATACTCTTGCCACTCCCACTGTTTCCACTGACTATATCTATATGCTCTCTCCTCCTTGAAGTTCTGGCATCTGAAGTAGCCATCTGTGCTGTCTAATGTGTGTTGACTGGGTTAAAGGATGCCTAGATAACTGGTGTTTCTCGGTGTGTGTGTGTAAAGAGAGTGATAGACCTGGTAAATCTAAAGTTTTCCTCACCAACCTGGACAGGCATGTCAGTTAGTTGATGGCAGAAATGGAACAAAAAGGAAGTGTAACACTGATGCTCTGGGTTCTCCTTGTGACTTGTACATCCCCTTCTCAGATCGTCAGCTTTAGACTTCTTTGACCTCTTCTAGTTCGATTGAAAGCACACCAACTAGCTGGGTGCTGGTGGCTCACACTTGTAATCTCAGGAGGCTGAGATCTGAGGCCTCCCCTTTAAGACCTGCCTCAAAGACATGGTCCCTCTAATTATGAGTGGTTCCCTGGCTGAAAGACATGGTTCCCTCTAATTACAAGTAAGTATACAAGTGACTACAAAGCAGAGTGACAAAGTCTTGCCTCTGGACCTTTGTCTCTGTCTTTGCTTTCTGCATGAGCCTTTGCTCATGTTTTGCCTTCCGCAGTTTCTTCCATTTTCATCTCTGTGAAGCTGACCCCAGGTCTAAGCAAATATTCTTTTGAATCTGTTTTGGGATCCTTTGCTGCAGCCTCTTAACCACAATTGTATCACACCTAAATTGTTGCCTTTGTGTCTTCCTTTCCCACAAGACCACATCTCTTAGCTAATCTCCGCGGAAGCCCTAACCCTAGGGCTGAGCTCTCTGTTCACAAGGCACCGACCAATCAATGCAAGAGCTGAATGTGCCACCCAAGCCTGCAGGCTTGCAAAGTGCTTCTCCAAAACTGGTTTTGCTTTCCTTGTCCGGGCAGCCCTGATGGTCAAGGTCAGGAGTTGGAGGGGTTCCGGGGAAACCAAATAAAAGCAGCCCGAAGCGCTGCACTGAAGCTAAAAGGGGGATTCGGAGCTTCACCTCCCGGAAGCGGCCTGGGCAGCCCCGGCCCCGCCCCTCCGGCGGGTGGGCGTGTCCCTCATGAATAATCAACATGCAGGGGGAGGGGCTGACCCGCCCCCTCGGGCGGGAAGGGGGAAGCGCGGAGGCTGCCTGAGGAATGAGGGTAGCTGCGGCGTCTGCGGGAGCCGGGCCGGCCATGGCGGTGTGGACGCGGGCTACCAAAGCGGGGCTCGTGGAGCTGCTCCTGAGGGAGCGCTGGGTTCGAGTGGTGGCCGAGCTGAGCGGGGAGAGCCTGAGCCTCACGGGCGACGCCGCGGCGGCCGAGCCCGAGCCGACTCTGGGGCCGGCGGCGGCTTTCAACGGCCTCCCGAACGGCGGCGGCGCGGGCGACTCGCTGCCCGGGAGCCCGAGCCGAGGCCTGGGGCCCCCGAGTCCGCCCGCACCGCCGCGGGGTCCCGCGGGCGAGGGGGGTGCTTCGCCGCCCGTGCGCAGAGTGCGAGTGGTGAAGCAGGAGGCGGGCGGCCTGGGCATCAGCATCAAGGGCGGCCGCGAGAATCGGATGCCGATCCTCATCTCCAAGATCTTCCCGGGGCTGGCGGCGGACCAGAGCCGGGCGCTGCGGCTGGGCGACGCCATCCTGTCGGTGAACGGCACGGACCTGCGCCAGGCCACTCACGACCAGGCCGTGCAGGCGCTGAAGCGCGCGGGCAAGGAGGTGCTGCTGGAGGGTGAGCGGGGCCGGGGCCGGGGGCCGGGGCCGGGCGGGGGCGCGGGCTCGCAGGCGCGCACTTTGTTTCTGCCATCCCGTCCTGTTTGCAGGGTGAGCCCGTTTTCTCCGCCTCTCCCCGCCTCCCTCTCTCTTCCTTCCTCCCTTCCTTCCCTCTTTTCTTTTCCTCCTTTCCTTCCCAGGGCTGTGAGTGTGGAAAAACTGATGCTCCTTGCAGGAAAAGTTGGGCAGCCGCCGAAGTGTGGCTTGCAGCCCCCTAAGGGAGACTCCGCAGAGAGTTAAAGAGGGCGAAGTAAAAACAAAAACAAAACAAATCAAACAACCCTGCGGGATATGGAACTCACTCCTCCTGGCAGGGACAGACTGACATTTAGAACTATAAGGACACCCTTGGGCTCTCCCTCTCCCCCCCCCCCTTTCCCACCACGCCTTTCTTTTCCGTGTTCAGAAGTGCAGGTTTGGCGCTTGGCTCTCCTCTGGCTCCCTTGGCGAGCGGGTGTGTTAAAAAAAAAAAAAATCATCTACACGATGCCAAACACGATGGGCAAACCACCAAAGCACTAGTTAATTTATGGGAATTTAACCCATCATTGGCTCTCAACAATAACCAAAGGAGATCATAGCACTTCATTGAAGGCGGAGAGCTGAAACAGCAAGTTTGTGTGCTTAATGAGCCTTGTTTAACAGTGGAGGTTCACGTGTTTGAACATTTACTGCCAACTAGAGTTTTGCCCCTTTTGCAAGAGACTGGTGCCAGCTTCTTACCCCCTCACTGACTACTTTTTAATCAGACTTTTTAATCAGAAATTTGAAACTACGACTGAATAGCCAAAATTATTCTTTACCTTAAGTTTACATGTGATCTGTGTCCTAGATTTCTAATGATGAATTTATAGGACTAAGACAAAGTGAAATCTTACCCCTAGCTCATATGGGTGAGAGGCGAGAAGATTGTTGTAAATGAAAAAGTCGGTTGCTTACTTGAGAAATTTTTTTTTGCAGAGTAGTAAATTTTATTAAATTTCTTCATAAAATAACACTGACAAGGGGGCTGGGGGTTTGGCCTAGTGGTAGAGTGCTTGCCTACCATGTACGAAGACCCGGGGTTCGATTCCTCTGTACCACATACATAGAAAAAAGCCAGAAGTGGTGCTGAGGCTCAAGTGGTAGAGCTCTAGCCTTGAGAAAGTCCAAGGACAGTGCTCAGGCCCTGAGCTTAAGCCCAGGACTGACAAAAAGAAAAAGAAAAAACCACTGACAATCTAATACAGAACTGTTTGTGCTTTAGTAGGTATGGGTGAAAGAACAAATAAGCTGCTCCAAATTCTTGAGAAATTTTTGAGGGGTCAGTTTTCTGTCACTGGTGATTCAGTCACTCCAGGAGCATTTACTTCTTGTCTGTTCTGAATTAGAGAATATGAAAGATGTTCTATTTGGTCTCTAATTAGAGAAAAGATAGAAATGCTAAACAGCTTATAGGGAGGAAAGACATCAAGTACTTTCTTGTGTAGTGCCAAGTATATATAAATACTAGACAAATGCAAAGTTAGGAAGTATTTGATGGAAATGAGATTAGTTAGGGAAGGCATTTTCAAGAAACAGAATCTTATGCCAGGTCTCTGGGGGAGGAGACCTGGATATAGACTGGCAGAGATGAGTCAGGAAGGATTCCTGGCAGAATAAGAGAGTAGGACTGAGGGTGAGGGTAGTGGACCAGAAGTCTTATGTGTGTGCATGTGTGTGCATGTGTGCACATATGTACACATGAACTTACACATATGTGTGACCAGTCTTAAACTCTTGATTTTCCTGCCTTATCCTCCATACACTGCCCAACTTTCACTTTCTTATAAATCTGCCTTTGAATAAGTAGAAAAATATTCATAAGGAAATAATTTAATGTGTTCTAATTATGGGACTCCTGTGTCCTACCTTTACAGTATTCTATTTACTGATCTTAAATCCCACTTCTAGGTGGGGCTAGACACACTTCAGGAATTAGTGTTAATAAGACGTGTATAAATATAGATTGTGGCTTAAATGTGTGTAAAAAATGTTACTTTGAAATTGGTCTAGGTAAGCATTTACTTTATAAATTCTTAGAGTTGGAGTACTAAGTTTCATACAGCTTACACAGTATACAGTGGTGATGGTTAGACAATCCAAACCTTTGTACTCTATTAAAAATACAAAATGAAGTAGTTTCTGTTTAGATACAGAACCTGGTATTCATAGCAGTAAAATGAAAATCACCTAGTAAATGCTTCTCAGTGTTCATTAATCTATAATAGACCACGTGTGCTTTTAGAAAGGCTTGCAGATGGCAGCATAATAACATATTTATTGAATGCTTTTTTACCTAACACATAGATTCTATTTTATTTTTCCATTTTGTATAAGGTAAGCCTTTTTGTTGTTGTTGCTAAAGGTGTGGGAAAGTCAGTGTGGTAGATTTATAGTGTTGCTTTTTATTTTATTTTATTTTATTTTTTATGCTAGTCCTGGGGTTTGAACTCAGGGCCTGCATGCTGTTCTCACCATCTTTTGCCCAGGCTAGTGCTCTGTCACTTGAGCCACAGCTCCATTTCCAGTTTTGGATTTTTTTTTTTGATAGTTTACCAGTGATAAGAGTCTCAGATTTTCCTGCCCAGGATGGCTTTGAACCATGATCCTCAGATCTCAGCCTCCTGAGTAAAGAGCTATAGACTTGAGCCACTGGCACACAGCTTGATATTGCATTTTTTAAGCCAAATACATACAAATAAAATTGCACCAGTACAAAATAGCTGAAAACAGTAATTTAACAAACCAGTCCTTTATACTTGAGAGCTGGTTGTCTCATCTAGGTAGCCACTTTTACAGAGTTTAGCTGCATATGCTTAGTCCTATCTATTCAGGAGACTAAAGCAGGAAGATCACTTCAAGTTCAAGGCCAGTATAGACTCTGTCTCAAAAAAAAAAAAAAGACAACCAAGCAAACAAAAAGCCCAACCTTTTTCTTATTTTTTAAAATTAGCAGGCTATATTCATCCATCAGATGTTTGAAAACTTGAAAAACTTGCTTTAACACAGCACAGTGATGTTCTTTTTGTGGTGTGGGCAGGGAATTTCAGGCATGTTCTTGCCACCCACAAGCCAAGGAAAGTTGTAGTTTCTGGTTGCCTGAGGTTAAGGAACTGAGCTAAGTTTTTCTTTCTTTCATTCTTTTTTTTTTTTTAATTTCAGGGATTTGTAGAAATTGCCCATTCATTCACTCATCAAACATTTATTCAGCTCTTTTTTTTTTTTTTTTTTTTTTTGCCTTATCCTGTTAGTGACTTTCTTTTGTCCAAAGAAAGTATCTTATCCAAAAAGTATCTTATCCAAAATCAGCTAGGGACAGAGCACTTGTCTACATACAAACACTGATATCAAAGTAGACTACTTGGGCTGGGAATGTAGCTCAATGGTAAAGCGCCTGCTTAACATGCATGAAGCCCTGGGTTCCATTCCTCAGTACCACACAAACAGAAAAAGCCAGATGTGGTGCTTTGGCTGAAGTGGTGGAATGCTATCCTTGAGCAAAAAAGCAGCTCAGGGACAGTGCTCAGGCCAAGTTCAAGCCCCAAGACTGGCAAAAAAAAGAAAAAAGAGAATACTTGGTGGTGGTATTTGGTTATTTGGTTTTGCTTTTGCTTTGGATTCCTCCTCCTCCTCCTCCCCCCATTGGAGATAAGAGTCTCAGGTCCTTTTGTCCCTTGGCTGGCTTTGAACCTTGATCCTCAGAACTCAGCTTCCTGAGAAGCTAGGATTTCAGGTGTGAGCCACTGCACTGGGCTTTTCTTCTTTTTCTTTTAAGAGGAGGCAACAGGGCTGGGAGTTTGGCTTAGTGGTAGAGTGCTTGCCTAGCATGCATGAAGACCTGGGATCAATTCCTCGGTACCACATACATAGAAAAAAGCTGGAAGTGGTACTGAGGCTCAAGTGGTACAGCTCTAGCCTTGAGAAAGTCCAAAGACAGTGCTCAGGCCCTGAGCTCAAGCCCAGGATTGGCCAAAAAAAAAAAAAAAAAAGGCAACAGAGAGATGTAGAAAGGAAGGGAGGAAGGGTGAATAAATGCAATTGTGCTACTCACTGTACACTATGTAGAAAAGGAACTACAGTTATATAACTTGTGGGCAGAGATGGGAGGGGGAAACTGGGGGAAAGTGAAGGGGTGAACTGTACTTTCCAAAGACAGAAATGTACTCAGCCAGACACTGGTGGCTCATGCCTGTAATCCTAGCTCCTCAGGACGCTGAGATCTGAGGATCACAATCCGAAGCCAACCCCAGGCAGAAAAGTCCTCATGAGACTGTCACCTCCAGATAGCCACTCAAAAATCAGAAGTGGCCCCGTGGCTCAAAGTGGTAGAGCACTAGTTTTGAACATAAGAGTTCAGGGACAGTGTCTAGGTCCTGAGTTCAAGCCCCACAACTAAAGTTGGGGGAGAGGGAAGAATGGACTTCTTACTTTATATATGAATGGTAACTCCTCTATTCAACACCTTAATAATAACAAAATTATGTACTTTTTAAAAAGTAGAGCACTGTTAGTTATCAGTGGCTCTTGCTTATAATCCTAGCCTGTTTAGAGACTGAGATTTAAGAATCAAAGTTCAGATCCAGCCAGGGCAGACAAATCTTGAGACTTATTTGCAGATAATCAGTAAAACTGAAAGTGAATATATGGCTTAAGTGGGAGAGTGCCAGATGTGAGCCCAGAAAAGCCAAGCAAGAAATCGAGCCCAATACACACACACACACACACACACACTCGCACTCATACACACACACACTCGCACTCATACACTCACTCACTCACTCACTCACGCATTGACTCCAGCATAACTGAAGAATGCAGAATGACAGTGGATAAAAGCAACTTCTGGGCTGGGAGTTTGGCCTAGTGATAGAGCGCATATCTAGCATGCACGAAGACCCGGGTTCCATTCCTCAGTACCACATACATAGAACAAAGCCAGAGGTGGTGCTGTGGCTCAAGTGGTAAAGCTCTAGTCTTGAGAAACTCAATGGTAGTGCTTAGGCCCTGAGCCCAAGCCCAGGACTGGAAAAACAAAACAAAAAACAAAACAAACAAACAAAAAAACAGCTCCTTTAACAATGGCTTCCTTTGTGATATTTTCCTTGATTCCTTTCATCTTTTATCCCCTATTATTCTTGGGTTCCAGATAAATTAATAGCTCTTCCATGCATAAAGGAGAAGAGCTGCAGCCTGGAATTTAAGAAGGGAATTCTTTTGCTTTCTATCTAACCTAGGGTTTCCCATCCTTGACCATACTTCATTCTTACTTAGGGGCTTGTCCAGTGCACTATAAGATGTTTAGCGCCAATTTTAATTCGTATGAGCCCAGAGGCACTTGAAGATACTTGACACTTGATTACTGCTCTTGGGGAGTTTAGAGTTGAGATGAGAGGTAAGTAAGTACAGCAAAGGGCTAAAGTACTATTATAATAGAAGTTTGGAGAGGGCACAGCATAATAGAGAGCTACATACATAGTCATAAAGGGAATTAGAGGTTGAGAACATGCACAAAGGGGTTCATGGGGAGTTGAGCCTTTGTGAGAGAACAGAGCTGCCATCAATAATGACACAAGAAGTAGGAGACACTAAAAAGTCATTTTGCTCAAAGGTAAAGTACAAGCAAGAATTTTGTGATCAGACATGAGTTTTGTCTCTGGCTAGTGGCATATAACCCCTTAGGCAATTTATTCAGTATTGCTACACCTCAGTTTCTTCATCTGTAAAACCAGGGTGGTAATAATACCTCCCTCAAAGAATTGTTCGTTTGACAGTTCATGTGTTAGGTGCTTCATTAGACTCTGGGAATATAGCAGTGAACAATAACAAAAATGGCTGGGTAGGGAAGGTGACTGACTTGGTCTCAAAGGTATGCTGTGAGCTCACAAAGATGCATTCAGCTAGGAGGGAAGTGGTTAAAACTCCAAGGTTCCATTTTGCCTGAGAAGAAATAAGTGGTACAGATTTAAGTGAGCAACTTTATGAGTTTCTGTTTCTTGGATGCAAGCAACTTCTTTTCAGGTTTTCTATTGTTCTTTTCTTTTTCTCTTTTGCCAGTCCTGGGTACTGAATTCAGAGCCTGAGCACTGTCCTTTGGTCTTCCTCAAGGTCAGTGCTCTATCACTTGAACCACAGCACTAGTTCTGGCTTTTCTATATATGTGGTACCAAGAAATGGAACCCAGGTCTTCATACATGCTAGGCAAGGACTCTACCACTAGGCCCAACTCCTGTCCCTCTGTTTTTCTTCTGTCTCTTACACAAGGCATTTTTTTCCTTCTTAAATTTTTATACTTATTTTATACGAATTTCTCTTTCTTCACACTATTACTCAGAGCCCTAAGACTTACCATTAAATGAATACCTGTGGTTGTGGCTAGTGACTGTTAGTAATTGATACTAGCAATGCAGATTAGATAGCCTTTGTATAAATAATGTAGGTTATAAGTATAACAGGGTAATTCCACACACCTATTAGATATAGTATGTTGAATTTACTGTGTCCTTTGTGCTAGACAGAATAAATTCAGAAAGTTCTAGAGTTTATATTTTTAACTAAATGAATATGAATTAGGCTACATGTTGAATAGTGTTCTAGAGTTAATCAGGGAAGATGGTTTATGTGTCCATCTTAAGATGTGATATTTGAGGTCTAGTGGTAGAGTGCTTGCCAGCATGCATGAAGCCCTGGGTTCCATTCCTTAGTACCACCTACACAGAAAAAATTGATAGTGGTGCTGTAGCTAAAGTAGTAGAGTGCTAGCCTTGAGAAAGCCCAAGGACAGTACGCAGGCCCTGAGTTGAAGCCCCAGGACTAGCAAAAAATATATATATATATATATATATATTTTTTTTTTTTAGGCTGGGAATTTGGCCTAGTGGCAGAGTGCTGCCTAGCAGCACAAAGACCCAGGTTCCATTCCTCAGTACCACATTCCTAGAAATAGCTGAAAGTGGTGCTGTGGCTCAAGTGGTAGTAGAGCTCTAGCCTTGAGAAAGCCAAAGGACAGTGCCCAGGCCCTGAGTTCAAGCCCCAGGTCTGGCAAAAAAGAAAGAAAGAAAATTATGTACAGAAAATAGACTGCCATAAAATTTAACACAATAATTGAAAAGAATGTTTATATCTACGATTCTTTGAAATGGGAGTGTTGTGTGTAAAATGGAGCTTTTTCTGTTCATCAAGGAACATGTAACAAATGCCCCTGACATTTTTCGGCTGACAAACTGAAGAAGTTGTTTTGGATTCCCACACTGCCACTTTCTTCAGAGCATATTAGACAAGCTGAGAGAATCCTGAGGAAAACATCTTTTTTTTTTTCCTTCTGTTTGGTGCTGCTTTTTAAACACAGGACCCTATGCTTGCTAAAGTGCTTTCTACCATAAACTACGCATCTCTACCCTTTATAAGACTTTCATATTTATTAACCTACCTTCAAGAACAATTAAATTGTGAGGATGTTTCTGTTTTTGTGCTTTTTTTTGTTGTTAATTAGCATCTTTTTGTTTTACTAATATGATTAGACACACTTATATGAGAAGCTATCCTTGTAACCAGATGCTTCTTAGAATTCCCTTCGTACTAAAAGATGCTTTCCAGATTATTTCTAAAAAATTCAGATTCTAGTTATGATTCTAATAGTTATGAAAATTCTAAGAACATTTTTTTTTAGGAACCCTAACCAGGCTCTGGCTTCGATTTCAGTTGACCATAACTTCAACTCATAAGTTCACTACTCTGCAGTCCTTTCTGGATGAAGCTCATTCTACTTGAGATCACATAATGCCTTTGTTCATGAGGGATGAAGTACAGCCTGTGGTGAAGGAATAATGTTCTCTAGTCTAGGATAGCTGCGCAGGGATCCAGTGTTCTTGGCTAGGTCAGCACACCGAGAAACAACTGAATAGCAATTAATAATTCTTGCTTGCATTTCCCACTAAATAGTATATTATGCCTTATGGTTTTTATGAGGATTTGAGCTTTAATCTGTTTTTTTTTTTTTTTTTGGTGGGTCATGGAGGTTGAACTCAGCCTGGGTGCTGTCCCTGAGCTCTTCAGCTCAAGGCTACCTACCACCCTACCCTTGAGCGAAGCCCCACTTTCCATTTTCTAGAGGTTAATTGGAGATAAGAGTCTCAGGTCCTTTTGTGCCTGGGCTGGCTTTGAATCTTGATCCTCAGATCTCAGCCTCCTGAGTAGCTAGGATTACAGGGGTGAGCCACTGTGCCCAGCTTAGGAATTATTGTTTTTGGAGGGAGGTCAGTCATGGGGCTTGAACTTAAGACTTCGGTACTGTCCCTGGGCTCTTTTTTTTTTTTTTTTGCCAGTCCTGGGCTTGGGCTCAGGCCCTGAGCACTGTCCTTGGACTTTCTCAAGGCTAGAGCTCTACCACTTGAGCCTCAGCGCCATTTTTGGCTTTTTGCTATGTATGTGGTACCGGTACCAAGGAATCGAACCCGGGTCTTCGTGCATGCTAGGCAAGCGCTCTACCACTAGGCCAAACTCCTGGCCCCTGTCCCTGGGCTCTTTTACATAAGGCTAGAGCTTTACCACCTTTTTGGGTTATTATTATTATTATTTCTTTTTGCTGGTCCTGGGGCTTGAACTGAGTGTCCTTGGGTTTTTTCAAGGCTAGAGCTCTATCACTTGACCCACAGGATCACTTCTGGCTTTTTCTATGTATGTGGTACTGAGGAATCGAACCCAAGTCTTTGTGCATGCTGGGCAGGCACTCTAGCACAATGCCAAACTCCTGGCCTGACATCAATTTCTTTTGAAGCAGCAATGCTGGTGATGTGGCTCAAATGTCTAGCTAGTTCCAGGCCCAAAGTTCAATTTCCAGTGCCACCCACTCCCACCAAAAAAAAAGAAAAGAAAAGAAAGAGCTCCCTGCATCAAAGAACTGAGAGCAAAATTGCTGAGCAAGGACTGGCTATGGTAACTAACACTTTGGAGTCTGAGGTAGGAAGAGCTCTAGGTAGAGGTGAGTCTGAGCTTTATAGGGTAACCCTCCTCCACCTCCCCCCGAAAAAAAAAAAGAAGAAATAGAGGTAAGAGAATCATTGCTGAATGTGTACTGTGGTACTTTTCAAGAATTCATTGAAGGGGATGCTCAGTTGGGGGATGAGATGATTCTTTGAGGAAAGGCAAACTTGATGTGAGGCTTGAAGGCTGCTTTTCGTGATGGAAGGCAGTCCAGGTTAAGGGGATAGCCTAGGCAAACGCCAAAATGAGTGCAACAGATGATAGGAGATGAAGCAAAGGATGAGTTGTTAGAGACTGAGAGAAGTAAAATTGGTTGCATACATTGGAGTTCAATTGTTATAAGACTTCGAAAGCTAGCTACAGAAAGTGGGGCCTTTTCATTCTGTCAGTATTTATTTATCAAGTACTTCCTGCAAACTGATGTGGTAGATGATAGGAAGTCCAAATTGGAAATAATCCACCAGTAGATTAGTAAGGAAACCGTGACAGCAGACTGTGCTTTAAAAGAGGTGAGAACACATTGTCCTGGAAACAAGGAGAGGTGTAAG
This sequence comes from Megascapheus bottae, assembly GCF_031878675.1. Lineage (NCBI taxonomy): Eukaryota > Metazoa > Chordata > Mammalia > Rodentia > Geomyidae > Megascapheus > Megascapheus bottae. The sequence continues at coordinate 11,280,391 of NC_143532.1, read as the reverse complement.
GGAAGCAGCATGTTGTGCTGAAGGGTATAAAAGCATAGGAAAGTCTGTGTCAGGAGAGAAGGCAGGAAGGAGGCCCAGGGTAGGTCATCTAGGCCTTTTATGCAGTGTCAAGCAATGGCAATGGCCTGTAAGTGCAGTTTTTATTTATTTTCAACAGAAAAAGAAAAAAAATTGAACTTTACTCATATTCAAAATATTATCAACATTGAATTTCTCTTTCATTTCATTTCTTTTCTTTTTTTTTGTCAGTCATGGAGCTTGAACTCAGCCTGGACACTGTCCCTGAGCTCTTCAGCTACCCCTAGGACTACTGCCCTACCCCTTGAGCCACAGTGCCATTTCCAGTTTTCTAGGGATTAATTGGAGATAAGAGTCTCTTGGACTTTAGTGCCCGGGCTGGCTTTGAACCGTGATCCTCAGACCTCAGCCTCTTGAGTAGCTAGGATTACAGGTGTGAGCCACCACACCCAGCTGAAGATGTCCCCAGAGTTGGTGGTAGTGACCTTACTAATTTGCTTGCTGTTACTAGATTGCAGCTTACTACAGCTTCTTTTGGACCCTAGTTGAGTAGATTTATGTTATAGTATCTATTTTTAACTAATTGTCACAAAAATGAATATGTAGCTTATAGATTTGTACAAAGAAACCACAGACTGAAGATAATTGTTCACAATATTAAAAAATAAGGAGCCAGGAACTAGTAGTTTACACCTGTAATCTTAACTACTCAGAAGGTTGAGATTTGAGGATCACAATTCAAAGCCAGCCTGGGCAGGAAAGGCCGTGAGACTCATTTCTGATTAGCCATCAGAAAACTGGAAGTGGCTCTGTGGCTCAAAGCAGTAGAGCACTACCCTTGAGCTGAAGAGTTCAGGGACAGTGCCGAGGCCCCAAGTTCAAGCCCCAGGACCCATTAAAAAAGAAAGTAAGAAAGAAAAGAAAAAAAAAGTAGAACTGACATTTCTTCTAGTATGAGCTGTTTGTGACATTCTGAATTAATTATGTCTGTCAAGAAGTCAGTGTGAATAATTGTTAAGAAGACTATTTAAAATACAGATACACCCACATTATCATCAAAAATAAGTCTTACCCTAGAAGCATATTGTACTTTGAGTCATATAGTAACTAAAGATAAAATTACTTTATCAGAGTATTTATATTTACTTAATCTTTATCTCATTTTTTCATGATTTCAACGTATTATACATGTTTTGCCATACGTAGGTATTAATAAATATGCACTTATTGAGAGTATCTACTCAGATTTCTGTTGATGGGAGCATGTTATCAAAAAGGAACTGTGGAAGTGTTTTAGATGACAGAGTGATGTGGCAAGTTGTGGGTGGCTGGTGTATTGTGGGAGCTCAGGTGAGGTAAGTAAAGAAGTTAAATGCTATTGTGTTGTCCTGAAGACACAGAGATTAGATAGGATAGTGTGGAGCTGAAAATTGTAATGAGTTACAACAAACCTAAACAGTATAATTATTAATTTTTTCCAGTCCTGATGCTTGAAGTCAGGCCTGTCGCTGATTGTCTTTTATTCAAAGCTAGCACTCTCCCACTTGAGCCACAGAGCCACTTCTGGCCTTTTCTGTATGTGTGTTACTGAGGAATGCTGGGTAAACACTCTACCACTAAGCCACATTCCCAGCCCAACACTGGGTTTCTTAAGGAGAGAAAGAAGTAGAGGGTAAGGCCTGGATACCTGGCTTGGGTGTAACTCTAAAGTCAAAATGATCCGAGAGCCTGCTTGGCATAGTGGTGTATACCTGCAATATCAGCATCGTGTATTCAAGGGAGAGGCGGAGAACCCAGTGAGAAAACAACCTATGTTTAATACTGAGGCCAACCTGGGCTGCATAATGAGACCATGTCTGGAAAAACAAAACAACAAAACTGGAAAGTGAACAAGTAACATATCATTTGGGGTAAAGCTAAAGAGGTTCAGTTTGAGGCATACTGAAGTTGAATCGCCTGTGTGACCTCTTGTAGGGAAAGGCCAGGAAGTGGTAGGAAATACAGGTCAAGAGAATTGTCAGAACTGGTGAATATTTATGAGATGTCCAAGTGAGGTAGTAATTGAAGCCAGCAACATGAAGTCATCAGGACTCATGCAAATGAAAAAGAGAACAGAAGAATAGAGGACTGGGGCTGGGAGTTTGGCCTAGTGGTAGAGTGCTTGCCTAGCATGCACAGAGACTCGGGTTCGATTCTTTGGTACCACATACATAGAAAAAAGCCAGAAGTGGCTCTGTGTCTCAAGTGGTAGAGCTCTGTCCTTGAGAAAGCCTAAGGACAGTGCTCAGGCCCTGAGCTCAAGACTAGGAGTGGCAAAAAAAAAAAAAAAAAAAAAGAAGAAGAATGGAGGACAGACTCTTGCAAATATCTACTCTTTTCTTTTTTTTTCCTTCTGGTTGTGGGGCTTGAACTCTGGGCCTGGGTACTATCCCTGAGCTCTTCAGTTCAAGGCTAATGCTCTATCACTGGAGCCACAGAGTCACTTCAGATTTTTCTGGTGGTTAATTGGAGGTAAGAGTCTTACAGACTTTGGTGCCTGTGCTGGCTTTGAACCCTGATCCTTAGATCTCAGCCTCCTGAGTAGCTAGGATTACAAGCATGAGCCACTGGTGCTAGGCTAATTCTCCTACCCTCCCCCCTTTTTTTTGTCTGTTCCAGACTTGAGCTCAGGTACCAAGGAATGGAACCAGGGTCTTCGTGCATGTAGGCAAGCACTCCAGCACTAAGCCAAACTCCCGGCCCAAATCTCTTAAAGTGAGAGTTGGGGGGAAAGAATGTGGAAAGGAAGGCTTAGAGAAAATGGTACAGTGAAAGCCTAACAAGTGAAAGTTTAGAGGAAAGCAGAATTGTAAACTAAAAACACCCTCAGAATTAATACTATAAAATAAGAGCTGCTTCAACAGGGTGAAGAGGGTAGTGAGTAGACCACTCCTTTTAAAAGCTCAACTAGAAGACACAAAGATAGTGACTAGATTGAATAAGGTATCATGGGGAAATTTTACTTTTGTAGTTGTTTTAGTATTTTGTTTTAACTGGGAAGGAGTTAGGACATATTTATGTAGCGAGAAGAGCAGGCCAACTGGGTGGAGGAGAGTTGAAAGGATAGAAGAGATGGGAACTGATGCAATCTGTTATTGAGCCAGGAAGTGACATGATGGGAACAGAATTTTAGGTTGGCAGCAGTGGACACTCTGGATGCAGTGCAGAAAAAGACCAAAGGTAGAAAACAAACTACAGCTGCTGTAGTAAGTAATCAAAACCAGAGGTGACGGGGAGTGGGGATGTGAGGTGAGGGTAGAGGAATGTATCATTTAGACAACTCTTTAAAACAGGGTATATGCAGCAGAATACATGGCAATCTTTTCTTACCTAGATTGCCACCATCTCACAACCCATGTACCTAGAGATTTGACACTGGGGAAACATTTCTACAGTGAGCCTGTGTATATGAGCACAATTTACAGAGACAATGGAGTGGAAAACTGAGCTCCCTTGTTTTAAAGGAAGAAAGGCTACAGTGGCATATTGAATATAATGAATTAACCACAAGATTTATATCCAAGGATAGTGGAGGAATGGTTAAAAAAAAATAAAAGATGGAATAATTTGGAGGGTGTTAACACTCATACCATTCAGCTTTGTCATAAAGCACTTAATGGAACTGGGCCTGCTGTATAGAGCTTGGAGAAGGAAAATCTAGTTTCCAATCAAACTATATCTGGCCCAATGGAATGAGAGCATGTTCTTTCTTTAAAGCATCTGCTTTTCTAGAGCTTTAGAATTCCTCTGGAGAATTGATGTGTTTGGTTGAGTCAAATCTTTTTTGTCTGTTTATGTGCCTTTTGACATAAGTTCTGGTTAAGCTGTACAGCCTAAAATATCCTTGATTCTCCTGCCTCAGCTAAATGAATGCTGGGGTTACAGGCATTTGTCATCACACTCACTTCTGGGTTTTTTTTTGTTTTGTTTTTTTTTTAACATTCCTGGGGACTGAACTCAGGGCCTGAGCACTGTTCTTGGTCTTTCTCAAGGCTAAAGCTCTACCACTTGAGCCACAGCACCACTTCTGGCTTTTTCTATGTATGTGGTACCGAGGAATCAAACCCGGGTCTTTACGCATGCTAGGCAAGCACTCTACCACTAGGCCAAACTCCCAGCCCTCACTTATGGTTTTCAATTTAATGTATCTGCCATTTATATAGGGATAGCACCAATTTTTCATGGAATGAAAATCCAAAAATATTGGGGAAAAATTCACATATCTTAAGGGTTTTTGAGTTTTCAAACACTGAAGTCCACCCAAGGTCTCAGGATTCCAGAAAGCGCTGAGCAGCTGAACCTTAGTAGCTGAGTGAGTACAGTGGACTCCCCACCCTCTCCACCTCCATTCCCTTCATCTCAGAGCTTCTCTCTCTCTCTCTCTCTCTCTCTCTCTCTCTCTCTCTCTCTCTCTCTCTCTCTCTCTCTCTCTTTTTTTTTTCTGTGATACCTTTGGCAACAGCTTACATTTTAGGGTTTCATTCTTTTCATTTAACTCTTTAATCTGTGTAGACTTTATTTTGGCATATGGTATGCAGAAGAGATTTAGCTTTATTTATTTTTCCAAATAGTTAACTGATTGTCTCAGTATTATTTGTCAGTCTTCTTGCATGCTGAGTCTGATGGATGGGCGGTGGCTTCCTGGAGGGCCATGTGGGGAAAGAAGCAAAGCCATATCTGGTGGATTCAGCTGGAATGAGTGCTGTGCTTAATTAGCGAGCTCTGCAGCAAGGAGGACCACAGCACACGTGTTGTCTGCCACCCTGAGAATGACCTGTTCTTTAGCCATCGATTTGAAATGCGTGTGCATATATTTTTAAAATGTATTTAAAGGTATTTCGTTTTGTCTTGTGTGTTCATTTATCTGTCTTTCGGGAGTAAGGGGGAACACACAAATATGGAGGGACATAGAGTGGACAAATGCAGCAGTGGTGCTGCATAGACCCTACATTGAAATGAACTGTCCAATTGTGTGTGGGGAAGGGAGCGAAAAACTGGGAGAGGGCAAAGGATGGTGTAACATTGTCCAAAAAAGAACATACTCATTACCTGATTTATATAACTGTAACTCCTCTGTACATCACCTTTATAATAGCTATTTAAAAAAAGAAAAATACTCTATGTCCTGATTTTTTATTTTATGATATACTGTCTGTGTGTTACAGCTTTAACATTTAATCTCTGATAGTTGAAGTGGATTATAGTGCCAAGAGAATTTGAAAACTACAATACTTTTTAACTATTTCAGTTGCTCTTTTTCTTTCTTTTTCTTTTTTTGCCAGTCTGGTGTTTGAACTCAGAGCCTGAGCACTGTCCTTGTACACTTTTTGCTCAAGGCTAGAGCTCTGCCACTTGAGCCACAGGAATACTTCCAGCTTTTTCTGTGTTTGTGGTACTGAGGAATCAATCCTAGGACTTCATGCATGCTAGGTAAGCACTCTACCACTAGTCCATACTCCTGGCCCCAGTTACTTTTTTTTTCTCTCTGTCTCTTCCTTCCTTTCTGTATTTTTGTCTTCATATATATATATATATATATATATATATATTTTTTTTTTTTTTTTTTGGCCAGTCCTGGACTTGAGCTCAGGGCCTAAGCACTGTCCTTGGACTTTCTCAAGGCTAGAGCTCTACTACTTGAGTATCAGCACCATTTCTAGTTTTTTTTCCATGCATGTGGTACTGAGGAATCGAACCCGGGTCTTCGTGCATGCTAGGCAAATACTCTACCACTAGGCCAAACTCCCAGCCCTTGTTTTGTTTTTCTTTGTCTGTCATGGGGCTTGACCTCTGGGCCTGGGCACTGTCCCAGAGCTCTTCAGCCCAACACTAGAGCCACAGCGCCACTTTCTTTCTTTCTCTTTCTTTTTTTTCCTCTCTCTCTCTCTCTCTCTCTCTCTCTCTCTCTCTCTCTCTCTCTCTCTCTCTCTTCCTCCCTCCCTCCCTTTCTCCCTCCTTCTCTCTTCCTCTCTCCCTCTCTCCCTCTCTCTCCTCCTCCCCTCTTTGTCTCTGTCTCTCTATCTTTCTCTCACCAGTCCTGGAGCTTGAACTCAGGGTGCCTGGGGATTGTCCTTGGGCTTTCTCAAAGCTAGTGAGCCTTGCGCCAGAGACAGCATTTCTAGCTTTTTCTGTGTATGTAGTTCTGAGGAATCTAATCCAGTGCTTTGTACATGCTAGGCAAGCACTGTACCACTGGGTCATGGTCCTGGCCCTCAGTTACTTATTTCTCCAGGTTAAATTTTTTGTGTGTGTGCCAGTCCTGGGACTTGAACTCAGGGCCTGAGTGCTGTCCTTGAGCTTTTGTGCTGTACGTTAAAGTACAAACTTTTCTTCCCAGGCTGGCTTTGAACTTTGATCCTCATAGCTCAACCTCCTGAGTAGCTAGGATTACAGATGTGAGCCTTTAATGCCCAGTTCTCCAGATAAACTTTGACTATTTTTGCATTCTTAAATCCCTTGGGATTTTGATTATGTTACATCCAAAATCTATAGAAAACTGATGTTGTAATATCTCTTTTCGCTCATCTTAACCAAAAATAGTAGTCCTTATTCATCTACATCCCACAGACAGGTTGAATTGTGGGGAGCTTTATCAAAATAGACATGTGCAGGTGCTTTAAATATACTTATTTTATTGTAGAAACCTGAACCACACTAATTTAAGCAGAACAGGAATGTGTTGCCTCATGTAACTCTTAAGGCTGGAGGTGGATCTAGGTTTAGGTAGAGTAGGCTCGAATTATCTTGGCTGCAACAGTTCCTGTTGTGGAGAGTCTAATTCTGTACAGTCAGCCAAGATGATTCCAACGGTTCTAGGAATATATTGACCTAACTTAATAGCCCCTGTTATTTTTTTTTTATCCTTCTAGCACCCACATACCAGTTTCAGAGAAAAACTTGAATTAGCTATACTTTGCCTACCCTTTTTTTTTTGGTGCCAGTTCTGGGGCTTGCACTCAGAGCTCAGGGGCTCTGTCCTTGGATTTTCTCAAGGCTAGAGCTCTACCACTTGAGCCACAGCACCACTTCCAACTTTTACTAAGTATGTGGTACTGAGGAATCAAACCCAGAGCTTTATGCATGTTAGATAAACACTGTACCCCTAGGCTAATTCCACCCCCACTTTTAGTTAACTTTTTTTTTTTTTTTTTGCCAGTCCTGGGCTTGAGCTCAGGGGCTGAGCACTGTCCTTGGACTTTCTCAAGGCTAGAGCTCTACCACTTGAGCCTCAGCACCACTTCCGGTTTTTATCTATGTATGTGGTACTGAGGAATCGAACCCGGGTCTTCATGCATGCTAGGCAAGCACTTTAACCACTAGGCCAAACTCCCCGCCTTAGTTAACTTTTTTTTTTGTCTTTTTATTACTGGGGATTCAACCCAGAATGGTGCACTTGCTGGACAAGTGCTTTGCCTCTGAGCCACATCCCAGCCCCTTTATCTACTCTTTGGGCCTTTGAGGGTTATCAAGGTGAAAGCCACTGTGATCTGGGTCTAGGTTAAATGCCCACTCTAGTATATGGAAATCAGTAACAATAGAACATAAATGCTTTTGTAAAAATTTTTAATCTGTAAATAGATAATCATATTGACCATGATGAACAGGTTATAATATTAGGATGTGTGTGTGTGTGGTGTATGTGTGTTTATACATGACTTTTTTTGTGTGTGGTGGGGGGATGGTTATGGGGCTTGAGCTTGGCCTAGGCCCTGGACGTTGTCCCTAAGCTCTTCAGCTCAAGGCTACCACCCTACCATTGAGCCAAGCCCCACTTCCCATTTTCTAGAGGTTAATTATAAATAAGAGTCTCAGGTCCGTTTGTGCCCCAGCTGACTTTGAACCTTGATCCTCAGATCCTCAGTCTCCTGAGTAGCTAGCATTACAGGAGTGAGCCACTGGGCCCAGCTATACACAACTTTTAACGGCCTTGTTAAGTTTGGCATTAAACTTTTATTATTACTGTTATGGTTTTGAGATGGAGTCTCACCATATTGTCTAGGCTGGCTTCAAACTATTAGACTGTGATAATCTTCCTGCCTTCACTTCCCAAGTAGCTAGGACTACAGTTATGTACCACTATTTCTGGCTGCATCCTCATTTTAAATACGAAGAAACTGAGACCTGGAGAATTGCATAATTTGCAAAAGGTTATAGCACTTGTAGAAGGTTGGAGGCAAGATTAGTTACTCGGATGCATCAGCCTTCATAGCTCCTGTAATAGAACTGCCTCTGTGGTGGATTAGTTTAGATGTAGAGGCTACAAATTTATGGAGTCTTTTACTCCATGCTCTACATGGGGAGCTAGAAATGTTCCTCTTGTACTTTTCCCCACTTTTTCCTATTAAACTAAAAGAAACCCATACTAATACTGAAAAGAAAAAAAAATTAAAGAAGCTAGCAAATCGTTGAGCTAGCAGGATTTATTGCTAATTGGCTTAATGCTCAAGAAAATGGTGCTTTGAATTCTGTGTTGTTGCATCTGTCTGGAGGTTGTCCAGTTAGTCTTTTCTCTGGTTTCTTATGCAGGACACAAAGCTGCCTGTGATTAATCTGCTCACTGAGTAACTACTGAGGTACACAGGCTCTGCTTTTAAGAAGTAATCAAAATATGGTTATAAATAGTAATAAACTAAACATCGTTGAATCCATTTTTTTTTTTTTGGCCAGCCCTAGGGCTTGAACTCAGGGCCTAGCACTGTCCTAGCCTGGGTGCTGTCCCTGAGCTCTTCAGCTCAAGGGTAGCGCTCTACCACTTGAGCCACGATGCTACTTCCAGTTTTCTCGTGGTTTATTTAGAGATAAGAGTCTCACGGACTTGGTGCCCAGGCTGGCTTTGAACCTCAATCCTCAAATCTTGGCCTACTGAGTAGCTAGGATTAGGATTATAGGCGTGAGCCACCGGCAACTAGCTAACTTTTTTTCCAGTCCTCAGGGCCTAAGTGTTGTCCTTGGGCTTTCTCAAGACTAGAGCTCTCTCACTTGAGCTGCAGCACCACTTCTTGCTTTTTTCTATGTATGTGGTACTGAGGAATCAAACCTGGGTGTGTTTTTTTCTATAAATATAGTATTGAGAAATTGAACCCTAGTCTTTGTGCATGCTAGGCAAGCACTCTACCACTAGGCCAAACTCCCAGCCTCTCAAACCTGGGTCTTTGTGCATGTTGGCAAGCACTCTTATCATTTAGCCAAACTCCTGGCCCTAGCTTTTTTATTTTTTAACTCTATTGCTCACTGACTAATGAGGGTCTTTCACCCTAGAGATCCTCATTGTTTCTCTTTGAGGGTAATTACAGAAGGCTGCTCTACAGCAGCCGCCCAGTCATTCGTGTGTGTTTCTTCTTCACTGATGTCTGACTTCAAAATCTGAAAGGAAATCTCCACCCCACTCCACCTTCTGGTACTACTCTCTAGGGCTATTCTCAGTTATACTTTCAAGACCTCCAAGGGCTTGGTTTGAAAGCAAAATATTCAGGAAAGCATAGAAAAATAGCAGCCTGGCCTTAAAGTTACCACCTAAACCAATAAAGCATTCCATGTGTGTATTTTGGGGGTATGTTTTTTGATTTTGATTGATCTTACTCGATGTTATTAGTATAATGGTGTAAATGCCAAAAAACTAGAAAAACTATTCATTAATACAAAAAAATGGAGATAATGAACTGAATCATAAATCTGCAGTCCTGTAATCTGTAAAAGTTTAAAACATGATTTATGGAAAGCAGTGGGTTAACATCTTTGTGAGTTTATGTGTTGTTGCGCATTAAGTAGAAACATGGTAAAATAAAAGGACTAGGGAGGTTATGGATTTTAAATATTTTAATACTATTTAGCAAAATACTAATTTTACCCATATGAAGAAATTCAGAATTCTTTATGAAAGGAATGCATTTTAAAGCTGGGGATAGGAAATTATTGCTAAATCTCTGGGTATTAACCAAGGTTAGATATAGAATACAGCTGAAAGGAATGTTAATCCTGTCACAGTATACTTATTGTCAACAACAAACTTCAGAAACAAGCAAACAGAAAAAGTATCTGAACAATTATTCTTATTGTCATTTAAAAAAAATTAAAAAACTTGGGGGCCGGGAGTTTGGCCTAGTGGTTAAAGTGCTTACCTAGCATGCATGAAGACCCGGTTCGATTCCTCGGTACCACATATATAGAAAAAAGCCGGAAGTGGTGCTGAGGCTCAAGTGGTAGAGCTCTAGCCTTGAGAAAGTCCAAGGACTGTGCTCAGGCCCTGAGCTCAAGCCCAGGACTGGAAAAAAAAAAAATTAAAAAACTTGAACAGCCAGACGTGGTGGCTCACTCCTATAATCCTAGCTACTCAGAAGGCTAAGATCTGAGAATGGCAGTTCAAAGCCATCCCCAACAGTAAAAAAAGTCTGTGAGACTCTTATCTTCAAGTAACCACTAGAAAACCTGAAGTGGTGCTGTGGCTTAAGGGGTAGAGCTCTAGCCTTGAGAAAGCTTGAACTCAGGGCCTGAGCATTGTCTTTGGGCTTTCTCAAGGCTAAAGCTCTACTACTTGAGCCACAGCACCAATTCCGGCTTTTTCTATGTATATGGTACCGAGAAATCGAACCTGGGTCTTTGTTCATGCTAGGCAAGCACTCTACCACTAGGCTAAACTCCTGGCCCCCATTTTAGATTTCTCTTGGCCTCTGATTCTGGATAGAGGGTGGATTGCCTTAATTTGTGTGTTCATTCAGACAAAGGGAGATGAATTTTAATAGTAGTTTGAGTAAAATATGAGAAGAAAGCAAAACAACAGAAAATTTCTGAAGACTTTTTATTATTATCTTATTATTATTATTATTATTTTGCCAGTCCTGGGCTTGAGCTCAGGGCCTGAGCACTGTCCTTGGACTTTCTCAAGGCTAGAGCTCTACCACTGGAGCCTCAACACCACTTCTGGCTTTTTTCTATGCCTGTGGTACCGAGGAATCGAACCCGGGTCTTCATGCATGCTAGGCAAGCACTTTAACCATTAGGCAAAACTCTCAGTCCCTGTCTTTATTATTATTAAGTAGTTGTGCAAAGAAGTTTCAATTCCTCAAGTCAGGTTATGCATACAGCGCATCCTGATCTATGTCTTCCATTCTTCCCCACCCCCCATGTCTACCCTCAAATTATTTTTTGATATACCCAATATGGTCAGCTCTTCTCTTATTCTTTCTACTAGTGGGAATGGTAGAGTTACTACTCCTGTGGAATTCTGTATCTTACATGTATTTGATTTCCCTACTATTCTACTTGCCTTTTCCCAATAACTCCTCCTCACTGATAGCTATACAGCTGTCCTGGACCTGGGTAGGCATGGGTTGGGAGGTCCAATCAAGGCAAGAGCTAGGGAATCAATGGCCTATTATATTATAGTCCTGGAGAAGGGGAAAAAAAGTCCAGAATTCATAAGTCATCAAAGTAAGATGATCAGAACAGGCCAAGGTTGTCTAGCTTCTATGGTAAGAAAATGCACCAGAGCAAGATGGAAGCAACCCGATCTCTGCCAGTAGTTGTGGTATGTTGTAGAAATAGCACTGGCTTTGAGCCAGACAGACCTACAGATTCTATGTGAGGTAAGGAACATAACACAATCTTTAGTTTCTTACTTAAGCAAGCAGAAAGGTTGCATAAATGTTTTATACAAAATTCTTAGCATATAATAGGTATTCAAAATGTTCATTCCTTTTTCTTTTTATATTTCATACCTGGATGGAAAAATCACTTCAGAATGTCAGTCTGCAGGTCTGGAGGAACTGGTTCTAGCTAGCACAGGAACAATTCTGTACAGCAACACAAGCTAGTCGGACCCCGATTCATCTCTCTGATGAAAACCTAGTATTTAGGTTAGCTCATCTGTGGCCTGTGATTTCAGTGGTTACTTGATGATGTCCTGCTACACCTTGTCCTTTCCACTTCCACTGCTGCTTCTGACCAGCACAGCAGATTTAACCCTGACTCGGCAAGCTTCTTTACAATCACTTATTGTTTAAATTAGGTTCTCTGTCCCTGTCCCTCTTCTCTTCGGTAGGCAGGCTTTCTCATTCTTCTTATTCTTCCAGACTTCCATGTCAAGACTTACAGAGAGGGCTGGGAAGGTGGCTTAGTGGTAGAGTGCTTGCCTAGCATGCATGAAGCCCTGGGTTCAATTCCTCAGTACCGCATAAACAGAAAAATCCAGAAGTGATGCCATGGTTCAGAGCGCTAGCTTTGAGCAAAAGAATCTCATGGACAGGCCGGGAGTTTGGCCTGTCGGTAAGAGTGCTTGCCTAGCATGCATGAAGACCCGGGTTCAAGACCTCAGTACCATATACATAGAAAAAGCCGGAAATGGTGTTATGGCTTAAGTGGTAGAGCTCTAGCCTTGAGAAAGTCCAAGGACAGTGTTCAGACCCTGAGTTTAGTCCTCAGGACTGGCAAGAAAAAAAAAAAGAATCTTATGGACAGGCCCTGAGTTCAAACCCCAGGACTGGCAAAAGAAAAAAAAAAAGTCAGAGATAGCAGGAGCAACGTCTAGCCTGTTGGTTACATGGCTTTTTTTTTTTTTAAACAAGTACATCTTCCTACCTTTATGCATTTACAGTGAAATTGGTATGATGGTTACTATTCAAACTAAGTAGAGGTCATGAATTTTATGCATTGGTAGAATTTCTAAAATTAGTATTAACTTTTAGATGTCTGTCTCTTTCTAATTTAAAACTGTTTCCAAATCTCTTTCCTTCTCCTTTTAAACTGTAGTGGGAGTCCACTATTGATTGAGAATACTTAATACTACTGTCTTACAAGCAAGAGACCAGTTAGGTCTCAACTTTGGTTCAAGTATGGAAGTTGCTCAGCTGCAGCTGCTTCCATTGGTCACTAGGGACACCACTGTTATCCACCACATCCAGCAGATCTGTCCATAGAGAGAAGTTCATGTGAGTTTCTAAGTCAGACTTTCCCATAGCTCTTTACGTGGAGCACCTCAGGCCTTTCCTAGCATGGATTTAAAACTCACAGATTCTTCTTAGGGACAAAGAGTCAGTATGCTCTGTGAAGAGAAAGGACCTTGAGTTAATTCACACAATCTAAGTGAACAGCTATGGATTTAAATTTGATGAAACCTAAAACATTGAAAAACATTCGGTCTTAAATTGAAGTAAGATATTTTCGGATGACCTGCCAACATATGGAAATTTGCAACCTTGGCCCCTTTTTGTAATCCATCCCAATTAAATGGTCTGTGGCCTAGGCAAGTATTTTTCCATTTTCTAGTTTACCACAGTTGTCTTGGCACCATGTTACCTTTCTTCTTCTTTTTTTTTTTTTTTTTTGTGGGTCATGGGACTTGAACTCAGCCTAGGCACTGTCCCTGATTTCTTCAGCTCCAGGCTCCTGCCTGAGCCAAGCCCCACTTCCATTTTCTAGAGGTTAAGTGGAGATAAGAGTCTCAGGTCCTTTTGTTCCCTAGGCTGGCTTTGAACCTTGACCCTCAGATCTCAGCCTCCTGAGTAGCTAGGATTACAGGCATGGGCCACCGCGCCCGGCTTACCATGTTACCTTTCTATTTTAATTCAAATTGCAAGTTTGACTGTCGGAATGAATGTATTGTGGAAGTAAAAAAAAAAAATGGAAGTTATCTCAAGAAATTCAGTGATGCTACCGCTTTGTACTTCACATGAGATTGTATTATTTGTTTTACTTGGATTAAGGCTAGGGCCAAATTTGAGATACCTCTACGTGTAGTTTAGGAATGCATGGAAAGAACTTGTACTTGTTCCTGCTTGAGGCAAGAACCCTTTAGCACATCTTATGTCAGTATCTGAACAAGCATGTGATGTGTTGGATGCCTAAGTGAGATGTATGCCTTGTTCGTTCTTTTCTTCCTTCCTTTCTTCCTTCCTTCCCTCCTTCCTTTCTTTCTTTCTTCCTTCCTTCCTTCCTTCCTTCCTTCCTTCCTTCCTTCCTTCCTTTCTTTCGCCAGTAATGGGGCTTGAACTCAGGGACTCAGCACTGTCCTTGGACTTTCTCAAGGCTAGAGCTCTACCATTTGAGCCACAGCACCATTTCCTGCTTTTTCTATATATATGGTACTGAGGAATCAAACCCTGGTCTTTGTGCATGCTAGGCAAGCACGCTACCACTAGGCCAAACTCCTGGCCCCGCCTTGTTCTTTCTTTAAATTATTTAAAAATATACATTTTGGCCTGGCACTGGTGGCTCACACTTGTAATCCTTGAGATTCAGATGCTGTGATCTGAATATTGATTTATAATTCATTGAATATAGATTTATAATTCATATGTGTGTGCTACAGCAGTGAAGCTTTTTCTTTTCCTAGAATAATCTATAAGAGGAAGAGTTAACTTGCATGAAGATAAATATTATCTCAGAATAATCATTCTTACTAATTATAGGACACTACTGATTGGCTGTCATTTTCAAATGCAAACTTCTACATATTCATAGTTTCTACAGAACCAGGTGTGGTGGTGCATAAGTTCAAGACCAGTCTTGGTCACATAGTAAATTTGAGACCAGCCTGGGCTACATAGCAAGACCTTTTCTTTCTTGCTCTCTTTACATGCACATGCACACACACACACACACACACACACACACACACACACACACACACACACACACACACACACACACACCAAAGCTAGCTTAATTTTTCCCCCCTGTACTATTTTTATAGGTAGTGAGGCTTGAATTCAGGAACTGGGGCACTGTCCCCAAGCTCTTTTTGCTTAAGGCTAGTGCTCTACCACTTTGAGCCACAGCCTCACTTCCCGTTTTCTAATGATCAATTCAAGATAAGAGTCACGTTGTTTAGTGCCTGGGCAGGCTTTGAACCATGATCCTTAGATCTCAGCCTGCTAAATAGTTAGGATTACAGGTGTGAACCACCATGCCTGGCTGTAACTGGCACACAATTTTAAAAAAACTTTTTTTTTTCATTTATCATTCCTCTCTAAGAATCTTTTGGAGATCATTTCTATGTAGCCTAGATTGGCTTTGAATTCTCAGGTTTCCTGCTTCAGCCTTCCAAATACTGAAATTATGAGTGTGTACCACCACATGTGGGCTAAATTACATTTTTTAAATATTGGTTATATGTGCCAAGCACAGGACTTGTTGACAAAATGGCTAAAATATCCACAATGGCATGTGCAGAGCATCTAAATGCTTCATTTGAATTTTTAATTGCCACAACAGTTTGATATCTAATCTGTGCTCTGAAAATTGGAGAAATTGAAGATTTGAACATTAGATAACTTGATAAAGCTCACTGAGCTCATCAGAAACTAGCCTTATCAGATCCTAGAATTCCTTAGTCATGGCCTAGGTAAGAATGAACCTAAAGAACATGAACACATCTTTGTCTTTTCTTGAACAGACGTAATTCTGCCAATTTGGTCAGAAAATCCCTAATAAAGACCTGGCCGTTACTAAATGGCAGTTCCTTTGTTCAATTAAAAATAAAAAAAGATATGGAAACTTGGATGGCAATCTTACTCCCCAGTGGCGACTATGACTGGCTGCTCAGGATGGAGTGGCTGCTAACCCCTGGAACACAGCTATTGTGCCGGGTTAATAATGTGTTTCCGTCTATAGTTTATCACTTGAGGTGCTGATCTAAAACAAACCATCCGGTTTATCCAGCATGTGCAGGACATATCCACTTAGCAGAAAAAAACAAACAAAAAACCCAGAAACCTACAGACAAGGATTTCCTTGTGATCCAACTGCTAGAATACTTTTTTTTTTTTTTTTTTTTTTTGCCAGTCCTGGGCTTGGGTCAGGGCTTGAGCACTGTCCTTGGACTTTCTCAAGGCTAGCACTCTACCACTTGAGCCTCAGCACCACTTCCAGCTTTTTGCTATGTATGTGGTACCGAGGAATCGAACCCAGGTCTTCGTGCATGCTAGGCAAGCACTCTACCACTAGGCCAAACTCCCCGGGCCCGCTAGAATACTTTTTAAAGGAAAACCATTTCATTAGAAGTAGGACTGTGGCTCAAGGGTAGGGCAGTATCTTTGAGCTGAAGAGCTCAGAGATAGTGCCCAGGCCCAGAGTTCAAGTTCCATGACAGACCAAAAAGAAAAAGAAAAAAAAAAATAAGAAAACCATTTCATTAAATAATTATATACATATTCTTCAGGTATTTAATTTGATTTGCTGTTACATTCAGTTATTTATAACAAGTTTTTTTTTATAGCTCTATAACATTTATTATGTCTTGCCTTATAATTTCTTTTTTTTTTTTTGCCAGTCCAGGGCCTTGAACTCAGGGCCTGAGCACTGTCCTTGGACTTTCTCAAGGCTAGAGCTCTACCACTTGAGCCTCAGCACCACTTCCGGCTTTTTTCTATGTATGTGGTACTGAGGAATCGAACCCGGGTCTCCATGCATGCTAGGCAAGCACTTTAATCACTAGGCCAAACTCCCGGCCCTTGCCTTATAATTTCTACTTCATTGGTTATCCTATTTGAGGAGAATATGTCCTTTTTTGTCTCTCAACTAAACATACTTGAGGACAAAATTTCCTTATCAAGCAATTTATATATTTTCCATGTGTTGTAAATAGGAGATCTTTGTGGTTGAGAACGGGTGAACATTGTGTTTTGGGTTTTTTTTCAGGGTAGGATTATTTGTTTTTTCAGGCAGAATTTTTGCTATTTAGTCTAGGCTAGCCTTGATCTCACAAACATTCAGTGTTAACCTCTTAAGTTTAAGAGTAGAAGCTTTTTTGTTTTCTTTTCTGCGAGATCTGGTGGTGCAGCATGTAATCCCGGCATTGAGTGGGTTATTGGTGCCGGTGGGTTGCAAGTTCAAGTCCATCATGGACCACATAGGGACACCCTGTTTGAGAAAATAAGAACAAAACCATAAAAATCTGTTTATGCCATGAACAGCTAAAAGCTTGTGCATTAGATTTGTGAACTGAGAACTTCTTTTTTTGATTAAAAAGAATGTTAGCCATGTGCAGTGGCTCATGTCTCTGTAAGTCTAGCTACTCAGGAGGCTGAGGATTAAGGTTCAAAGCCAGCCCAGGCACAAAATCCAAGAGACTCATCTCCAATTAACCACCAGAAAACTGGAAGTGGCGCTGTGGCTCAAGGGGTAGGTGGTAGCCTTGCTTTGAAGAGCTCAGGAACAATACCCAGGCGCAGAGTTCCAGTCCTATGACTAACAGGGAAAAAAAAAATGAATGTTGTGGCTGGGAATGTGGCTTAGTGGTAGGGTGCTTTCGTAGTATGCATGAAGCCCTGGGTTTGATTCCTCAGTACCACATACACAGAAAGAGCCAGAAGTAGTGCTGTGGCTCAAGTAGTAGAATAGTAGCCTTGTGCAAAAGAAGCTTAGGGACAGGGCCCAGGCCCTTAGTTCAAGCTCAGAACACACATACACACACACACACACACACACACACACACACACACACACAATCCAAGATGTTCAAAACAAAGATGTTCAAAACATTTTTTCTTAATTGACCAGTTTTCACATTCTATTGCACTTTGAAGAAACAACCAAACAAAAACACTTCTTAGCCAGGCACTGGTGACTTACTAAACCTGCAATTCTAGCTACTTAGGAGGCTAAGATCTGAGGATCTTGGTTTGAAGCCAGCCTAGGCAAGAGAGTCTATGGACTCTTATCTCCAATTAATCACAGAAAAATCTGGAAGTGCTGCTGTAGCTTAGGTGGTAAAGTGCTAGTCTTGAGCAAAAGGAGCCTAGGGACTACACCCAAGCCTAAAATGGGATTGGAAAAAGAAAAAGAAAAACACTTCTTAAATTCATTTAAGGAATGTTTACTTTATAACTGTCCTGTAACTGCTTGACTATATGAAACTAATAGTTTAAAAAGCCCCAAGAAAAAATTATACCATCTCAAATTATGTCAATCTAGCTTATTTTTTGTGTATAAATATAAAATTGTGAAAGCTAATATTCTTGTATTAGTATAATAGATAACCATGTTAAAATTCAGTTTAGACCAAAACAATATCTTGTTTCCCCAGTTTGCATTATAGAAGGATATAATTTTTAAATTCTGAAATTCTGATTACTGATTCAGAGCTAACTTACTTGAGATTTATTTGGACTTAACTCCACAGTGACTCAGAGGTTTGGAAGAAAACCTAAATTCTCTTTGTCAGGCCAGTAGCAATTTGAAATCTTCAGAAAGGATATTTTTCCTACTTTTATTGGTTTAGACAGGACTTTGATTGAAATGGAAAATGAAGGATGGATAAAAACGGAATTGAAAATCCCAGAACCTGCATAAGTAACAGTTACTTGTCTGAAACCTCAAGATGTTGAAATCACATTTCAGAAGCATACATACAGCTTCTGAGAACATGCTTGCTTTCCTGTATTTTCTCTCCCAGATGCCTGGCAAGAAGAAAGGAACTGTGTTCACAGCTAAATGATAAGGCAATAATGGCAAGTGAGGTAGGACTCTGAAAATGGTAGTTCAGCAAGACACATGATTCAAATCGTGTGAGGTCATGGTGACTGTCTGTCACTTCTCACAGTTGTATCACAAATCACAACTCTTGGTTCTTCAGGAAAAAACAGAGGTGGAGGGAGAGATTTCCTGCTTTTAAGGAGAAAAAAATAAAATTGTGAATTTGTTGAGATAGGAGATCAATATTGAATGGCACATGTATGTAATTTTACCTATTAAATAGCAATGACTGTTATGCAAGGTTATTTCTTTTCAGCCAGTCCTGGGGCTTGAACTCAGAGTCTGAACACTGTCTTTAAGCTTTCCTCAAGGCTAGCTAGCACTCTACCACTTGAGCCACAGCACCACTTCCACTTTTCTATTTATGTAGTATCGAGGAGTCGAACCCTGGTCCTTGTGCATGCTAGGCAAGCACAAGCACTAGGCCAAACTCCCAGCTCTGCAAGGTTATTTCTTATTGGCAAGTGTATTGCCCTTGATAGACGCGTTAGAGGAATAGATACAGTCCTTTTGGGAAGCATGTTGGCAATATTTAACCATGAATCTTAAATACTTCTTAACTGAGTCATTTCTCTTCTCAAAAAAATATGTTCCGAGTATGGTGCCGTGGCTCGCACCTCACACCTGCCATCATAGATCTCAGGAGGCTGAGATCTGAGGATTGCCCTTCAAAGCCAGCCCACGCAGGAAAGTCTGTGGAACTTTTTTTTTCCCCCAGTGCCTGACCACGGTCCTTGAGCTTTCTCAAGGCTAGAGGTCTGCCACTTGATCCACAGCACCACTTCCACCTTTTTCTATGTATGTGGTATCGAGGAATCAAACCTGGGTCTTCGTGCATGCTAAGCGTGCACACTACCACTGGGCCAAACTCCCAGCCCCAAGTCTATGAAACTCTTATCTCCAATTAACCACCAAAAAAGTGGTGCTGTGGCTCAAGTGGTAGAACACCTAGCCTTGAACTAAAGAGCTCAGGGACAACGCCCAGGCACAGAGTTCAAGCCCCACAACCCATCAAAAACAAAACAACAACAACAAAAATCCCCAAAAACCCACTTGATAAAATAGTCCTGAGTTGTATCTTTCTTACCTAAATGTTTGCTGAAATAACTGCTTTTCTAAACACTGGACTTCTCTCAATAGCCTCTACCAAAAAAAAAAAAAAAAGGTAGGAGGAGGTGGGGGCTTTGAACTGGGATCCTCAGATTTCAGTCTCCTGAGTAGCTAGGATTACATACATGAGCCACCAGAACCTGGCTTATATTTCTTACTGTTTTATCCTTACTAGAGCTGAATAAATTGCTACTGTTTTACATTAAGGTTAATAAAAAAAAAAGTAGAATGTGAGATGTGCTATGGGTATGACTGAGGCACTTGGAGACAAAGAAGGGAATGGGTGAATAAAAAGAGCTAGAAAAGGTTGTTCAATCTACTGAAGTAGCCTGTGTTGGGCTAGAAATTCTCTATAGGGTTTTCTGTGCAGACAGTGTAAGTTATGAGATGTTATAGGGAGGAGGGAAGGGTAGAAGAAATGAAGTTACACTGAAAACTTGGGAATTCATTATTTCTAATTTTTATCTGTCATGGCAGTTGTACCCGAGGCTTTAACTCAGGGACTTGTGCTTGCTAGGCAGGCACTCTACCACTTGAGCCATTGTCCCAGTGCTTTTTTATTCTTAATTTTTCAGTGTAATCTTGACTTTTTGCCAGGGACCAGCCTCAGATCATGATTCTGCTACTTCTGCCTCTCAGTAACTATGATCACTAGCATGCAACACCACCTCTGGCTTGCTTATTGATATGGGGTTTTGCCAACACTTCCTATGCTGGCCTTGAGCTAGAGTCCGCCCAGTCTCTGCTTCCCTAGTGGCTGGGGTCATCTGCACGCATCACTGCACTCAAGCTTGGACTTCCTTCTTCAGGAAATAGGAAAATCTTTGAACTACGGAATAGCCTGATATGAGTTAAGATTCAGGACAATCTACCTGGCAACTTACATAAAGGAATGCAAGGTACTTAGCATAAGCAAATTCATAGAGATAGAAAGATTCCAAGGACTAGGAAAAAAAAAAGGAACATGAAATCATTGTTTAATGAACATTGAGTTTCAGTTTAGGAAAATGAAAAAGGTCTGAAGACGGTAGAAGTTTATGCCACTGAACAGGACATGCTTTTAAAAGGTTAAACTGAGGTTGGGCATGATGGTCCATGCTTGTAATACCAGCTACTCAGGAAACAGAGACAAAAAGGACTGTGAGTTGGAGGCCAGCCTGGGCAAAGTTAGGGAAATCTATCACAAAAACACTACCCCTTGATGTGGTACTTGCCTAAGAATTGCAAGACCCTGGATTCTGTCCCTGTTGCCACAAACTCACATATCCTCCCCCCCCCCAAAAAAAAGAGGTTAGTATAGTAACTTTAGTATTGTGTATATTTTGCCACAATGAGAGGCAGGGGCAGCAATCAAGCATTCTAATAGGATGCTCTATACTAGATTATATCACAGTCTTAGTGCTGGAAGGGAATGGTCTGGCACTTGATTACACATGTGACTCACAGTCTTTAGAGAAGCAATTTCTCATACCTTGAATGAATGTGAGAGTAAACCACCCAGGTTTCTGTACTTATACCACTACCCAGATTAGGTCCTGGGCAGCTATAGAGATGCTAATGCTAATCTTAATAACTGAAGCAGCAAGCACAGACTGGTAGGATTAAGGATAATGAAGATTAATTCACATTTGGATATGTTGAAAGAATCAGGACAGCACCCAGTAGAAGGAATTGGGGCCAACAAGAGATAATGGTTCTAGATATCTAGATAGATGTAAAGATCTAGCATTCAAATTTGCCAGGCAGGAGAGGCTAAAATGAGAAAAAAAATGCTAAAATCAGAGCCTTGGGGGAACAAATATGTCCTAGAGATAGGAAGAGATTGTTTCTGAATGGCAAAGAGAAAGTGGCATCAAGTCAAGGTTAGTCAGGTCAAGGCAGAGCTTTTCTGCTTTGGGTAAACCTGTTATTTATTTTGTATTTCTCTGGACACATCTCTTGTCAGTTTCCTAAATGTCTCCATCCCCTCCCCCTTTCCCCTTCTATTTCACCCCTTCCTTCCTCTCCCTTCCTGTAGTAAGAAGTATCTTTTTCCTCATCTGTGTTCACATACTTGGTGACTGTTCTAAAGTTTTTCATTTGCCTCCTAGTTCCAGTCTTCTTCCTCTACTGTTCTCTGTCCCAGAAGCTATCTTACAGGCTTTAGCAGGTTTCCTTGCCCCTTGGATTTTGGTAGGTTGGACCAATGAAGAACCCAACAGAATCATTGGGGGAAGAGGAGGAGAATGAGGTTGAAATATCTCCTTGGCTCTTAACCCATCTCAGTTTATCTAAATATCTCTGCTCCTCAAGTCAGTCTCTATAAGGCTTTTGTTTTCTGAGTCTGCTAGTACCTTCCTCCTCTTGAACTTTCAAACCAGGATGTGGAAACAACACCTTTGTTCATAGTTCTGAGCTACCACAATTTTTCCTTTACGGTTTCCCTGCTCTTTGCCCTCACCTTTATAGATTGGCCCTTTAGTAAGTCCTGTACCATCTGTTCTCTACTGGGACCTAATCTGAGACAGTGATCTGATCGAATTTCATGGTTTTAAACATCAACTCTATGCTAGTAGCACCCAAATTGCTGTCTCCGGGCCAGACCCATTTCCTGGACTACAGAGTCATGTGTCTAGCTGCTTGCCAGACTTGATTGTCTAATGTGTGTCTCAAGTTCCTGATCTTTCTCCCTAAACCTGTCAGAGGCAACTCTACCCTTCCTATTGCAAGGACAAAGTCTTAAATTCCTCCTTAACTCCTCTCTGGCTGTTAGGATATCTAAGTAGTTCTCCTGGCAATAGCAGTTCTTTTAACACCCCACTCCAAGTATTTTGGTGCAGGTGCCATTATCTCCCCTCCAAAACCTGCCACCTGATCTTCCTGCCTGTCCTCATCCTTCTATACTTTTCAACACACAGTCATTCCTCTGATGAGCACCTACCAATGGCTTCTCATTTCAGACCCTGTGATCTACTACCACCTCCATCACTTTTGTGAGCCCACCTTCTACCCTGTCCTCTTTGCTTACTGTGTGCTTCTGTCACACTAGCTTTCCTACTACTTTAACCTTGTGTCTTGCTGGTGGGAATGCCACCTCCTTTAAGTCTGCTCAAAAGACTTCCTGATTAGGGCAAAGGGTGTGATAGAATGCTCACCTACTATGCACAAAGCCCTGGGTTTGATTCCTCACTACCACATACACAGAAAAAAAGCTGGAAGTGGCACTGTGGCTCCAGTGGCAGAGTGCTAGTCTTGAGCAAAAAGTGTTCAAAGACTGTGCCCAGGCCCTGAATTCAAGTCCCAGGACTAGTGCAAAAAAAGTCTTGATTATTCGTATGCCAACCATGATATTTACTGTTACAAACTGATTTGCTTTGCAGAATTCCTAATCCGTCTTCCATTGTTGCAGTGGTTTTTTTCCCTATAACTTAACATCTAATATATCATTTTATTTTTGTAATTATCATACAGTAAATGGACTTTTTCCCCCTTCATGTATACAGTTCTCTAAACTTTATACATGTATAAATGCTTGTATCAGTTCCATAATTGGATGCAGGACAGTTTCCAACATTTTTAAAAAACTGTCACACTGGGGACCAGGAGTTGGGCCTAGTGGTAGCGTGCTTGCCTAGCATGCATGAAGACCCGGGTTCGATTCCTCGGTACCACATACATAGAAAAAAGCTGGAAATGGTGCTGAGGCTCAAGTGGTAGAGCTCTAGCCTTGAGAAAGTCCAAGGACAGTGCTCAGGCCCTGAGTTCAAGGCCCTGGACTGGCAAAAAAAAAAAAAATTGTCACACTATCCCTTGATAATCATAGATCCTACATACACCTGGTCTATTTTATCTTTTCATTGCTAGAAATGAAACTAGCATTTCTCAGCCTGATACATTTGAAACCCAGACACATTGGTGAGTGTGTTAATTCATTCCTTTATTTTTTATTTACTTAATGTTTTTTGTCAGTCATGGGACTTGAACTCTGGGCCTGACCACTGTCCCTGAGCTCTTCAGCTCAAGGCTAGTACTCTGTCACTTGAGCCACAGTGCCACTTCCAGTTTTCTGGTGCTTAATTGGAGATAAGAGTCTCATGGAGTTTTGTGCCTAAGGCTGACTTTGAACCAACAAAATTTTTTTTAATCTTAGCTTCCAGAGTAGCTAGGATTACAGGTGTGAGCCACTGGTGCCCAGCTAATATTTATGTTTTTGCTTTTATTTCTCCAGAATATCATTACTTCTTAATTATAGAGTTTTTTTTGTTCTTCATGTATTCTAAGTGCTTAAAATAGTTCAGTGTACATGGTAAGTGTGCAGTAAATTAGTAAATGTGCTATTTAACTGTAAATTGAATAGCTAAAGGCCAAATGTGATATAGTATGCACGTGGAATGTCAGGTACATGACAGTAAACCTGTGGTGAAAAAGCATGCCTGTAGCCCCATTCTCATTGGAGGCATAGATTAGAGGATGGGATGCAAGATCTGTCCTGGGCAAAATAGATGAAATTCTATCTGAAAAGTAATGTAAAGCAAAAAGGCTGGAGATTTGGCTCAAGTGGTAGAACACTTAGCTAGCAAGTGCAAATCGTGGGGTCAACCCCACCAATAATAATAATAATAATAATAAATGAAAAAATAGGCTTGGGGGGTGGTACATGCCTGTAATCCTAGCACTTGAGAAGCTAAAGCGGGACTCCAAGTTCAAGGCCAGGCTGAGTTACTTTGGAAAACTTTGTCTTAACAGCCATAACAAATAATGAAATTAGAGGAACGAACATTTTCAAAGTTCAAATTTCAACATTCAAAGGTTTCAAATTCCAAAAAGGCCAGAAGACTTGAGCTAAAAGTCACCTACAAATTGAGGCAAAGCAGTTCCTACTGTTTTTGGTGAGCAACTGTCAGACTCCTGGTTTCGAGGAGGAGTTTGTGATGAATCTCTTGGGAGAATACTCTAGCAGTGATATCAGCATAATGTGTTCCTATGAATGTAAAGTCACATCTTCCACCCTTAGATAACCTAGAAACAAACCTGCTTGTGAACATGGGCAGAGTAATAGCACCTCACATTTCATGTCCCACCTAATTTCACTAAAACTCATTAAAAAGTACACCAGAAGGGCTAAAAAGGTATTAAGAGATGAAGAAAGCAATGCTTGTATGAGAGTGGTTTTTACAAGATAAAATGATGAGTTCGCTCAAATATGTGTATTTACAGTCATAGGCTCTATGTGTACTAGAAAGATTTTAGTGCTTTTAAAAGTTATTTAAGTAGGACTGGGAATGTGACTTAGTGGTAGAGTGTTTGTCTAGTATGCATGAAGCCCTGAGTTCGATTCCTCAGTACCACACGAATAGAAAAAGCCAAAAGTAGCCCTGTTGCTCAAGTGATAGAGCTCCAGCCTTGAGCATAGAGAGGCTCAGGGACAGAGACCAGGCCCTGAGTTCAAGGCCCAGGCTCAGAAAAAAAAAAAGAAAGAAAGAAAGAAAGAAAGAAAGAAAGAAAGAAAGAAAGAAAGAAAGAAAGAGAGAGAGAGAGAAAGAAAGAAAAGAAAGAAAGAAAGAAAGAAAGAAAGAAAGAAAGAAAGAAAGAAAGAAAGAAAGAAAATGAACTATACAACTTGTGGGTGGGAATGGGAGGGGAGACAGGGAGAGAGCTTCAGTATCTAGACATTTAAAACAGTTAACATAGCTGTTTAATTATTTTGAGGATAATCTTTAACTATGAGTGGGAGTGGGGAAGGGGTGTGTGGGGGGGGGGAGAATGAAATGTGCATTCTGAGTTGTACCAAAAGCAGCATGGGTTGTAATGGCACTGGTTATCCAGCCAGGTGTTCAGGTTAAGGCCCCACCGCAGCTCTAGAGGTCCTAGTGCAATGCTAAAGCAGATTCCCACATCTCATGGAATTAGAAACAGATGTCAGTGTACAATATTTTAGCCATTTAGCTAACGAGATGGCAATACAGGCTGTATTACCATCAACTCAGGTACAGCTTGCTGCTCTTTTAATAAGGTGATTCTCAAGGGGCACGCTCACGCGCGTGTGCGTGTGTTTGTGTGTGTGTGTTATCAGATCAGAGATGCTTCTTCTGAGTAGATCATTAGATTTCTTTTTCAGATTACTCTAATTTCAAGAGTACTTACTTAGAATGCCTTTATTTTCCCCACTTGGTATATAATTGGTATAGTTCTTCAAATGTTCAAAAAGCACGTCTTTGCCATTGGCAGTGACTGAAAGCCTTAAGAATGTCTGCCAAGTTCTTGTTATCTAATCCTCTTGAAAGCACAGACCTATGCTGTGTATTGAAAAGCCTGAGTCAGCCAGTGGCTCAAGGGATATGCTGACTGTTCCCCCATTCATTCTTCTAGGGGGAAAATAATCTTCTTGGTGACCTGAGGCAACTGGCTTTTGCTTTCTCCACCTAGAATCATGCATAACTGTACAGAAAACACATGCACACGAGCAAGTAATATACTATTTAAATGCTAGCATTAGAATGATCTTGTTTAATAATGTATAAGAAAATAGCTTCACCTCTTCTATTGATTAGTGTTAAGGTTTAATGGCTCATATTTGATTCTTAGCTATTCTGGAGGCAGAGATCAAGGGTATACGAGACCAATCTGGACAAAAAGCTGATAAGATTCCCTTCCTTACCCCCATATCAACTAATAAGAAGCTGCATGTGGTAGTATACATCTGTCATCCAAGCTGTGCCAGAAGTGTAAATAGAAAGATTCCACTTTAAGTTTTTAGTTCCTATGATGTTACTCTAGTGACCTATCACATTGGAATTTGAAACGTAGGTAAAATACATATATAGCCCATGTTGATGTTGAGAGAGAATGATGACTAATTCACCTACATTCAGATATTTTAAATTTTAAAATTTTTTGATTATGTAAGATTTTAATATTTACTTTTGTTTTGTTTTGTTTTGGTAGGTCATGGGGCCTAGGCGCTATCCCTGAACTCTTCAGCTCAAGCTACCACCCTACCCCTGGGCCTGGGCTTTGTCCCTGAGCTCTTCAGCTCTAGGTCACCCTACTCTTGAGTCAAGCCCCACTTCCCATTTTTTAGAGGTTACTTGGAGATTAGAGTCTCAAGTCCTTTTGTGCCTGGGCTGGCTTTGAACCTTGATCCTCAGATCTCAGCCTCCTGACTAGGTAGGATTACACTTCTGGAACTTTTTCTCTGTATGTGGTACCGAGGAATTGAACCTGGGTCTTCATGCATGCTAGTCAAGCACTCTACCACTAGGCCAAACTCCCAGCCCAGTTTATTTTTTTTTATATACAAGAATATTCTGCCTCAACATAATATGCCAGTCATGACTGAAGTAAAAGAAGTGGTTTTTTTTTTTTGTTTTTGTTTTTTTTTTTGCCAGTCCTGGGCTTGAGCTCAGGGCCTGAGCACTGTCCTTGGACTTTCTCAAGGCTAGAGCTCTACCACTTGAGCCTCAGCACCACTTCCGGCTTTTTTCTATGTATGTGGTACCGAGGAATCGAACCCGGGTCTTCATGCATGCTAGGCAAACACTTTAACCACTAGGCCAAACTCCCGGCCCAAAAGAAGTGTTTTTATGACTACTAAAATTGAACAGAGAAAATAGTTTCCTATCTTTTGATCCCTGTATTTTAATGTGAAGTTTCTTTGATGTCAATAGAATATTTTGAAATGGCAAAGCTATGAGTTTATTTTTAGGTTATGATTTTCAGAATGTAATGATGTTTACATAGAGCCCCTCTACCAGATTGAGCATTCCTTCAGAGTAGGATCCACACTCTATGTGCCCTTCTCACATCAGTGGCTAGCTTAATACCTGGTAGATAGTGACTGAATATTGAGTTGAACCAAATTAAACCATATTTAGTATGAATAAAAGCAAGAAAGAAATAATACATCTTATAGATATCTGAAATGTTCTTGTGTGAAAAGAGATTGTTCTATATAGCTATTAAACCAACAGGTGGAAGCACTAAGATGTTCCTAATTGCTAAGAATTGTCTAAAGCTACAGGGTGTTGTCTCAGGAAGCACTGAAATCTATCTCAAGATTCATGGCTCTTGAACTCTCTTTTCCTTTTTTACTTTATTGTAAATACTACTTGTATGTGGCTAATATAGTTTTCATTTTTTTATGAGAAACTAAAATACTGACTTTCTTCTCTTGTTTTTGTTCATAGTCAAGTTCATCCGAGAAGTAACACCATATATCAAGAAGCCTTCGTTAGTATCAGACCTGCCGTGGGAAGGTGTGGCTCCCCAGTCACCGAACTTTAGTGGCAGTGAGGACTCTGGTTCTCCAAAACACCAGAACAGCACCAAGGACAGGAAAGTCATCCCTCTCAGAATGTGCTTTGCTGCTAGAAATCTGAGCATGCCAGATCTGGAAAACAGGTGAGCTGTACCTAACAAGAACATCATATTCTGAACTTCCCAAACTAAAGGACTTACACATTATCACACAGCTGCCTATCAACTCAGTTATGCAGAAGAAATTTAACATTAATTTTGCAAGGGGCATGCTACATCATTTCACGTGTGTGTGTGCGTGTGTGTGTGTGTGTGTGTGTTTGTTTATGAAAAATTTGGACAGACACACAATGTATTGTAAATTGGTGGTAATACCTGCGGAGTAAAATGGGAATAGAGAGTAGTGTAGAGAGGGCTGAGTGCCACCATCAGACAGGCCACCTTCTCAAAGAAAGGTTCTGAGCTACTAAGGAGACCAGATCTTAGGGTCGAGGTTTGAAGCTAGCCTTATCAGATAGTACTAAAAAACTCTTTTCACCAATTAAGTAGCCAAGAACCAGGCTTGGGGGCATGGCTCACGTGGTAGAATGCCAGCCATAAGCAAAAAAACTGAGTGAGAGTAAGAAGCCCTGAGTTCAGGGCCGGGAGACTGGCCTAGTGGTAAGAGTGCTTGTCTAGCATGCATGAAGACCCAGGTTCGATTCCTCGGCACCACATACATAGAAAAAGGCTGGAAGTGGTGCTGTGGCTCACGTGCTAGAGCTCTGGCCTTGAGAAAAGTCCAAGGACAGTGCTCAGGCCCCACAACTTGCCAAAAAAAAAAAAAAGCCCTGAGTTCAATCCCCAGTACCAACTACTAGATGAGGGAAACTCCACCAGTCTTCCAATCTCCCAAAATGACCTTGCTATTTTATATTCTTATCGTCAATGTCTAAAAGTTTCTTTTGCTTCACGTTCTCACTAACGTTGTTATCAGTGTTTTTAATGTTAACCATTCTGGTGGGTCAGGCAGAATGTCTTGTGGCTTACCCTCTATTTATGTAGGGCACTATTGTTACTATTATTTCTGTTACTACTTTAGTACTTTGCTTTGCTTCCATTATGAAGATCTGGAAGAAAAAAACAAAGTACTGTCAGGAGGAGTAAGTAATGGGAAAGAAAGTTTACTTTCTCCCTCCCTCTCCCTAATCAAGTCTCACAGCCTCACTAAATACTTACGATAATTATTAAGTGTTTCATTGTGGAACTCAAAAACTAAATAAATAATGATGAAGTAAAGGGAGCAAACATAAACCCATTCCTTAGCAAACAATATCTGGGCAGTGTAAAATTAGCTAGAACATTTTTTTTTTTGTTTTGGTGGGTCATGGGGCTTGAACTCTGCCTGGGTCCCTGAGCTCTTCAGCTCAAGGCTACAGCCCTACCCTTGAGCCAAGCCCCACTTCCCGTTTTCTAGAGACGATAAGAGTCTCAGGTCCTTTTGTGCCCTGGCTGGCCTTGAACCTTGATCCTCAGATCTCAGTCTCCTGAGTAGCTTGGATTACTAGTGTACACCTGTTCTTAAAGGCTGCTTTTGGAAAACGTTAAGTCTGTGTCCTTTGCACTGGTTCACACTGTCTCAGTCCATCTTCACACTGGGTATTCTCCATGTAAGTTTGGCTTTAAAACATATAAAATCACATGATTATTGCTAATTGAACATAAGTTATGTCTAAGATTTTTTTTTCTTTTTTCTTTTTTTTTGCCAGTCCTGGGCTTGAGCTCAGGGCCTGAGCACTGTCCTTGGACTTTCTCAAGGCTAGAGCTCTACCACTTGAGCCTCAGCACCACTTCCGGTTTTTTTCTATGTATGTGGTACCAAGGAATCGAACCCGGGTCTTCATGCATGCTAGGCAAGCACTTTAACCACTAGGCCAAACTCTCGGCCCCATGTCTAAGATTTTTTTTGGCTGGGGGGAGCGGGGGTGTGTGTCATGGGACTTGAACTCTGGGCCTGGGCGGTGTCCCTAAGCTCTTCATCTTCAGCTCAAGGTTACTGCCCTACCCCTTGAGCTACATACAGCACCACTTCCTGACTTACCAAGCAGAAAAAATAATGTAGGCTGGACTTACAGAATCCTGTGTTTCTGCATAGCTAAACATTGATTCAATTTGTCTGATTCTCAGGAAAGTTTCAGTGGTTTGACTAGAGGCCAGTACTGTCTACATTGTAGCTGTCTCCTCTTCTGTTCTATGAGCCATTCAATTACTGGCAAATGCCTCCATACTGTTATTAGTAAAATTTTCATTTGAATTTTTCTTTTTTTTTCAGTTGGTCATGGGACTTGAACTCTAGGCTTGGGTGTTGTCCCCAAGCTCTTCAGCTCAAAGCTACAGCCCTACCCCTTGAGCCACAGCGCCACTTCCGGTTTTTTGGTGGTTAATTGGAGATAAGTCTCAGGGACTTTAGTGCGTGGGCTGGCTTTGAACCTCAATCCACACTCTCAGCCTCCTGAGTAGCTAGGATTACATGCGTGAACCACCCCGCCCAGACTGAAATTTTCTTTTTGGGTACTGGTCCTGGGGCTTAAACTCAGGGTCTGGGTGTTGTTCCTAAAATGTGTGTGTGTGTGTGACAGAGAGAGACAGACAGAGAGACAGAGAAAGAGATGGGGGCAGGGGAGTTGTAGGACTTGAACTCAGTGCTGGGCCCTGTCTTTAAGCTTTTTTGTTCAATGCTAGTGCTCTACCACCGTTCTTCTTCCAGTTTTTGAGTAGTTAATTGGAGATAAGAGTCACACAGGGACTTTCCTGCCCAAACTGGCTTTGAATGGAGATCCTCAGATTTCAGCCTCCTGAGTAACTGAGATTATAGAAGTGAGCCTGGATGAATTTTTTTTTCATATATTTTTATTATAATTAATAGAAGGGTTACATTATATTCACCAGATAGAAGGTGCATTAATTCACATACATTGATACCCTTTCTCATGTCTTGGTCCCCATTTCCCTCCCCCACCCCCACCCCTCAAATTTTTTCTTTTAAACAATAGGCTTTAAATTTTTTGCCTGTCCTGGGGCTTAAATTTAGGGCCTGGGCACTGTCCTTTTGCTTCTTTTGTTCTTTTGTTCACTCTACTACTTAAGCCACAGTGCCTTTTCTGTTTATGTGGTACTGAGGAATTGAACTCAGGGCTTCATGCATACTAGGCAAGCACTCTACCACTAAGCCAAATTTCCAGCCCCAATAATAGACTTTAAACATGACTTTCTTTATCCCCTCTGCCAGTTTTGAGAGTTTTTATCTATGAAGAGATTCACATAGATGCTAGACTCAATCCTTCTTAGAGTTTCTTTTGATTAAACTTTCTATTTTTGCAAGATATTGTACTTTCTCTTTTCATAAAAAAGTTAGTGATCCTGTCCTGTAAAATAACCAACTGCCTGTTTTCCTTCTTTTATGCCCTAAATTGTCCAGTATCCTTTTGTGCTTAATCAGCTGCAAATTATAATGTTTATTTTCTGTTCTTCCAGTTAGTAATAACTGTGATCTTTGACACTAAGGTTTCCAGAATTTACACTCTTGTCAAAGGAGCCATGTCTGAGACATTGTCCCTGGAGCTATACAAAATGTAAAGACTTTTTTTTTTCCTCTAGAAAGTGAACATTTTATACTTGAAGGAAGAACTGAGTTCTATCTTTAGTGCTAAGTAGGTCAGTAGGAGGAATGAAGGAAATTCCTTGTCATAGCTTTGCCAATGAACATTTTGAATGTTTTTAAAGGATTTTATGCTGACACTAGTGCCAAAGTAACTAGGTGAAAAAAAAAAGTCTTCCTAGAAAATATTCAGCCTGGGCTGGGAGTGTAGCATAGTGGTAGAGTGCCCGCCTAGCATGCTTGAAGCCCTGGGTTCAATTACTCTATACCACATACATAGAAAAGGCCAGAAAATGGTGTTGTGGCTCAAGTGGCAGAGCTCTAGTCTTGAGCCAAAAGTGTCCAAGGACAGTGTCCAGTCCTGAGTTCGAGGCCCAGGACTGGCAAAAAAACAAAAAGAAAGAAAATATTCAGCCTGGCTGGAGCATGGCCTATTGGGTGGTTGCCTAGCATGCATGAAGCTCTGGGTTTGATTGCTCAGTGCCATATACACAGAAAAAGCAGGAAGTGATGCTGTGGCTCAAGTGGTAGAGTGGTAGTCTTGAGGAAAACCCAAGGATGGGTCTCAGCCCATGAGTCCAACTCCCAGGACTAGAAAAAGAAAGAAAGAAAGAGAAAGAAAGAAAGAAAGAAAGAAAGAAAGAAAGAAAGAAAGAAAGAAAGAAAGAAAGAAAGAAAGGATGGATATGTTCAGCCTGATAATATGTTACCACTATGATAATATATGGTACCATTTGAGCACAGCTTCGCCTCCAGCTTTTTGGTGGCTAACTAGAAATTAGAGTCACAGACTTTCTTCCCAGGCTGGCTTGAGTAGCTGGGATTACAGGTGTGAGCCATCAGCACCTGACTCCCATGTTTATTATAGTCCTATTCACAATAAACAAGTTATGGGTCAGGTGTGGAGACCCACAGCTATAATCCTCGCTACTCACACGGTAAACAGGAAAATCACAATCTAAAGCCAGTTGGATTGGATCCCTTGCAGACAATAAACCAGATATAGTGATTCCAGCTACATGGGAGGTTTAGGTAAAAGAACCATGTCCTGAGACCCTACATGAAAAATAACTAAAAATAATGACAGGAAAGGACTGAGTATGGCTCAAGTGATAGAATGCCTACATAGCAAGAGGGATGCCCTGATTTGAAACCCGAACACTACCAAAATTAAATGAATGAATTAATGAAGAATTACCAAGTTATGGATTTAACTTCAATGGTTAAAAAAAACATACATATATATATATATATATATATATATATATATATATATATATATATATATATATAGGCCAGGAGTGTGACCTAGTGGTAGAGTGCTTGCTGAGTATGCATGATTCCTCGATACCCCATATACAGAAAGAGCCAGAAGTGATGCTATGGCTCAAGGACAAATGCCCAGGCTTTGGGGTCAAGCCCCAGAGCTGTAAAAAAAGACAACTTAGACTTTTTGCAACTGAAAAGAGTTTTGAAACATAGTAAAACTATAAATGGAAAAAAAATAGGGCAAAGAAGAGGGAGTCACGCTTCAGAGCAAAAATATTGATGTACATGTGAGGTGCTTGTGAGGCTAGTAAGCAGCATTTCAAAGCAGTACAGACTATCTTCAGAGCTCTCAGCCAGGCATGGCGTCCTCATGCCTGTAATCCTATCTGCTCAGGAGACTGAGATCTGAGGATTGAGGTTCAAAAATAGCCCGGGCATTAAAGACTGTGAGACTGCTATCTCCAATTAAGTGGCACTGTTGCTCCAGGGGTAGGTCAGTAACCTTGAGCTGAAGAACTCAGGGACAATGCCCAGGTAGGTCCAGGGGTAAGGTAGTAATGGTAGCCTTGAGCTGAGGGGTTCAGGGGCAGTGCCCAGGCCCAGAGTTCAAGATCCATGACTGACCAAAAAAGAAGAAGAGGAAGAAGAAGAAGAAGAAGAAGAAGAAGAAGAAGAAGAAGAAGAAGAAGAAGAAGAAGAAGAAGAAGAAGAGAAAGAAAGAAAGAAAGAAAGAAAGAAAGAAAGAAAGAAAGAAAGAAAGAAAGAAAATAGAGCCCTCTCCTTGGTGACTTAACACTTTGTCAATTTGTGACCTGCTAGGGGAGACATTCATAATAGTTTTTTCTTTTTTGCCATTTTCCAAAATAAATGCGTTCTCTGTGTATACTAGTCACTTATTTAACTTATTAAGTACTTTATCCAAAACACATAAAAGAAATTGCTTTATAAGAAATCTGTTCATGTACATTTTTTAAAAAAAAATTAGCTCATTTATTAAGGTTACCTGTGAAATATAGGTTGTTCATTGACTAAATAGCACAATAATAGTGTTGACAATCTCCTAACCACTGGTTGATTTAATTATACCAGGTTACCATACACTAAAACATAATTCCAGATTTTCATAGGCGTACTATTCTTCTGTGAATTTTTTATTTCATGTAAATTTTAGTTCATTATTTATTAGCATATTTGAATAACTTAAACTAGAATTATCTAAAAATATCAATTCCACTTTTGACTCAAGATGGTCAGCAAATATGCTTTACATTTCTTGATAGGGAAATGAAGGCAAAATGATGCGTTCTGTAGAACATAATGTAGATAGATACCTTATCATCTCCTTTCATTAAAATAGTACAACTGATCCAGCAGTTAGGCTTGCTGATGATTATTTTTCCAGGTGTGGTTTTCTCTGGAATTAGACTCTAGGGAATTGAGAGAAAGTGCCTCTTGAGGAATGCAAAATTAAATTAGATTTGCAATTGTGTGTGTTAAACTCTGGTAGGTGTGATCATTTCTGACCTAGCTCCCTTTTTTCTTTTCTTTTCCACACAGATTGATAGAGCTTCATTCTCCTGACAGCAGGAACACGTTGATCCTCCGCTGCAAGGATACAGCCACTGCACACTCCTGGTTCGTAGCTATCCACACCAACATAATGGCTCTCCTCCCACAGGTGTTGGCAGAACTTAATGCCATGCTTGGTGCTACCAGTACAGCGGGAGGCAGCAAAGAAGTCAAGCACATTGCCTGGCTGGCAGAACAGGTAGGCCGGCAGGCAGGGCAGCTAGAGTTCACTGAACCCTCTTCAGAAGTAGAATGGTTTCCCCACTGCATTTATCTATCTGGTCTCTATTTAGAAAGTGTGTGTGTGTGTGTGTGTGTGTGTGTGTGTGTGTGTGTGTGTGTGTGTGTGTGTGTGTGTGTACGTATACAGACATATGTACAGTTTTCATTTGGCTTTGATCTTCATTAAACTTCCTTCATCTCTGAATGCTAGTTCACTCATGTGTATCCCAGTAGGTAAGAAGTAGACTAAATCATTGGCTTCTCAAAACAAAGAAACTGGATCAAAGGGTAATTGTTCTATGCTTGGAGAGATGTTAGGAGACTTTTATTTTAACATATTCACATGGTTCAGAAGTCAAAGATGAAAAAAAATTGCTCATTTTTTTTGTCCCATTTACTAATTCCCATCCAAGATAGGGTAATTACTTTTCCTTCCTTTCTTCCTTTCTTTTTTTGTCATGGTGCTTGAACTCAGGGCCTAAGCACTATCCCTGAGGTTTTTATCTCAAGGCTAGCACTCTACCACTTTCAGCCATTGCACCATTTCTGGTTTTCTGGTGGTTAATTGGAGATAAGATTATCACAGACTTTCCTAGGCTAGCTTTGAATTATGATGCTCAGAACTCAGCCTCCTCTGTAGCTAGGATTATAGGCGTGAGCCACCAGCACTTGGCTACTTTTATTTCTTTCTAGTGAAACCTTTCATATTTTTTTATGTGAGTAAAAGAAGAGATGAGCAGATATTTTCTTTCTTTCTTTTTTTTTTTTTTTTTTTTGTGGGTCATTGAGCTTGAACTCTGGGCCTGAATGCTGTCCCTGAGCTCTTCAGCTCAAGGCTACCACCACCCTACCCCTAGGCCTGGGCGATGTCCCTGAGCTCTTGGCTACTTCCCTATCCTTGAGCCAAGCCCCACTTCCTGTTTTCTAGAGGTGAATTGGAGATAAGAGTCTCAGGTCCTTTTGTTCCCTAGGCTGGCTTTGAACCTTGATCCTCAGATCTCAGCCTCCTGAGTAGCTAGGATTACAGGCGTGACCTACCATGGTCTTCCGTCCGGCTTCTCTTTTTTCTTTGATAGAAAAGATAACTTGATTTATAAGACTTTATATTTTATTTATTTATTTATTTATTTATTTTTGTGCCAGTATTAGGACATGAACTTAGGGCCTTGTACTCTTGTATGGCTTTCTTGCCTGTAGTTGGCACTCTATTACTTGACCCATGCACTCAGTCAAGCATTTTGTGCTGCTTAATGGAGATGGAGCCTCACAAACTTTTTTGTCTGGGCTGGCTTCAAATTGTGACTCTCCAAATCTTAGACAGAATACCTAGAATTATAGTCATGAGCCACCAGTACCCTACTTTTTTCTTCTTCAATTAGTGTGTCTCGGCTGAGTGTGGTAGCTTACATCTATAAGCCTAGCTGCTTACAGGGCTGAGATTTAGAGAATCATAGCTTGAGGACAGCCAAGGAAAAAGTTTGCAAGACTCAACCTCAAAAAAAAACCCAAAACAAAAACAAACAAACAAACAAACAAAAACGCTGGCACAGGGGCCGGGAGTTTGGCCTAGTGGTAGAGTGTTTGCCTAGCATGCACGAAGACCCAGGTTCAATTCCTCGGTACCATATACATAGAAAAAAGCCGGAAATGGTGCTGAGGCTCAAGTGGTAGAGCTCTAGCCTTGAGAAAGTCCAAAGACAGTGCTCAGGCCCTGAGCTCAAGCCCCAGGACTAACTGGCAAAAAAGAAAAAGAAAAAAAAAAAAACAAAAAAAAAAACGCTGGCACAGTGGATCATGCCTGTAATCCTAGCCACTCAGGAGGCTGAGATCTGAGGATCTCGGTTCAAAGCCACCCCAGGCACAAAAGTCCATGAGACTCTTTTTTGTTGTTGTTGTTTTGTTTGTTTTTGTGGGTCATGGGGGCTAAAACTCTGCCTGGGCCTTGTCCCAGAGCTCTTCAGTTCAAGACTACCACCCTACCCTTGAGCCAAGCCCCCTTCTGGAGAGTCTCAAGTCCTTTTGTGCCGGGCCTGGCTTTGAACCTTGATCCTCAGATCTCAGCCTCCTGTGTAGCTAGGATTATAAGTGTGAGCCACCATTCTCTTCCTTATCTGAAAGTCTGTGAGACTCTTATTATTAAAGCTTGGTATGTTGATATGCATTTGTCATCCCAACCATGTGGGAAGCATGAATTAAGAGGATCATGATTCAAGCTGTATAGGTAAAAAGTAAGACCCTGTTCTGAAAAATAACTAAAGCACATGCAGCTGAGGTAGGAGAATCACAAGTTCAAGACCATCCTGGGCTACTTACCAAGACCCTGTCTGAATAACACCCCACCAAAAAAAAAAGAAATGAACCAGGAAGCCCAGCATGCTATACTGGAGTTTGAACGCTAGGCCCTGTACTTGCTAGACAAGTATTCTGCTGAGCTGTACTAGCCCTCAGCATGCATATGTAATATGAGATGGTTTATTGTGGTATTTTCATTCATGTTTACATTGTCTTTGAACAAGTTCAACTCCTTCACCATGTTATTCCCTTCTCCCTTTCCCTCTGCCCCATCATCATCTCTGTAAAAACCCAACTTAACAGATGTGACGGATTTCATTGTGGGCTTAGTTTGCATTCATCTGATTAGATGTTGAGCTTTTTTGTTGTTGTTGTTTGTTTGTTTGTTTTCTAGTCCTGGGGCTGAACTCAGGGCCTGAGCATTGTCTTTGGACTTTTTAAAGGCTAGAACTCTACCACTTGAGCTACAGCACCACTTCCAGCTTTCTCTATGTATGTGGTACTAAGGATTTAAATAGGGGTCTTTGTGCATGCTGCAAGCACTCTACCACTAGGCCAAATTCTTATCCCATAGATATTGAGTATTTTTTGGTCATTTGTATGTTTTCATTTAAGAAATGCCTACTCAGATCTTTGTGGGGGGTGGAGATCAAAAACAGAGCTTCACATAACTAAGTAAATAAACTTTCCCACTGAGCTATACCCCAGTCTTGCTCATTGTAAGTATTTTGCATTCCTTGTATGTTTGAGTATTCTCCTTTTATCCAGTGTATGATTTGCAAATATTTTTCCCCCATCATTTTATTGTTTTTTTTTTTTCCATCCTGGTGCTTGAACTCGGGGCCTGGACACTGTCCTTGAGCTTCTTTGTACTCAAGGCTAACTATCACTTGAACTATAGCACCACTTCCAGCTTTTTCTGAGTAGTTTATTGGAGATAGGAGTCTTACAGACTTTTCTACCTGGGATGGCTTCAAATCATGATCCTCAGATCTCAGACTCATATTCTCCAGTGGTTGGAATATATTCCAAATATATTGGAAAATACTGAAACACTAATATGTATATTGTATACTGGACTACCATGTAAAATATGTAGATCTTGTTCAGAAACATTTAAAAAACCATTGCTATTTAGATTCTACAGACATTTGATAGGAAGATTTTTCTGTTCTATTACTGGGAGTAGCCTGACTTCTACCTTATACTTAGAAGGTGTTACTCTGGGGTTACATATTAGATATACTGAAACTATTGCTATATTTAATTAGAATATCTAATAATTAGAAGTAGTGATAATTATTATAGGGTGGAGAAAGACTCTTCATTTGGTGATATCTGTACTGTACTATGTGTGATTTTTTTTTTTTATTTTGGCAGTCTTGGGGCTTGAAGTCAGGGCCTGTGTGCTGTCTATGAGCTCTTTTGCCCAAGGCTACCAGTCTACCACTTTGAGCCATGACTCCACTTCTAGTATTTGGTTATTTGGAGATAAGAGCCTTACAGGGACTTTTCTGCCCAGGCTAGCTTTGAATTCCATTCCTCAGAACTCAGCCTCCTGAGTAGCTAGAATTATAGGCATGAGCCACCAGTGCCTGGCAAGCTTTTTCAAATATACACACAACCTTATACCTCCCAGTAAAGAATCCCTATTGGTGGGACACAATCTGTATTCAAGTCAGTTAAGATGAAAAACAAAATGGAGATCTACCGAGCCATCACTTAAAAAGCACTTTCAAGAAGACATCACTATAATGACTTCTGGATATTACTGTTTTCATAGGCAAAACTGGATGGTGGAAGGCAACAATGGAGGCCTGTCCTCATGGCTGTGACTGAGAAGGACTTGCTGCTTTATGACTGTATGCCATGGACAAGGGATGCCTGGGCATCGCCATGCCATAGCTACCCTCTTGTTGCCACAAGGTAAGACTAAAGGGGAAAAACCCTGCTCATATCTCAAGAATTGTAAAATGAATTCTATCTTCACTGCCAAAAATAGCATTTCAGTAACTAATGTAGACAAGAACTTTGACAGCCTTGATCATTTTGCAGTTCTATCTCAGAATGAATTATTTCTAGTTTTCCATGTGTGCTTTTTCAGTTGTTAAAGCAGCTTCCTAACTATTGCTATCAAGACTTGCTTAGGCTTTTCCCCCTGTGTTTTATTGACCATGACTAGAAAACCACTGAAATCGTGGTTTCTAGTTACAATTATGACTGAATGATGAAATCACTTAAACCAGAATGTGGTACTGAGGATAAACCACACAATCTAGCCAACATATTCTCTCATTTCTCTAAACTAAGTGTGATAATTTTGGTTCTACCAAATAAACATTGATTTGGCCTGAAGTAACAGAATATTTCTAGCATGCTAGATGTGGGGAAATTGGAAGGGTAAAGAATAAATAAAGCTTTGGAGGGACCAGAGTGCTCAAGCAATAATAAGTGTAAAACTAGAATATATTTTCAAATTACATTTTACTGAGACTTAAGAAAAAAATCAGGGGCTGGGGATGTGGCTTCGTGGTAAAATGCTTACCTATCATACATGAAGCCCTGGGTTAGATTCCTCAGTACCACATAAACAGAAAAACCAGAAGTGGTACTGTGGCTCAAGTGGTAGAGTGCTAGCTTTGAGTTCAAGCCCCAGGACTGGCCAAAAATAGAATCAGCCAGACATAGTGGCGCATGCCTGTAATCCTAGCATTTGAGAGGCTGAGGCCAAAAGATCATTATAACTCCAAATCCAGTCTGGGATACACAGTGAGCTTGGGGCTAGTCTACAATACACAGAAAGACAGAGAGAGAGAGAAGGGGAGGGGAATGAATATATAGAGGGAGGAGGAGAGAGGGTTACAGAAGCTACCCATTAAGAAAGAGCAGGCCCAAGGGCCAGGAGTGTGGCCTAGTGGTAGAGTGCTTGCCCAGCATGCATGAAGCCCCGGGTTCGATTCTTTAGTACCATATGCACAGAAAAAGCCAGAAGTGGTGCTGTAGCTCAAGTAGTAGAGTCCTAGCCTTGATAAAGCTCAAGGACAGTGCTCAGCCCCTGAGTCCAAGCCCCAGGACTGACAAAATAAAAAAAGAAAGAAGTGGCCCAGACAGATGTTAGATTACTTTGTGCCAGACCCTGAATGTACTTCCAAATACCACACCAAAACAAAAATAAAGGATACTTATTGACAGGTTACAAGAACTCAAAATACAATGATTAACTAAATATGGTCTATATCCTCTTGAGGATCAGAGAAATAGAGGACATTTTCCCAGAAAGAACACCATAAATGAAATAGTTGTCTCATGCTGGGTGCTACTGCCTATAATTCTAGCCACACTGGAGGCTAAGCTCTGAGGATCTTAGTTCAAAGCCAGCCCAGGCAGACAAATCGAAGAGACTCTTATCGCCATTTAACTAGCAAAATACCTCACTAGAGATATGGCTCAAGTGATAGAGCTCTAGCCATGATCGAAAATGCAGTACAGAAGCACAAGGCTGCTGCACTGGTACTGGCACCCCCCCACCCTTCCCACACACAGATAGTATAGTAGTGTTCAAAGGAGATGGGAGGGGACAATAAGGAGTGACTTTTGATGCCATAGGACTTCTTTTAGGGGTGATAAAAATCTGCTAACTCAAAATATGACAATGGTTGTACAGCTATGAATACATAAGACATCATTGAAATAAATGGGTAAATTGTATGATATGTGAATTATTCTCAATAAAGCTTTTATAACTAAAAAAACAGGATTAAGGAGCCGGGAGTTTGGCCTAGTGGTAGAGTGCTTGCCTAGCATGCACGAAGACCCGGGTTCGATTCCTCGATACCACATACATAGAAAAAAAGTCGGAAGTGGTGCTGAGGCACTTGAGAGCTCAAGTGGTAGAGCTCTAGCCTTGAGAAAGTCCAAGGACAGTGCTCAGACCCCTGAGCTCAAGGTCAGAGACCAACCCATAGTGAAGAGTTTTAAAATTTTTCCTCTTAAAAAATCAGGATCACATTAATGAACCTTTATGCGCCAGTTTTTATTCGTCAAGTAGACCCAATGAGATGGGGCATGTGCATGTTCTATAAGTTTACACCTGTAACGTGCCTAGACTGGTACTAAATGCCCTGTAACTGCTCGAACTGTTAACTTACTTTAAATATAATGCTGATTATTATTTAATGAAAATTGTATCAGAGCTGTGCATGCTTTTTAAGATTGTTAAAAGTGGAGCAAAGACTCAGCTATACTTAAAAGTAGTCAACATTTTACATGAAATGTGAGGAATTCAAATGTATTATTTGAACAACGTAGAGCTGCAAATTGATCTATGTGGATCCCACAGCTTCTAATCCTGTTGTTCTTTACCAGTTTAACTAATGCAACAGCAGGCATTTTCCCCTCTTTGTTGAGAAAGTTCTGGCAGATTCGGATCGAAGATGAGAGGCAGGTGAGAGGGTTAGCTTTCCCTTGTGGCCCTCTTGATTGGGTAGGGCTCTTGAAGTCACTGTGGACAGAATCATTATGTAGAGTTTAGCAACTCCTCTGTTTACCTGAAGGGTGAGAGCAGCCGCTGAGGAGAGCAGGGAAGGGAGCAGACCTGGGGCTGTCCTTCTGCAGGAGGCAAGGCTAGAAGGTGGTGTGCATGTTTTCCTAGTGCAGGGCAAAAGAGAGGGCTTGAGATCTGTGAGGGTAATGAGAAAGGCTGAATTTTCTTTTTTTCTTTTCTTTATTTTTGGTGCTGGTCCTGGGCTCAAACTCAGGACCGGGGTGCTGCCGTCTCTGAGCCACATTTCCACTTCATCCTCTTGGTAGTTAATTGGAGATAAAAGTCTCACAGACTGATCTGCCCGGACTGGCTTTGAACTGCAGTCCTCAGATCTCAGTCTCTTGAGTAGCTAAGATTATAGACATGAACCACTGAACATTCAAATTCTATATTTTTATTTCTAATACCCTAGAATGTGTTTTTGTAAGTGAATAGAAAAAAGATAGCATGACCATATAGGAAAAGAAAAGACACTGAAGGTCTTGGCTGCCTACAAAACTGAATCCTTCCTAAGAATTAATTATAATCCACAACCTGATAGTATTGTTAGGTTGGTACAATATGAAATACAATTTTTTTTTAACCAGTCCTGGG
This sequence comes from Megascapheus bottae, assembly GCF_031878675.1. NCBI lineage: Eukaryota > Metazoa > Chordata > Mammalia > Rodentia > Geomyidae > Megascapheus > Megascapheus bottae. The sequence goes on along the minus strand of NC_143532.1, from coordinate 11,238,395 downwards.
GCTTGAACTCAGGGTCTAGGCACTCTGTCCTTAGGCTTTTCCTTAAGGCTAGAGCGCTACCACTTGAACCGTAGCACCACTTCCTGCTTTTTCTATGTGTGCAGTACCGAGGAGTCGAACCCCAGTCTTCATGCATGCTAGGCATGCACTCTATCACTAGGCCAAACTCCCAGCCCTTGTTTTACAGAAGACATTAGTTCTGTAGATGTCACGGGTTTGATAGCCTTTTCTTGCAATTCACGGAAAGAGAAAAAGACACTAAGGAAAATGAGGCTGCTTCATAGTGTGGAAAACTGCGTGGCAGTGCACTTATGGGCTGAAAGCTGCTGAAACGCCTTCCAGCGAGCTCATATGGCCTTCCCATGAAAGGGGGCCCTTGGCGATGTGTCCTAGCCAACTGCTGTGCAACAGGAGTCCAACAGCTGCTTTGAATTAGATTTCCTCTGCCAAGGATTTCAAAATCAAATATGAAGGAAAAAATTCTAGACTATATTTTGTAATGTCTCACTTGGGATTAGGGCTTAAACTGAATATGGCATAGTAATTCTGTCACTAATTTCTGTCTTACTTGGATTGTATTGAAACTTAAGTTTAACTCTTTCAGAGGTTTTTATTTATTTATTGGTTGTGGAGCTTGAACTCAGAGTCTGAGTGCTGTCCCTGAGCTCTTTAAGCCACAGCACTAATTCTGGTTTTGGTGTGTGTGGGGGGGGGAGTTGGTGGCTAATTGAAGATAAGAATATGGACTTTCCTGCCCAGGCTGGCTTTGAACTACATTCCTTAGATCTCAGTTTCCTGAGTAGCTATAATTATAGGTGTGAGCTGCCAGTGCCCGGCTTTTTTTTTTCTTTTTTCTTTCCAATACTAGGACATTGAACTCGGACATTACACTTGCTAGGCAGGATCTTAGTCACCTACCACCTGTGCCATACCACTAGTTCTTGTTTTGGTTGCGTTTGAGATAGGGTCTCCCATACATGTCCAAGTTGGCCTGGCCCACAATCCCCTTATTTTGCCATCCTTAGATCTCAGCCTCCTGAGTAGCTTGAGTTATAGGCATGAGTCACTGGAAACCAGTGGAAGAATAACCAACAAATTGTGTTCAGATTTCAGTATTTATCGGGCACCAAAATGTGTAAGGAGTTAGGGAATATGGTCGTAATCCTCACGCTCAGGAGACAGAGACAGGAGGATCTCTTTGACAAGAGGCTTGTTTGGCCTCCTCAAGGAAACCCTGACTCCAAAAACCTAAATGGATGAGGGAGGGGATAGAGGAAGCCAGGAAGAACAGGGGGAGAGGACGGAGGAAGGGAAAGGCTATCATTCATTTAAGGAGAACTTGGATAGTATTGGTTGGCAGTGGTAAATTTCTACCTTTCAATAAAAATTACAATTCTGGAACTACTTTAGATTTCTCATAATGTCCTCACAGTTCATTCATGTGTTGAATCATGTGAATTCATGTTTATTCATTATGGAATATACCAGGGAATTTGCCTTTTATTGATTTTTTTTTTTTTTTTTTTTTTTTTTGCCAGTCCTGGGGCTTGAATTCAGGGCCTGAGCACTGCATTGTCCTTGGGCTTTCTCAAGGCCACAGCACCACTTCTGGCTTTTTCTGTGTACGTAGTACTGAGGAATTGAACCCGGGTCTTCGTGCATGCTAGGCAAGCACTCTACCACTAGGCCAACTCCCAGCCCATCTTTTATTGATTTTTAAAATTTGAGGTAGAATCTTACTTTGTAGCCCAACTTGGCCTCAAATTCATCCTTCTCCTGACTTACCCTCCTCGGTATAGGGATTGGTGGCGTGTACCATGACAGATGGCTGAAGTTTTCTTCAACGATTCTTTTGATATTTCCTTTACAAAGACAGTACCTGTCTTTCTGTAGCATGAGTTATTCTGTGGGAAAACAGAACAGGATTTATTGCAAAACACTGTACTCTTGCTCTAAAATGTATTCATCTAAAAACTGATAGCTTTTATGAGTTTGCTTATGAGTGAGCCAAAATGCAGGCATTTCCCTCTGTCAATACAGCCATTACTTTCATGATGTCTTCTCTGTTTGTGGTCCTAGGTTGGTGCATTCTGGATCTGGATGCCGGTCCCCCTCCCTGGGATCTGACCTTACGTTTGCTACCAGGACAGGTTCTCGGCAGGGCATTGAGATGCATCTCTTTCGGGTGGAGACACACCGGGATCTGTCGACCTGGACCAGGATACTTGTTCAGGGCTGCCATGCGGCAGCTGAGCTGATCAAGGAAGTCTCCCTAGGTAGAGACTATCATTTCATTCCAACAGTAAGGCAATGATTGCTAGGTTTTATTTTACATTGGTTCTTATTCTTTTTAGTTTTAATTTTTTTTTTTTTTTTGCCAGTCCTGGGCTTGAGCTCAGGGCCTGAGCACTGTCCTTGGACTTTCTCAAGGCTAGAGCTCTACCACTTGAGCCTCAGCACCACTTCTGGCTTTTTTCTATGTATGTGGTACCGAGGAATCGAACCCGGGTCTTCATGCATGTTAGGCAAGCACTTTAACCACTAGGCCAAACTCCCAGCCCTATGTTTTTTTTTAATTTTTTATAAATTGTTATTATAAAGGTGATACACACAATCAAGTAATGAGTAAATTTCTTCTCTTTCTTCTTTTCTTTTGGTTGGTTGTGGGACTAGAACTTTGGGCCTGGCTGCTGTCCCTGGGCTATTCAGCAGGCTATTGCTGTACCATTAGAACCACAGTGCCACGTCCACTTCCACTTCCAGTTTTCTGGTGGTTAACTAGAGATAGGAGTCTCATAGAAGTGACGTGGCTCACGTCTGTAATCCTAACTACTCAGATCCGAGGATCGCAGTTCAGAGCCAGCCAGGGCACTAAAGTCAGTGAGATTCTTATCTCCAATTAACCACCAGAAAACCAGAAGCGGTTCTGTGGTTCAAGGGATAGGGCGGTAGCCTTGAGCTGAAGAGCTCGGGGACAGCACCTAGGTCCAGAGTTTAAGTCCCACAACTGACAGAGAGAAAAGAGAGAGAAAGAGAGATACTCACAGACTTTTATACCCAGGCTGGGTTTGAATTGCAGTTGTCAGATCTCATCCTCCTGAGGCGCCCAGAAGGAGTACATTTTTGGACTATACTACCTCTTCCCTCACTGTCTCCCAGTTTTTCCCTCCTGTCTCCATCCATAATAAGTTGTATAGTTCATTTTCAACATATCTAATGAGTAGGCTTTATTTTAAAGTAAGACTAGCACCAGGAACAGTGGCATGTGTAATACCAGCCCTTGGGTAGGAAGTGAAGGCAGAAGGATTTTTTTTTTTTTTTGCCAGTCCTGGGCTTGAACTCAGGGCCTGAGCACTGTCCTTGGACTTTCTCAAGGCTAGCACTTCAACCTCAGCACCACTTCCAGCTTTTTTCTATGTATGTGGTACTGAGGAATCAAACCCGGGTCTTAAAGCATGCTAAACAAGCACTCTACCACTAGGCCAAACTCTCAGCCACAGAAGGATTTTGAGTTTGAAGGCACCCTAGGCTTCAAGTTGGAGCAGCAAGACCTTGTTTCACAAAACAAAACAAAACAAAACAAAAAGCAAACCATTGTTACATGTACCAGGCTGTAAATGTGCCAAAATATAGAAGCTAAAAATAGTGAGAGTAGAAGGAAACCTTGTGTCTGTGCTTTATAAGCAGAGTTCAAAGCCTCATGTATGGCTCTAAACATTTCATGGTTCTCTACCACAACATTGCATTTTCACTGCTCAGCATTTTAATATGTACTTAATAGTATAGCAACAAAGTTACTGGAATTAGATGCATTGACTCAGCATTTAAGGTTTGGAAGCCTGAGATATGGATAGACACCCTTAAATATGAGCATCTGGTAAGCTTATGGCTATACAAAATAAAGGATTGGGATAGGAGTTTCTCTTCAGAAGCTTGAAGATGTTTGGCCAACATTCAAATAAGCATTTAGAAGAGATAAGTTGGTACTGCTTTCCACTGTGAAGTGCCCTCTTGTGGTGAGTCTCTCTGAATCATTTCATGCATCATATGTATATATACCCATGCAATACCTTTCTATATTTGCTGCTTTTGGGGGCCGGCGGGGAGGGGGGGGAGGTACCAGTCCTAGTGTTTGAACTCAGGACTTGGGTGCTGTCTCTGAGCTTTTTGCTCAAGGCTAGTGCTCTACCAGTTGATCCATAGCTCCACTTCCAGGTTTTGGATGGTTAATTGGACATAAGAATCTTAGTAGGAGCCAGGGCCCAGTGGTTCACGCCTGTAATCCTAGCTACTCAGGAGGCTGAGATCTGAGAATTCCTTCAAAAGTCCAAAAGTCCGCGTGAGACTCTTATCTCTAATTAACCCTAGAAAATGGAAGTGGGGCTATGGCTCAAGGGGTAGGGTGATAGCCTTGAGCTGAAGAGTTCAAGCCTCATGACTGACAAAAAAAAAGAAAAAGAATCTTACTTGCAGATGGCTCATGCCCAATAATCCTAGCTACTCAGGAGCCTGAGATCTGAGAATCATGGTTCAAAGCCAACCCAAGGATGAAAGTCTGTGAAACTGTTATCTCTAATTAACTATCAGAAAACTGGAAGTGGTTTTGTGACTCAAGTGAGATTGCTCTGTGTGATGAGCCCCTTGATTATACTTGAAGGACTGGCTTGTTCTTTATACAGCCGCCAGAAATGCCACCCCACACTTGCCTTGATACAATCCTGGGCAGACCTATTTCCTTCTGAATTGCCTTGCTTGGTTCACAGGAGCCAAGGGTAACACAGCAGTCCTGCAGCTTCCAAACAATGCAACTGTACCAGGTTCTTCTGCCAAGTAACTGGTTTTATAGTATAAAACATAATTTAGGGGCCAAGAGTTTGACCTAGTGATAGAGTGCTTGCCTAGCATGCACGAAGACCTGGGTTTGATTCCTCCGTACCACATACATTAAAAAAAAAGCCAGAAGTGGGCTGTGGCTCAAGTGATAGAGCTCTAGTCTTGAGAAAGCCCAAGGACAGTGCTGCGGCTCTGAGTATAACCCCTGGGACTGGCAAAACAAAACATAATTTACAGCATAAACTTATTATGTCTTTGTTCTCCATGGTAATCTGATATCTACTGCCTGTCTCTCATTTACAAAGTAGGTTGATTGCTTTCCTACAATGTCCAAGGCCCTGAGTTTTATTCCCATCCCTCTAAAAACAAAAAAGTTACAATAAATAAAAAGACAAGATAGCCATGCACCAGTGGCTCATACATGTAATGTAGCTACTCAGGAGGCTGAGATCCGAGGATCACTGTTCAGTGCCAGCCTGGGCACGAAAGTCTGTGAAACTCTAATCTCCAGTTAACCGCTAGAAAACCAGAAGTGGTACTGTGGCTCAAAGTGGTAGAGTGGTAGCCTTGAGCTGAAGAGCTCAGGGACAGCAGCCACATCCTGACTTCAAGCCCCACAACCTCCCCACGCCCCCACCCACCCACGGTAGCCAAGTTTAGAAGCTCACTGCTGTAATCCTAACTGCTTGTTTGCTACGGAGTCATTCTTTCTGCTTAAATTGACCAAGCATAGCTCAAGTCTGATACTTAGACTTTTTATTTTTCTTTTTTTCTGGCACTGGGACTTGATCTCAGGACTTGCTCATCTTTCTTTCTTAGAGCTGATGATCTGCCACTTGAACCATGCTTCCAGTCTGTTATTTTTCTGGATTAGAAATGGAGTCATCCTGATTTTTCTGCCCAAGTTAGCTTCAAACCACACAGTCATCCATGTCTCAGACTCTTAGTAGTAGTTAGGATTATAGCCATGAGCTACCCACATTCAGCTATTTTTCTTCCTTCCTCCCTTCCTTCCTTTTCTTTTCCCTCTTCCTTCCGTCCTTCCCTCCCTCCCTCCCTCCCTTCCTGCCTTCCTTCCTTCCTTCGCTTGTCCTGGGGCTTGAACTCAGAGCCTGGACATTGTCCCTAAGCTTCTTTTGCGCAAGGCTACATCCACCATTTGAGCCACAGCAGCACTTCCAGTTATGTACGTGCTACCAAGGAATCAAACCCCGGTCTTCACACATGCTAGGCAAGCATTCTACCACTGGGCCAAACTCTGGCCCATAACTTTTGTGGGTTATGGGGCTTGAACTAGGCCTGAGTGCTGTCCTTAAGCTCTTCACTTCAAGGCTACCGCCCTACCCCTGGGCCTGGGCACTGTTCCTGAGCTCTTCAGCTCAAGTCTGCTACCCTACCCTTCAGCCAGGCCCCACTTTCCATTTTCTTTTTTTTTTTTTTATAATTTTTTATTGTAATTAATAAAAGGGTTACATGATATTTGCCAGATAGAAGGTGCATTAATTCACATACATTGATACCCTTTCACATGTCTTGGTACCCATCACCCACCCACCACCCACCCCACCCCCCACTTTCCATTTTCTAGAGGTTAATTGGAGATAAAAGTCTCAGGTCCTTTTGTACCTGGGCTGGCTTTGAACCTATATCCTCAGACCTCAGCCTCCTGCATAGCCAAGATTACAGGTGTGAGCCACTGAGCGGCCATAACTTTTATTTTTCACAAGCATTCTCTTCTTCCTAATACCAACCAAAGCAAGTTACTGCCCCTGCAAGGCACCTCTGCCTGCTTCTTGCCCAAGGGGAACCCTTCATTTCCTCCCAGCTTGTCCATGTTTGTCTGTTCTTAAGGCCTATCTGAATCCACATCTCTTTCAGGACACCTTTCCTTGACTTTGATAGGGGGGGTAGGGGAGAGCTATTTGTATTCTGTATGTTCTGCCTTACACATGCAGGGATGTCGTGCTGAAGTTTGTGCACTGATAAAGTCCTTATGAGCTGGGGCTTTGCCCATTGCTTCTCCAGTACTGCACATGGCTCACACACACTTGCCAGCTCAGATATCTGTGTCTTGATGGTGACTCACTTGAATCAGGGATCAAGGAGAATTAAGTAATTTCTGCTTTATCTCAATCAAGATATTGATTCCAGATGTTTGTGATTCACACCTGTAATCCTAGCTACTCAGGAGGCTGAGATCTGAGGATGGTGGTTGAAAGCCAGCCTGCTGGGAAAGTCCAAAGACTTATCTCCAGTTACCCACTAGAAAACCAGAAGTGGAACTGTGGCTTAAAGTGGTAGAGCACTTGTCTTGAGTGAAAAAGCTCAGGAAAGGAAATAGGGACCAGGACATCAGAAAGGGTATCAATGATTGTGAAGTAATGCATTTTCTATCTGGTGAATATAATGTAACCCTTCTATTAATTACAATAAAAATATATGGAAAAAAAAAAAGCTCAGGACAACACTCAGGCCCTGAGTTCAAGCCTCACCACTGACAGAGGGTGGGAGAGGAGGAGAGGAAAGGAAAAGAAAGAAAGACTTCAGTGAGCAAAACAAACCCAGTTTAGGAAGCTCCAAATAGGAAAATCCTCATACATTTTCAGGAAAAGTTTTTTTTTCTTTTTTTTTTGAAGCTAGGGCAACCTCTTTCTATTTAATTACTAAGGTAGAAATATTACTAACTGGTTTTTTTTGTCTGTCTTTTCCAGGCTGTACCTTAAGTGGTCAAGAAGTAAGACTCACAGTCCACTATGAAAATGGGTTCACTATCTCCAGGGAAAATGGAGGTTCCAGCAGCATTGTGTACCGCTACCCCTTTGAACGGCTGAAAATGTCTGCTGATGATGGCATCAGAAATCTTTACCTAGATTTTGGAGGTCCTGAGGGGGAGTTGGTAAGGAAACTTTTGAAAAACTGTGTACCCTCCTCACTGCTGTACCTCAAGTAGGAAACTATGGCCTGATATTTGACACTCCATGCGGAGGCGGGACATTGTTCTTCCGATTTCAAGATAGCATTTTAAGAATTAGATTTTTTATCACAAATAAGATATAAAAAACAAGCTGGCATTGGTGGCTCATGTCTGTAATCCTAGTTACTCAGGAGACTGAGATCTAAGGATCGCAGTTTGAAGCCATCCTGGCCAGCAAGTCTGAACTTCTTAGCTCCAGTTAACCACCGAAAAGCCAGAAATGGTGCTGTGTCTCAAGTAGTAGAATACCAGTCTTGTGCAGAAAGCTAAGGGACAGCACTCAGGTCCCAAATTCAAGCCCAAAGACTAGCATCCCCCTCCTCAAGAAAAAAAAAAAAGGAAAAGATAAAAAAAGATGTTAACAAACAGTTGAGTAATAGAAAGTTTTTGTAGCTACAAAAACTGCCATTTAGGGGGTAAAACAAAATGTCTATCCGCCAGGCACCAGTAGCTCATACTTGTGATCCTAACAACTAGGGCGGCTGAGCACGGAGTATTGAAGTTTTATGGTAGTGGAGCAGAAAAGTTGGCAAGACTCATTTCCAGTCAGTAGCTCTGACAACATGGGCACACACCTGTCATCCCAGATATATAGGAGGCTACAATTGGGAGGATCATGGTTCCAGGCCAGCCTGGGCAAAAAAGTCCCATGAAATACTATCTTGACAGAAATGGATGCGGTAATACATACCTCTATCCTAGCCACCACAGGGAGGTTAAAATAGGTGGATCACTGCTCATGCATATTCCTGGGCAGGAAATGAGGATCTATCTGAAAAATAACCAGGGTGAAAAAGGACTGGAGGTGTGGCTGAGTGGTAAAACACCTGACTGGTAAGTGCTGAAGGCTCCAAGTTCAAACCCCAGTATTGCCAAAAGTAAAAAAACAAAACAACCAGCTAGGAGCAGTAGCTCACACCTGTAATCCTAGCTACTCAGGTGTCTTGAGATTTGACGATCACAGTTCAAAGTCAGCCTGGGCACTAAAAAGTCTGTGAGACTCTTATCTCCAATTAATCACCAGAAAACAGAGATGTAGCCCTGTGGCCCAAGAGGTAGGGTGGTAACCTTCAGCTGAATAGCTCAGGGACAATGCTCAGGCCCAGAGTTCAAGTCTGGCAGCCAACCAAAAAAAAAAGACCTTTAGACTGTGAAACTAGGACTTTCAAAAGACTGATGCACTAGGAAGAATTATATAATTTTCTCTTTTAAATTATTACTAAAATCAGCTGCATTTAACAAGCAAGGTATTAGACTATTGTTTGCTATTCATATGTTTTAACCTTTGCTTATAATTAATATTATAGAATGCTATTTAATTGCTATTTCTAATGAAGTTGTATTTTTCTTTAAAGGGCATACTTAACTATATCCTCTTTCTGGTCTCTGCTGTTCATGTCAAATATTAACTAACCACATTCTTGACTCAGCAATCTGATCCCAGATCTCCTGCTTCCTCTTGGCTGTCCATAATCATTCCCATGGCAATCTAGTCAGGCAATCCGGAATGGATTTATCGGAGCTAGGATAGGATCATCGGTGGGTGGATGCTTCCGCTAAATTTGCTGTGGTTTCTCATGGGAAATTCAGTTAGCATTAATGTTCTCCAGCAAGGTAATCCTCTTTATTTTTATCTTTTTGCCAATTCTAGGGCTTGAACTCAGGGTCTGGGCACTGTTCCTGAGCTTCTTTTGCTCAAGGCTAGCCCTGTACCACTTGAGCCACAGCACTGTTTCTGGCTTTTTCTGTTACAATGGTACTGAGGAATGGAATCCAGGGTTTCATACACAGTAGACAAGCACTTTACCACGGAGTCACACTCCCTGCCCCAAGATACTTTTCTTTATTTTAAACACCCTACTTTTAAGTCAAACTACCATGCATGGTTAGAACCCAGTCCCCACAAGTATCTCCTAGTTGTGTCTCTGAAATGTTATACAATCTAAATGTGTTTACTTTGCAAAGTGTCTGTTTTTGGTAGTGATGACTAACGTCCTTTCTCCACAGACCATAGACCTGCACTCCTGCCCAAAGCCGATTGTATTCGTGCTGCATACCTTCTTGTCGGCCAAAGTCACTCGCATGGGACTGCTTGTATGAGCAGCAGACATGAGAGAAGAGCCTTGGCCACCCAGGAAGTAGCTCCACCTCGCACAGAATGACAGCTCTTTGTTCTTTCCTCCAGTACAGTGCCTTCCCGAGGACTTGCATATCACTGCTGAACCATAATTGGTTTCAAGAAAAGCCACCTAGGCCAGAATTTCCAGGACTCTGATAAGCTCCAAAATGAAGCTGTTGATGTATCTTCTCCTTTCATAATGTGGTTTATACGTGATTAGGTTTATTTCCTGGTGGCTCTTTGTTTTTTCCTTTTCGACGTACCAAATAGCCAAGAAAGGTCTTTCTCTTCTTCCGTAGGATTCATTGCAAGGTAGCCTTTCTGTTTTATTTAGGTTGACTGTTTCTTCCGAGGTGCTTGTGTGTAGCAGCCATTGCTTCTTGATCATTCCAGACAGGTCACATGTACTGTAGGAGTCCATGTCTTTACCTGCTCCTTCCTCTCCAGAAACTTCTTGACTTGCATCACCAAAGGGTTCTTCCGTCTGTCTCGGCTCTCACTGTATCTCACCCAACCCATCACTGCCCACCAAATCACCAGCTCTGTCCCGCAGAAGTGCTGACTTTACCACTCAGAACTAAGCGACTTGTCTTGCCTCCCTTATCAGTCGTGTCCAAGTTGGAAAACACTGCTTTGAAAGACAAAAACTGACATGCAGATTTTTCTGAGTTTTCTCTTTGGCAAGAGCAAGGGAATGAATGAACTTAAGTTTTATTTTAAAAGAAAAACCTCATTTTAAGCTAAGCCATTTTTTATTGCTTACCAAATGTGCCTTTGGTTAGGGTTAATGGAGCTTTATCAGTGGCTATTATAATGACTGGATATCACTGCCATTTCAGGGATATCATCTATCCTAGTTCTGAAAAATCATCCTTGGGGTGGGTTTCTGTAAAGGCATCATGTGTAGTGGGCAGATCTCTTGGAGAAAGATAAATCCAGAAAGAATCTGCTTGTTTAAAGAGTCTGTGGGTTAGGCCAGCCTTTCAGCACAAGACTGTGGGGTTTCTTTGGGCTGGGTGTACCTGTGCGGGAGCCTGGCCCTACCCTTCCTCCCCGTAGCCCTTCAGCGGCTCAGGGGCTGTGCGGGGTCGGGGTAATGCGACTCAGCTGCCGTGTTGTGTTCAGCACGGCAGAGTATCATCACGAGGACACAGTAGCAGTGAAGTTGCTCCTTTTTATTGTCTTGGCGAATCACACTCAAGTTTTCCTAATTTTGAAGGAGAGTCTGAAAACATTGAAAATGGATTATCTGTACAAAATGTCTAGATTAGCACAGTTCCTGGATTGGAAAGATAGGAAATACTGACTTGGATACTCTCAGCTCTCCAAAGAGAAGTCTAGGAATAGCTTTCATTTTTTTTTAAGAGTAACACACAGGTTATGAGCATTCACAGTTGGTGGCCTTCCCAAGTGTGTGTGTAAGAGAGAGAGACAGACACACTGACAAACTGCGATGTAAACCCTGAGCTATTTGATTTGAACATAGCCTGATGGGAGGGCCATGTGGAACAGTGGACGCCAGGACACTCTGGCGTCCCACCGTGTCCTGCAGCCAGAGGTCAGGCTGCCTTGTGGTGCAGTAAGAAAATAAGTGTAAGCTCCCCAAATGAGCGATCTGATCCACTTAAGACTAGAAATGAAAATCTAGACAAAAGCGTTTTCAGGAGCTTTTCTATGTGTTTGAAAATTAATAAACCTAAGATTGGTTCCATCAGAGACACATTTGCAATTCAGGGGGAAATGTTTTCTACAAGCAGAATTTCAACAAATAGCAATTTCAGAAAAGACTGCTGTTAAGATGGGAAGCTGAACAATGCATTGGGGCTTCAGCAGTAAAGCTGTGCTGTTGACGTTTTCTGTGTTAATGTGAGAAGATTCCAGCTACCTGTTCACAGGCAGTATGAAGGTCATAACAACATGGGGCAGCTAAGACATCTCAGCTCATTTCTGCTCAAGTTTAGACTGTCATGTGCAACACTGAAGCCCACAAGGTTTTAATATCAATTAGGTCTTGAAGTGAGACTAAAATGTGGGGAAATTCTTGTCCACTAGCAAGAGCCCTGGTTTATCTGCCACTGTTTTATCCACTGTCCATTCTACATATGTTATCAGCCAGCCTGCCATCAGTGGGCAAGGTTGTTATTCTGTTGTGGGATTTTTCAGTCCACAAACTAAGTGCGCCTTATGTGCCGGGCACCTTGAAACATACCTATTTTGTATTTAAATGCCAAGTATGGCAGATCATTTTCAAATGATACTTAAAAATGGACATCTTTGATGTTCTTTCTCTTTTATAGAGCCAGTTAAATTGTCATTTGTTCTTCATTTTGAATTAGGGACATGACTGAGGGTGCTTTAGGCTCCAGTGTATGGAATGGGAAGAAGACTGCAGAGCGGTGCTCCAGGCAGGCTTGGGCATCCTCCCCACACACAAGCAGCCAGTTCCCCACAAACAGTGCCCCTCCTCCTCCCACAATACAGAACCCGAGAAAAATTTTAAAAGGTTCAGATAACTTAGCTTAATTTAGCTTAGCTTTGCTTTCTCTTTTACCCTTCCTTTCTTTTCTTTTCTTTCTCTCTCTTTCCCTTCCTTCCTTCCTTTCTTTCTTTCCTTTCCTGTTGTGCCCTTTCCTAAAGTCATTAAACCATCCTATTCTGGAAACTGGTTTCTAATATTTAATTTGAAGAGATCCTTAAATGTATGTTTATACAGTATTTATTAGATACTTTTAACTGTAAACTCTCCTACATAGTAGACAGAGTTTCAGGTTAAATATTGGGATATGGACAAAAAATAAAGAATGCTACTTTAGTTGGGTGCTAATAATTCATGCCTGTAATCCCAGCTACTCACAAGGCTGAGATCTGAGGATCATGGTTCAAAGCCTGCCCTGAAAGGAGAGTCTGTGAAACTCATCTCCAGTTTGCCACTAAAAAGGCCAGAAGTGGAACTGAGGCTCAAATGGTAGAGCACTAACCTTGAGCAAAAAAGCTCAGGGATGGCACCCAATTCCTGGGTTCAAGCCCTTGGACTTGCACCAAATATATATATATATATATATATATATATATATATATATATATATATATATGTTACTTTAAATGCCATTCATGTATTTTGAAGCCATGTCTTAGCACTTTTTCAATAGGGAAAGTCTGACTGAACCTGTTTTTATCATCTGAACTCTCACAAACTTTGTACCTGGAAATTATTGCATGGCAGGAAATTGAATTATTTCTTTTTTATGTATATAAGTAGAAAAATCTCCATGACCAATAGATAGCTAACATTACTGATTTGTTTTCCTAACTTAGCCTCATAAAGAGAATAGTAAAGCCAGTTAAAACTTTAGTAGCTGACAAACCAAAATTTATTTTTAAAGGAAAAAAAAATGAAGTTGTATAGAATCTTGACAACATTATGTGATTTTACAGAGAGTGGACAAAAATCTGAGATGAGGTTACAGATTTCTTAAAACACTATGAGCGCCAGGTGCGGTGGCTCAACGCCTGTAATCCTAGCTACTCAGGAGGCTGAGATCTGAGGATCTAGGTTCAAAGCCAGCAGGGGCACAAAAGGACCTGAGACTCTTATCTCCAATTAACCTCTAGAAAACAGGAAGTGGAGCTTGGCTCAAGGGTAGGTCAGTAGCCTTGAACTGAAGAGCTCAGGGACAGTGCCCAGGCTGAGTTCAAGTCCCATGACCCATCCCTTCCCCTTCCCCCCAAAAACTCATGAACAACAATAGGTTTTCTCCTTTCATTTAAGTGCATGTGATTATATTTGTTCATTTTCAACACCATGGAAGGATATGTCTGTTTTTATGTAAATTATATTGTAGCCTTGCCTGCTTAAAGAGTTACACGTTTTTTTTTTGTTGTTTTTTTTTTAACTGTCAGGGAAGATCTTTAGACTTATGCACTTTCTCTGCTTTTTTGTATCTTGGACACTTTGAATTGTGTTTCTATTCATTTTATTAGTTGTAACTGTTGATTGTACATAATATTTAAACTATCCAAATATCCAGTTTTTATTTTCACACAGCTGCCATAAGCTCCAGGCACCATGCCTGGGATGTCTGGTTAGAAAGCCAAAGGTCTTGTTTTCCAACACCTCATGAAGAAGTAAAATCCCAGGGTGCTTTGGTTTCAAATTGCTGTCAAAAGGTCTTTATGTATATGACTAAAAGAGACTGATTTAAAATTGCAGTTGTGCAGAAACTTTTAAGTTGAATTTGACCATAGTCATAGTCATGCCTTTTATCTCTATTGGCTTACTAGTATGTGCCGGAGGGATTATATTCTGCTTTGGGTTTAGGAATCTCTTTCCATGAAATTACATTTGTAATTAGGGCTTTTCTTTTTCCTCTGTTGAAGCTAAAAGGAGATGCACTGCCAGGCTTCACTGTGAGCCCTCATTTTAATTGTTCGGTAGCTGAGAATTATTTCCACATACCGTCTTTAAAGGATGAAAGCAGCAGTTTGCCCTGCCCATTTTTAAGCTGTCTCACTGTGTTGGGTCCATAGACATTCAATAAGTCATGCTCGAACAAACCCTTTATGCTCTATGTCAGGTGTATGTGGTTTTAAGCAATGTAGTTATTCTTGTGTTCTAATGATGTTAAGTGGAATTTATTTTATTCTAGTTTAGACTGTGTAAGTGGCTGATATGAAATTCTTTCTTCTCTTTAAAACAAAAAAATAGAGTCTAAGGTGTTTCTTCCGGGGTAGAGTGCCTACCTCGGGTGCTGTGAACCCTGGACACATTCCTGCCACCACAAAAACAAACCAAAAAGAAAACACATCTTGCTGATCAGTGATACAAGTCTGTTCTACTGAAGGACAGAATTTCAAGTTAAGGGTAGGGTATAATAGTCACTGTGCATGTGTGTGTGTATACACACACACACACACACACACACGCACGTGAGCATGTGCCTGTGTGAGTCCGTATGGGCGTACTGGGGCTTGAACTCAGGGCTTCATGCTCTTACTCAGCTTTGACTTTCTACTCCTAGCTTGCAATCCACCACTTGGACCACACCTCTAGTAGTTAGAATCACAGGTGTGAGCTCATCTTACTGCGTTCTTTAAAAAGGTAAATGTGTATTTTATCAGCCCTATTTCTAAATTTTGCTGATTTGTTCATGTCCACACTTAAACCTGAGCATCTCTAAATGAAATGCTTGCATACCTGGTGTAATGTTTCTCCACTAATGACCAAGTCAATTAAAACTTAACAAAGTCTACTTATTCTACAACAGTCTACCATTCAAACTCATGTAAGAGATCTAAAAATAAATAAATAAGAAAGGAGCTGGTCACAGTGGCACACGCCTGTAATCCTAGCTACTCAGGAGGCTGAGATCTGAGGATCAAGGTTCAAAGCCAGCCTGGGCACAAAAGGACTTGAGACTTTTAATCTCCAGTTAACCTCTAGAAAGGGGGAAGTGGGGCTTGGCTCAAGGGTAGGGCTGTAGCCTTGAGCTGAAGAGCTCAGGGACAACACCCAGGCCAAGTTCAAGCCCCATGACCCACCAAAAAAAGAAAGGTTGGGCTATGGGGGAGGGAAATGGACAAAAACATGAGAAAAGGTATCAGTGTGCGAGAAGTAATGCACCTACTACCTGACAAATGTAACTGTAACCCCTCTAAACATTATCGAGACAATAAAAAAAAAAGAAAGGTTGGGCTAAAAAGGCTTGGCTCAAGTGGTAGAATCTTTGCTTAGCAAGCCAGAAGTCCTGAGTTCAAGGCCCCAATACCACAAAGATTTGTTGATTGAATTTCAGAAAGTAAAAGGAGAAAAAAATAATAGGTTTGACTGAATTTGTTGACACTTTAACAGTCCATTCCTGTCCATCTTGCCTTCCATTGATGACTCGGGTGAGTTTTTCAGGCCACCTCTGGTGGTGTGCGGACGTATCCCCACTGTCTCTGATGGGAATCGTGCTGAGAACATAGTCACCAGGCTTCCTTCCGTCCTTTTCAAGTGTCCTGGAGTTGTGCACAAAAATTAGGTTATACCTTTAGTGTCTTGTCTTTACTGTAAGCCTGCTCTTTGACAATCAGGTGCTAATGATTGTACTTACCAAACCAGCACATTAAGTATTGTCATGTTAAGTGTTCCTTCTAGGTTGGAAGAAGTGACTTCCTTCTAGCTCCGTCCTCAGTTGAGTCTGAGTGGGTGTTAGTTCCATCTCTTCACCTCTGCTTTGTGTATTCATAGAATTTGCAGAGCGGAATGGCTTGAAGTCGTAAGTTTCAGGTTTGCACAACTCCCAGGCCCCATGAACCCATCACCTGAAGCCAGTCTGTCCAGAGCGTAGAGCCTGGGGATGGGCGTGTGGTGTGTTTACAGCTCATCTGCTGAGTTCTACTCTACAACACCTTGATGCCCAAAGAATGCTTCCTTTTCCATAGCAGACCTGAGGTCTTCTAGAAAATAGTGTGGACACCTCTTCCTGTTGAAGACCTATTTTGTCTAACCGGTGCAAACTGTTTCAGTACTCACACTACTTGGATTCTGGTTACATATGAATACTTGGAGAGCAAGAAAAATACTTCTGCAGATAATTAAGAGTATGTGCTATTCTGAGTTTGTCCGGTCTCTCTTTAGAATTATGTATTTAAACAAGATAAATAGGATGCCTTTTTAAAATCTAACTCTCCAATTTTCTGGCTTTGAAATCAAAAACCCATGGCATAAAGACAGGGCAGTATTTGTGTTCTTAATTTTCACAAAAGCTTTATGTACACTCTATAAATATAGATGCATAGACAACACTTCTCCGTGAGTTGCACATCAAACAGCATTGTACATTACAATGAAAATTTGTAACTTAAGGGTATTATATATATACATATAAATACATATATATCTTTGTAACCTTTATATTGTAAATAAAAAGTTGCTTTTAGACTTGTATTTTTTTTCATTTTTTTTACAAAGTTAAAATAGTCTCAGACTCACGGGGATGTATCAAAATCAGCTCAAAGAACATCAGTATCCCCTTTACCATATTCCCAAATTGACTTTTTTTTTTTTTTGCCAGTCCTGGGGCTTGAACTCAGGACCTGAACACTGTTTTAGGACTTTCTCAAGGTTAGAGCTCTATCATCTGAGCCACAGCATCACTTTCAGCTTCTATGTATGTGGTGCTGAGGAATTGAACCTGGGTCTTTGTGCATGCTAGGCAAGCACTCTACCTACTAGGGCTAGGAGCCCTCCCACTTGACTTTTTTTTTGCCAGTCCTGGGCTTGAACTCAGGGCCTGAGCACTGTCCTTGGACTTTCTCAAGGCTAGCACTCTACCACTTGAGCCTCAGCACCACTTCTGGCTTTTTTCTATGTATGTGGTACCAAGGAATCGAACCCGGGTCTTCGTGCATGCTAGGCAAGCACTCTTATCACTAGGCCAAACTCCCAGTCCCCCAGTTGACATTTTTTATGTTGTTCTATGACCTTGTCTTGTCTTTTTCTGGCATAATACATGTCACCCTTAGAATTTCTAGTGTAGCTGGGTTTGATGATGCTTAACTGTAATTCCAGCACTGAGATTCAGACAGCAAGGACCCCAATTTCCAGGCTGAATATATAGCAAGTTCTAAGCCATCATAGACTAAATAGTGACACCTCACGTTAAAAGAGCAAGGAGGCCAGGAGTGTGGCCTAGTAGAAAAGTGTTTGCTTAGCATACAGGAAGCCCTGGGTTCAATTCCTCAGTACCACGTACACAGAAAAATCCAGATGTGGTATTGTTGAGTGCTAGCCTTGAGAAAGCCCAAGGACAGTGCCCAGGCCCTGAGTTTAAGACCCAGGACTGACCAAAAAAGAGAAAGAGAGAGAGAGCGAACAAGGAAAATGTATATGCATATGCACACACATGCATCTGTATTGTTTCTAGATGGTGTTTAGAAATCATAGGTTCATTCTGTTCAGTGTGTGTGTGTGTGTGTGTTTGGCCAGTCATGGGGCATGAACTCAGAGCCTGAGCACTATCCTTGAGCTTTCCTCAAGGCTAGAGCTCTACCACTTGGGCCACAGCAACACTCCCAGCTTTTTCTATGTATGTGGTACCGAGGAATCAAGCCCAGGTCTTTATGCATGTTAGGCAAGCACTCTACCACTAGGCCAAACTCCCAGCCTCTATACTGTTCTTTCTGATACACCCAGAATGCAATTTCCAGCTGGGTTTCAGTGGCTGTGCCTTTAATCCTAGCTACTTAGGAGGCTGAAATTTGAGGATTGAGATTCAAAGCCAGCCTATGCAATAAAGTCCCCAGGAGATTTTCCTCTCCAATTAACCACTAAAAAGCCAGAAGTGGAGCTGTAGTAGTCAGAATACTATCCTTGAGCAAAAGAGTTAAGGGAAAAGTTGGGCACAGTGGCTCACATATGTAATCCTAGCTACTAAGGAGGGTGAGATCTGAGGATCGTTGTTCAAAGCCAGCCTGGGCACTAACGACTGAGTCTTATCTCCAGTTAACCACTAGAAGTGGGACTGAGGCTCAATGGGGTAAGGAAGATAGCCTTGAGTCGAAGAGCTCAGGGATAGCACCCAGGCCCAGAATTCAAGCTCCATCCAACACCCCCCCTCCAAAAAAAGAGCTCAGGGACAGTGCACAGACCCTGAGTTCAAGCCCCAGGACCTACCAAAAAGTCTCATTTCCCCTCACTTCCATGTTAGTGAGTCCCTTGAACCCTGACCTTCATTATTCTTAGTACAATTATTTGCCCAGGGTACCAAGTATTTCAACGACTAAGGCCTCTTCTCTCCAGCCTGGAGCACCCTAGCTGCCTTTTCCTTGGTAAGTAACATTTTAGCAGGGAGAGAGAAGCCAGGGAAGAGAAAGGAAGAAAGAGAAACAACTTGCAGTGTTTTTGTCCTCAATTTTTTTTCTCTATCCTAAAAGGGACTTATGGACAAATGAATTTCCTGCCTCTGGTGCAACTGTAAAAGAGCAACTCTACTCTTTCAACTAGTTTTGGTTATCGCTTCACCACTGACATTCTGTGTGGTATCAGCTGGACCAGTCTGTTTTAACAGCCTTTGAGTCATGGAGAAGGGGGAGTGATGGGGAGTTTCTTAGGAATATTAGGAGTTATCTTCATTCCAATTAGTTGGTTATGAGCCACTGACTCTGGTGACAACTCAGTGTTTCCCTACCTCTCCAAAATGTTATTATAGAATGAGGAGGCAGGTCCTTGCCCAGCAGGCATGAGAACCTGAGTTCAAACCTTAGTGTTCAATGCACATTCTACAAAATTAAAGGAAATTGAGGGAAGGGATGGGGTTGGGAGGGAGAATGATGAAAAGGCCTAAGGAATCATGTATTCATATGCTATGTTCTTAAGTGGCAACTCCTTTGTACAACTACTTGAGGAATCCCTAGTTAGGGGCTCAGAGTTTGGCCTAGTGGTAGAGTGCTTGCCTAGCATGCAGGAAGACCCAGGTTCGATTCCTCGGTATCACATACATAGAAAAAGCCAGAAGTGGTGCTGTGGCTCAGGTGGTAGAGAGCTAGCCTTGAGAAAGCTCAAGGACAGTGCCCAGGCCCTGAATTCAAGCCGCAGGACTGGCAGAACAAAACAAGTGACTAAAAACACCAGGTTCCTACAAAGGAAAATGGAAGGGTTGAAAAACAGGTTAGATCAGGGAAAATGATGCACAAGAGCAAAAGCCAGGAATTCAGTGATAGACACTGTATAACCTGCAACATTTAAAGAGGGGGAAAAGACAGCTCTTTCAGACTTTGCCCATTTGCCCAATAATTATTACACACTAGTACACTGGTAACTGAGCAAGTTTATCTAAAGATACCATGGGGGACAGGGAGGATGGTTTGGTAAGACACTCCAATAAAATGTCTCCAAGATAAACTGCTGTCTTAAAAGAAGATGGTAGAACCATCCTTTGTTTAAAAGAGACTCAAAGAGCTGTGTCGAAATGACCCAAATTCAGTCAAGTGACTCACCTTGACGCCTTTGGGCCCAATTCTTGGCAGCAAGAATGGCAGGCTACACCAGGGATCTAGAACAATGGGGAGGGAGCCCACCTAAGGCAAATGAAGGGGCCAGCAGTTTCACTTAGTGGTACCGTGCTTGCCTAGCAAGCCACTAAAAGTGGCTTTAGACAGTCCCTGCTTCCCAGGTACCTCGGGCTGAGCCCCCACGGGGCTGTGGGAACGCCAGGCAAAGGGCAGCCCGGCCAGCTACGCCGGCTTCCCACGGACTCGGGAGGCTGGGTTCACCTCGGAAGTGACGCTTCACTCCAGCGGGACCCAGGACTTCCGGTTCCCGCCTCCGCCCCGCCCCTTCGCGCTCGGCCCCGCCCCCTGCTCACTCCCGGCTGGCGGCGGCGGCGGTGCCTGCGTTCCTGGCAGTGTCCGCCGGGGGGCAGCCGCGCCGCGCGGGGCCTCACCGCTCTGGGCCGCGCTCATCGCTGGTCCTCGGACTCGGCCCCGGCTGCCAGCGGCCGCCCTCCCCGCGCCCAGCGCCCACCCGCCGGGCTCCCCGCGCCCGACCCAGCACCGCGGCTCACAGGGCCCGGACCGAGGCCGCCAGCAGCGCCGCGGGGTGTGGGACGGACCCAGGAGATGAAATGACAACGTCAACCCTCCAGGTACGGTGGCGCGGCGAGGGCCAGCTGCGGAGGCCGAGGCGGTGCGTCCGGGCCTGCGGGCCGCGGAGCGGGCGGGCCGCCTCCCTCCCTCCGTCCTCGGAGCCCCGGCCTCGCGGCCTCGGCTCGGCCCCCGCGCCCCGCCTCCGCATCCCTTGTCACACGCTTGGAATCCCCGCCCCTCTCCCCTCGCCGGTCGGCTGTCTGCGGCCCCGCTCCGCCCCGGGGCCCCCCGGCCCCCTCCTCGCGGCCGGCGCCCCTCATTCATTCCCCGCGTCCTGCGGGGTGGAGCCCGGGCGGAGCCGCCCGTGCGGGGCGCGGGCCCGGCCGAGGCTGCTGTCAGGACACATCCGCACGCGCCGGCCTCAGCCCGGAGTTTGAACCCCAGGTTTCTCCCCTGCCCTCCCCTCCCGCCCGTGACCTTGGGCCGGGTGGGACCCCGATCGCCGGGTCTGTAGAATGGGGCGATGCCCCGGGCGGGGCGGGGGGCTGTGAGACGGGTGGCTGGAGACCGGGTCACGCGGGCGAAGGCTCTCCTCACCTCGGGGGGTGTGCGAGAGCGGGCGGGGGCTCCAACTCCTCGAAGGAGGGGGCAGGTGTGGCTCAGCCGGGGCGGCATCCAGATACCTATTGGTGCCCAGCAGTGAGCCTGGAATGAGATGGACCGGGACTTGGGTGTTACCCAAAGCCAGACCCGACGGTCCACCCGTGGTCAGCCAAAGCTGAGAAATCAGTTTGCAGCCGGAGCCCAGCTGCCTGGCCAGCCTAGTCTGACTTTGCGTGCAATGAATGATGGATTTCGTTGGTTTCCTTTTTAGTTTTTCTCTTCAGCAGCTTTATTCAGGTTTTACCCACATCCAGCACAGTTCACCCATTGAAAGGGTGCCATTCAGCCCTCACTGGTTGCTTTTTACAACATTTTTATGGAAACAACAGCTTTATCTTGTGTGGTTGTTCTTAAGGTACTATGTTATTTCTCTTCTCTTTTGTTGCCCTTTGGTTAATCTCATATGGTTACTGTATCTGACTTTGTTACCTGGTGCATTGTATATACATTTATTTGTTTATTTGAAATAGGAAAAGGAAGGGGGGGAAACAGGTGATTGGGAGGGGAAGGAAACGGGGACAAAAACCTTGAGAAGGGGTATCTGTGTGAGAAGTAATGCACCTACTACCTGGTGATTGTAATTGTAACCCTTCTATACATTACCCCAACAATAAAAAACAAAATTAAAAAAAAAAAAAAAAAGAAGGGAAGGGGGAAAGATTCTCTCAGTCTTTAGTGCCCTGGCTGGCTTTGAACCACCATCCTCAGATCTCAGCTTCTTTTTTTTTTTTTTTTTTTTTTTGCCAGTCCTGGGCTTGAGCTCAGGGCCTGAGCACTGTCCTTGGACTTTCTCAAGGCTAGAGCTCTACCACTTGAGCCTCAGCACCACTTCTGGCTTTTTTTTTTTTTTTCTATGTATGTGGTACCGAGGAATCAAACCCGGGTCTTCGTGCATGCTAGGCAAGCACTTTAACCACTAGGCCAAACTCCCGGCCCCCAGATCTCAGCTTCTTGAGTAGCTAGGATTACAGGCATGAGCCACCATGCCAGGCTATTCTTGGCATTTTTCCTTTCTTCTCTTCTCTTCTCTTCTCTTCTCTTCTCTTCTCTTCTCTTCTCTTCTCTTCTCTTCTCTTCTCTCTCTCTCTCTCTCTCTCTCTCTCTCTCTCTCTCTCTCTCTCTCTCTCTCTCCTCTCTCTCTCTCTCTCTCTCTCTCTCTCTCTCTCTCTCTCTCTCTCTCTCTCTCTCTCTCTCTTTCTTCTTTCTTTCTTTTCGTGGGTCATAGAGCTTGAACTGGGCCTGGCTGCTGTCCCTGAGCTCTTCAGCTCAAGGCTGCCACTCTACCCTTGATCGAAGCCCCACTTCCCATTTTCTAGAGGTTAATTGGAGATAAGAGTCTCAGGTCCTTTGTGCCCAGGCTGGCTTTGAACCTTGATTCTCAGTTCTCTACCACCTGAGTAGCTAGGATTACAGGCGTGAGCCACCACGCCCGCCCAGCTATTTTGGCATTTTTAATGTTGTGAGTCAGTCAAGTGCTAGGCCTATACCACTTCTGGTTTTCAGCGCAAGTGCTAGCCCTCTATCACTTTGTTAAAAAAGAAAGGACACATGAAAATAATTTGAAATTCAGATTCTGGAACCTATAAAGCCGGCACCAGTGGCTCACACCTGTAATCCCAACTACTCAGGAGGCTGGCACAAAAGTCCATAAGGCTCTTATCTCCAATTAACCACCAGAAAAAACTGGAAGGGGTGCTGTGACTCAAGTGGCAGAATGCTAACCTTGAGCAAAAGAGCTCAGGAACAGTGCTCAGGCCCAGAGTTCAAGCCTCACAACTGACAAAAAGATAGGGGATGTGCTGGGAGTTTGGCCTAGTGGTAGAGTGCTTGCCTAGCATAGCATACATGAAGACCCAGGTTCAATTCCTCAGTAACACACACACACACACACACACACACACACACACACACACACACACACACACACACACATATGTATGCCAGAAGTGGTGCTGAGGCTCAAGTGGTAGAGTTCTAGCCTTGAGAAAGTCCAAGGACAGTGCTCAGGCCCTGAGCTCAAGCCCAAGAGTGGCGGGGGAAAAAAAAAAAAAGGCAGGGGAGGGTTCCCTTATTTGTAATAATTACTACACATCTAGGACTCTCATAGCAGAGGATCGCAATAGCTCAAAAGCTATGCACATAAGGTCATATAGAATGAGACTAAATGAAATTAACTCTAGGATATGGAAATAACAGGTTTATCTTTGTGATTGTTGGTCTTAATGTTCTGTTCTATGTTATTTCTTTTCTTTTTTTTCTCCTTATGGTTACTGAATCTGACTTTGTCCCCTTGTATATTGTATATACATTTGTTTATTTAAAATAGAGAGGGGAAGGGGGGAATCAAGATGATTAGGAAGGGGTGAGGGAGGTAACAGAGACAAAAAGATGAGAAAGGATATCACTGTGCAGGAAGTAATACACCCACTACCTGACAAATGTAACTGTAACCCCTCTATACATTACCCAACAATAAAATTTTTAAAAGTGAGGGAGGACTGGAATGTGGCCTAGTGGTAGAGTGCTTGCCTAGCATGCATGAAGCCCTGGGTTCAATTCCACATGCACAGAAAATGCATATATATATATATATATACCACATTGCCGCTCATCCATTTACATAGTCTGCAGCTGCTACACAGGAAAAGTGAATAGTTGTTGCAGAGACAGTATAGCTGACAAAACATAAAATACTGTTGGGGGAGGCAAAGATTTGGTGCCTTGGAGATTGAGGCAAGGAGGATTGAGAGTTCAAGACCAGCCTAGACTACATATCAAATTCAAGGCTAGCCTGAGCTAGCTAGGTTGAGGTCCCATCTCAATCCTCTCCATTCCCTACACTCCCCCCAAATATATTATCTAGTCCTTTTTTCTTGTGTGTGTGCATGTGAGCGAGTTGGAGTGGGGTTTGAACTCAGAGAGCCTTGGGCTCTCCCTTGGCTCCTGGTTTATACCTACCACTTCAGCCATGTCTCCGGTCCAGAATTTGCTGAGTGAATTCATGATGAAATTTCTCCGACTTTTCGGTCCAAGCTGGCTGCAATCTTGTGTGATGGCCCAGGTGCCAGAACGTATGATATTGCAGAGCCCCCGTGGGCACTGTCCCCCCTTGGCCTTTGCCGCAGGTGTTCCTGGAGATGAGGCAGGGCTGGCAGTTTTCTCACTCTCCGTTACACACAGCTTCCTCTCAGGAAAGCTCCCTCAGAGACGATGGGAGAGGGGAACGCTTGAGAGGGGGGCTGCAGGTGCTGCTGGCCCGCCGTGGAGACCCCACCTGCCAGGAGTGCCCAGTCCATCTGTCACCAGGACTGAGCCACGCAACGAGAGGATCCCGGGAGGATCCTGAGAGGATCAGGTCTTAGTTTGCTGGGGCTGGAGCTTTGACCACAGTGTGATTTGCGACCGGATGACTTATGCCATTCTAGATGGACGGGAATTCAGGGCCTCCTGGGTTGGAGAAGCTGCAGGGGTTTCTGTGGGTGCCTGTACTGGCACTTGAACCACAACTCCTGTCTGGCATTGTGCTAGTTATTTGGAGATGAGAGTCCCAGATGTGTCTGTCCAGGCTAGCTCCAAACTATACACCTCACAGTGGAGCCTCCTGCTGAGCTGGGAGTAGAGGGATGCCCACCAGCGCCCACTCTGCCTTCCACCAACGAGCGTGGGGGTGCTTCCAGCTGAGCCTGAGGCAGCGGCCTGTAGGTATATGAGTCTTACCCAGGGTAAGTCTGGGGACAGGGCCCCCTGCCAGCAGCTTGTACTGGCCTCACTCTGGCAGGCCCCACCCCCTGCGCCCAGAGCCTCCTTTCACATGTTAGCTCCAGGTGTTTGAGCAAAGCGTGGCCGTTTTGAGGCTAGAGTAGTGAGCTTCAGAGGGCTCCATGTGCCTTGAAGTCCGGCTTGCGGAAGCCCTTGGGTCGATGCAGGACTTTGCTGGTGCGGTTTCTGCCTCTGGAGCCACACAGCATGGGTGGCTGGTGTTTCCCCCGGCCTGGCTCAGCTCACGCAGCTCCTCTCTCCAGTCGGTGCGCTGGCGCTTGGAGCCTGAGCGCCGACCTGAGGCTTGGCGAGCGTGGGAGCGGGCCTGGGTGAGGCTGCTTCTCCCTGTGCCCTTCTGCACAGGGGCGGCATTCCACTTGATGTCAGGAAAGCGAGGCGACGTGATGCCTGCAGCCTGGCACTGACTCATCACTCAACTGCTGGTGACCCCAGTGCTATCTGAGTCTCCAGGGAAGCCCTGAACTCTGCCTTGCCCTTCCAGAAAGCCATTGATCTGGTGACCAAAGCCACAGAAGAGGATAAAGCCAAGAACTACGAGGAGGCGCTGCGGCTCTACCAGCATGCTGTGGAATACTTCCTGCACGCCATCAAGTGTGAGTCACACTCTGGGTCCCCCAGCCTCAGAAGAGGGGTTCATGGCACTCATGGCCACTCTGTGGGTCCCCTTCTGCAGATGAGGCACACAGTGACAAGGCCAAGGAGAGCATTCGAGCCAAGTGTGTGCAGTACCTGGACCGTGCGGAGAAGCTGAAGGATTATTTACGAAACAAAGAGAAGCATGGCAAGAAGCCAGTCAAGGAGAATCAGAGTGAGGGCAAGGGGTGAGTGTGCCGGGAGGGCTGCCTGCACTAGCGCCCGCGCCCTTCTGTGCCACGTCTTCTCACGGTGACAGTGCCCATAGTGCCACGTGTGGCTCTCATTATGCTACCAGAGCTCTTTCCTGTGTTCTTCATTGAGTCTGTGTAGAAAGGCTGTGGGAAGCTGAGGGCTGGCGGCTCCCACCTGTAATCCCAGCTACTCAGAAGGCCGAGATTTGAGGATTGAGGTTTGAAGTCAGCTCTAGGCAGTAAAATCCATGAGACTGTTCATGTCCAATTACCAGAAAAACAGAAGTGAAGCTGTAGCTCAAAGTGGTAGAGCACTAGCCTTGAACAAAAAGGCTTAGGAACAGTACCCAAGCCCTGAGTTCAAGATCCAGGACAGGCATAAATGTCAAAGAGAGAGCATGAGAAGAGAGGGGAAATGTGGGGAGGGAGAGAGAAAAGGAAAAAGCAAGCTAGACTGAGCTATGAGTTATGAGTTGTCAACTCTGTACCCCAACTCTCAGGGTAGAACCCTGGATCTGCCTTATCTGCTATATAACCTAGTTCTCCTGTCTCAAGAGGAAACTCCACTCCCTGACCTGGGGTCCGGGCTGCGGGCGGGGGCCGGACAGGAGAAGCTGACCCCTCTGCCCTGTTCTCAGTGAAGAAGCGGGGGTGGGTTTCTCGAGTTTCCTGGGGAGAGTTGAGAGGCTGCCATTGGGATCCCTGCTTGCTGGTGGTTGGCCTGTCTGGATGCCAGCACTTCTTCCCCACTGCCGGAGCATGGGGCCAGCTGGTGACAGACCTTCTGTCTCCTTTTCTAGCAGCGACAGTGACAGCGAAGGGGATAACCCAGAGAAAAAGAAATTGCAAGAGCAGCTGATGGGTAAGAGGCCCGGCTGTGGCAGTGGGAGGACCCCGCGTGGCCTGGCCCGGCTGTACTCATTCGCCCTCCTCCTCTCAGGTGCTGTGGTGATGGAGAAACCTAACATACGGTGGAATGACGTGGCCGGGCTGGAGGGGGCCAAAGAGGCCCTCAAAGAAGCTGTCATTTTACCTATTAAATTCCCACACTTGTTCACAGGTGAGACAGAGCAGCCAGCCCACGCATGAAAGATTTACGCTTCGGAGGAGCCAGCTTAGAGATTCCCATGTGTCCCCACAGTGTCCCAGCACAGATGGCCCTGTGGCCTCAGCTTAGTAGCCAGGCCCGGCCCTGCCCCATGTTCTTCCAGGAGAGGGCCAGGGCCTACCCACCATAGCCAGCTGCCCCGCACGAGTCAGGCCTTTTGCGCACACACAGTACGACCCCAGGAACACCTGAGTAGGGTAAGGGGTATAGAAGTGGGTGGGCAAAGTCAGGAACCGGTGCCTGCCAGTGTCTCCTGCAAGGACTACGCTCATGCAGGTGTTTGGTTCCCATCACTCCTCTCCTGCCATAGAACTCGTTCTGCCCTGCTGGACTGGCAGTGGCTCACCCCCCTCTGCCTCTTTGTTCCTGGCCCAGTCAGGAAGAACCCTCCCTCACACTGTTCTTTGTTGCAGGCAAGCGGACTCCTTGGCGAGGGATACTTCTCTTTGGACCCCCTGGCACAGGGAAATCCTACCTGGCCAAAGCTGTGGCAACGGAGGCAAACAACTCCACCTTCTTCTCTGTGTCCTCCTCAGACTTGATGTCCAAGTGGCTGGGGGAGAGTGAGAAGTAAGTCCCGCAGGCTGCGTCTGGCCTGCCCTCCTCCCCAAGGAGCAGCTGAGCAGCCAGAGCCAGGACGGGGAAAGCCTGCGCGCTTATTAGTGGGAGCACTGACCTGACATGCGGATGAAGCTGGAAAGGAACTTGGGTGTATTCAAGAAGGGAAGGGAGCCAGACGTTAGTGGCCCAAATCTGTACTCCTAGCTACTCAGGAGGCTGAGATCGGAGGACTGCAGTTTGAAGCTGGCCTGGGCAGGAAAGTCTGTGAGACTCTTATCTGCATTTAACCCATCCAAAAGCCAGAAGTGGTTCAAGGGGTAAAGGGCTAACCCTGAGCATAAAGCCCAGTGACAGCACCCAGGCCTTGAGTTCAAGCCCCAGGAATGGCACAAAGAAAAGGTGGGGGGGGGGGGGGGACAGGAATCCAGGTGTAGTGGTGCTTCTCTAGTTAGGGAGGCCGAGGTGGAATCTGAGGCTGGCCTGGGCTGCGGAGTGGAGCCTTGTCTCTAGACACACACGGGGAAGCAAGTGAGGCATTGACCACACTCGCAGGCCAGGGATTGGGGAGGGGGCGGTGGCATGGTGGCAGCAGCATTGTTCTCTACACTAGCTTCTCCCCCGCGCTGGCTCCTGTTGCAGGCAGAGAAGGTTGAGGCGCAGAGGAGAAGAAATGGCTGTCCCCTAAGCCCAGGGGTGCCAGGACTCAGGCTGATGCCGAGGCAGGTGCCTCCTCAACACTGCCGCCACAGGACCTGTGCCTGCCCTTCCCTCTACTTCCCTAGGGCAGGCGGAGCGGCGCAGGGCCCCTGGGTGGCACCAGGGTCCTGACCCTTTCTCACTTGCAGGCTAGTGAAGAACCTGTTCGAGCTGGCCAGGCAGCACAAGCCCTCCATCATCTTCATCGACGAGGTGGATTCCCTCTGCGGGTCCCGAAATGAAAATGAAAGCGAGGCCGCCAGAAGAATCAAAACAGAGTTCCTGGTCCAGATGCAGGGTGTGTGCCAGTGGCAACTGCGCCCTTCCTTTTCCTCTACCCAGAGCCAACCCAGGCAGGCTTTCTGGAGCTGCTATTGCCTCGGGAGAGAAGCAGCAGCTCTCAGCACCGCCTCCTTGGGCTTTGAGCAGAGGTCAGAGCCTTTCCACGGCCCTGCACCTCCCTGGCAGATGGCACTGTAGGTGTCTTCACCCCACAAAGCCAGACCAGGCCCGGCTTACTTGGGCCCTGGGCCAGCAGTGGCCCGGGATGGGTTTGCTGTGCAGGTCTGCGCCACTGGTTGTCTGACTTGCTGCATGCTCAGTGAGCTCCTCACCTTCCTCTCTGCACAGGGGTGGGGAACAACAACGACGGGACTCTGGTCCTTGGTGCCACAAACATCCCCTGGGTGTTGGATTCGGCCATTCGAAGGAGGTGAGTCTTTTCTCTGGCCGCGGTCAGCCTGTGACTCCCCAAGGGGCAGCCTGGCCCATCTCTAGGTCTTCCTGGGTCTTCCAGCAGAGCCTGCGCCAAGCTTCCCTGCTGTGTATATGGCTCTCTAGGTTCGAAAAACGCATTTACATCCCGTTGCCGGAAGAAGCTGCACGTGCACAGATGTTTCGATTGCATCTGGGGAGCACACCCCACAACCTCACAGATGCCAACATCCATGAGCTGGCCCGCAAGACAGAAGGCTACTCCGGAGCAGACATCAGCATCATTGTGCGAGACTCCCTCATGCAGCCTGTCAGGAAAGTGCAGTCCGCAACACATTTCAAGAAGGTGAGCGCCGCTGCCAGCTGCTCAGACCTGTAGTCCTAGCCAGACAGGAGGCTGAGATCTGAGAGCCCCAGTTGGAAGCCAGCCAGGGAGGGAAGTCCATAAGGCTTTTTTCTGTGTATATGGTACCAAGAAATGGAACCAAGGGCTTTGGGCATGCCAAGCGAGCACTCTACCACGAGGCCACACTTCCCAGCGCCTTTGAGGCTCTTACCTGCAACTGGCCACCAGAAAAAACCAGCACAGCTGTGGCTATAGTGATAGAGATCTAACCTTTAGAAAAAAAGTTCAGGGACAACATTCAGGCCCCAGGATTAGTGCATGCCTGCGTGCACACACACACACACACACACACACACACAGTGGCAGTTCAGGGACAACATTCAGGCCCCAGGATTAGTGCATGCCTGCGTGCGTACACACGCACACACACACACACACACACAGTGGCAGTTCAAGGACAACATTCAGGCCCCAGGATTAGTGCATGCCTGCGTGCATACACACACACACACACACACACACACACACACACACACACACATACACAGTGGCCAGCTATTCCTCTGGACAGGAGTTTGGAGGAGTGCTTCACAGCTGGCTGGACCCCTGCCGGCCAAGCATCTTCTCCCCCAGAGACGACAGGAGGGAGGGAGGCATCTTGCAACTGCAGCCTCCATGCTCACACAGCGCCCCGAGCAGGGCAACCCCGAGTATATGACTTTAAGGCCCTAATGGAGGTAAGCACCTGGGCAGAAACCAGTCTGGAGCTGAAGGGCGTCAGTGTTGCTGCGGCTTCAGGGGTAGGGCAGTAGCCTTGAGCTGAAGAGCTCAGGGACAGTGTCTAGGCCCAGAGTTCAAGTCCCAGACCAATAATAATAAAAAATCCACCCCTAACCCAGGGCAGCCTGCCAGCCTGTCATACGCCTTACTTTCAGGTTCGTGGCCCTTCGCGAATTGACCCTAGCATTATGATCGATGACCTCCTGACCCCGTGCTCCCCTGGAGACCCTGGGGCCATAGAGATGACGTGGATGGATGTCCCTGGTGACAAGCTCTTAGAGCCTGTGGTCTGCATGGTAAGTGAGCGGAGCACACATGCCCAGGACCCAGGGCCTGCAGTGCAAGAGCAAAAGTGAGTTTCTTGCTGGAGTAGAGCTGCTGAACCTAGCACAGTGCAGGCTCTTGGGTCCTGGGCTGCTCTTGTTGGCAGCACTGAGGCTAAAGAGTGCCTGCCTAGAAAGAATGAGGCCCCGACATTTGCCTCCAGCTCTGTCCTGTCCCGGGCTTTCATGACCACCAAAACAAGAGGAACCCTTGTGGCTGTGGGTGGCTGAGGCAGATGCCATGCTCTGGGGGTTTGGACAGAGGCAAGGGCATTAGTGCTTTTTATTCTTTGGTGGGAAGATAAGTCTTTCCATGGTTTGGTTTATTTGATGCCAAAGGAACTGCTAAGAAGTGTGTCAGCGCCCTTTGGTCAGAGGCAGTGTGAAGGCAGCAGCCCCTCACTGAGAAGCCTAGACCTCTCCTGGTCTTGCCAGTTTCTGGGCCTGTGGTAAAAGAGGCATGCATTACGGGAGCTTAAGACCCAGCTGGTGGAAGGAAAGAGGCCTTGCCACTAGCAGCACCTGCAGGGTGTCGGTGCTGGGTGGCGCTGGCCTCTCTGCCACCCTGGCCAGTAGAGCTGTGGCGGCGGCGAGGCTGGCCTGCAGCAGCGCTCAGCAGCGTGCGCGCTCTCGTCTCTGCAGTCAGATATGCTCCGGTCCTTGGCTACCACGCGGCCCACGGTGAATGCGGACGACCTCCTGAAAGTGAAGAAATTCTCAGAGGACTTTGGACAAGAAAGTTAAATGGGACGTAGAAAGCTGGCGCAGGTCCCTGTGACCAGCTGGGGCTCCTGGGCTGGCCCTGAGGTCACGGTGGTGTCTCCGGGGCCGCGTGGCCACCGTGCAGGAGCAGGAAGAAGGGCTCCGCAGCCACTCCCAAGACACTTCCGAGTCTGCCCTCCACGCGGCCCACGTGGCTCGTCCTAAATTCTCATGCTCACCAACTCCCTTGCTCTGCCCATCTGTGGGTTTTTTTTTTTAACTTTTGTTCTAAATTAATGCTGCTTTGATTTCTGTCTTGTTTATAAATAAAGATGAAATCACCCAGACGAATCAAGCCATGGGAGCCAGGACCCCCTCGCCCCAAAATGGCTCTGACAAGACTGAGGCACGAACGGAGCCACCCACCCTTGCAGGTGTGCACAGGCCCCCGGTTCTGGGCAGATGGTTTCTGTGAGCACAGCCCTGCCTTTTCTTCTGCCCAGCCTCTGTCCTGGGTCCCTGTCCTGGAGACGTCTAATAAATCCTTTTCCCTTCTTGAGCCACGAGATCGATCTCGTTTTTTGCCTCACTCCTGGCTTTTGCTTCCATAAGATGCTGCTCTGGGTCACAGCTCTCGGCAGGGTAGGAAGGAGGTGCTCACCCATGCAGCTCTCAAACCTGTCTGTCAGTGCCTCCCCAATCCCCCAAGATGCAGACGTTTGCGGGGAATATTTAAGGGACTTACCTGACAGTACTGTCCAGTGCCAGGCTGAGAGATTGCAGTCTGGCAGGCCCGTGGGTCACAGTGCCTGCAGCTGGGTTTAGAAGAGTAGGCTAGATAATGCCAAGACTGCTTCACTAGGGGAAAATGAATCCGCTACTACTGAGCAGAGGCTGCTGTCCTCAGAAGGGTTCCCCATCTCCACTGCTGCCTCTGTATGCTGTGACCAACACACATGAAAGGAGGCAGAGCTTGCAGCCTCTGAAAGGGGTTAACCTTGCTTGTGTGAAAATGGGTAGTTCTCATATTTTTATAATTTCTAGGTGCCAATATTGAACTCACACTAAGTACTGCTGTGCCAGTAAGCCACACACATAATGTATTCTGTGCTCACAGCCACAGTCAATAGCTTTCACTTTTTTTCCCCCCCTGGCCAGGTGGGAGCAACTACTAACCTGAGCCCTCTTTTTCTTTTTTTGTAGGTCATGGGGCTTGAACTCAGCCTGGCACTGTCCCTGAGTTCTTCAGCTCAAGGTTACCACTCTACCCTTGAGCCAAGCCCCACTTCCCATTTTCTAGAGACTAATGGGAGATAAGAGTCCTTTTGTGCCTGGGCTGGCTTTGAACCTTGATCCTCAGATCTCAGCCTCCTGAGTGGCTAGGATTGTAGGCATGAGCCGGCGTGAGCCACCTGCCGGCCTCAGCCCACTTTTCTCTCACACCTGAAAGCTGGGCTCCAGTGCTGACAGGTTGAGTACCTGCTACCACCACCTTCCACATTTCCTGGAACATCTGCATACTCAACCTCTAGATGGCATCTTTTTTTCTTTTTGCCAGTCTTGGGGCATGAACACGGCCTAGGCACTGTCGTCGAGCTTTCTCAAGGTTAGCATTCTACCACTGAACCACAGTACCACTTCTAGCCTTTCCTGTGTATCTGGTGTGGAGGAATTGAACCCAGGGCTTCATGCATGCTAAGCAAGCACTCTACCATTAGGCCACAATCCTGGTCCTCTCAGAGAGCCTTTCTGCAGCAACTGTGACTAGGACAGTTCTTACTTAGGTATGCATCCCTGGCATCAATTTCTAAATTCTAGAATAAAACCCAGAACATGACACTCCCACTTCTACAGGTTCAGTTCAGCTAGTTGGATGTCCTCTAGATTTACTTACTTAGAAGCAGGAAGGTCTTTGCTCCTGTTTTTACCTGCTTCCTCATTTCTACTGTTTAAAACCTCCATCAGGGGCCAGAGTCCCTGAAAAAGCAGAAAAAGCCAGAAGTGGTGCTATGGCTTATGTGGTAGTGTTAGCCTGGAGCGAAAGAAGCCCAGAAACAGTGCCCAAGTCCTGAGTTCAAGTTTAAATCATGTATTCTCACCTGGGCATGATGAGGATTGTCTGTAATCCTACCACCCCAGAGGCTGAGGCAGTAGAATCTTGAATTCAAGGCCAGCCTAGGTTAGGCAAGACTCTTGAAAAAAAAAAAGCCAGGAGTAAGCTGGGTGTGGTGGCTCACGCCTATAATCCTAGCTATTCAAGAGGCTGAGATCTGAGGATGAAGGTTCAAAGCCAGCCCAGGCACTGAAGTCCGTGAGACTCTTATCTCTAACCACTAGAAAACACAAAGTGGCTCTGTGGCTCAAAGGGTAGGGCTGAAGAGCTGA
Source organism: Megascapheus bottae (assembly GCF_031878675.1). Lineage (NCBI taxonomy): Eukaryota > Metazoa > Chordata > Mammalia > Rodentia > Geomyidae > Megascapheus > Megascapheus bottae. The sequence goes on along the minus strand of NC_143532.1, from coordinate 11,205,018 downwards.
AGAGCTCAGGGACAGTGCCCAAGCCCAGAGTTCAAGCCCCATGACCAACAAAAAAAAAGCTGCTTTGCTGGGTGCTGATGGCTTGAGCCTATACTACTACTCAGGAAGCTGAGAGCTGAGGATTATGGTTCAGCCCTGGTAGGAAAGTTTGAGATACTTATTCCCAAAAACTACTCAGAAAAAGCTGCAAGTGTTATAGCTCAAGTGGTAGAGCACTAGCCTTGAGCACAAAGAGTTTCAGGGGCAGTGTCTAGGTCCCAAGTTCAAGCCCCACAACCTCCAAAAGATGAAATGCCTGCTTCAGTAGTTGAACATGTGCTTAGCATTATGCAAGGGCGTACGTTTGATTCCTAGCACTGCAAAAACAACCGTTCTCCACCATCAGCATAAAAAGGAAGTGCTTCGTCTATGGCTCCTCTGATTCCCTCAACTCTGATAGCTTCCAATAGAGATAAGCACTGGTAAGCATCATTATTCTCTTTAAGCATTGTGACCAGCAAGCACCAGTTCTGCTATGTCTATCCTAATTGTGAAAGAATGAGACTCAGACTCCGGTCAATTACCAACCCTCCACCCCCACAGCTAACTCTATGGCCTCCACCCAAAGCATGAGCCAAGACCCCACTGCCCAGAGATTTCCCTCCCAGCACAGAGTCTTCCCTACACCTGTAAAAAGGGGCAGGCCCGAGGTAGAGACCTAAGTTGTATGTGAAGCTGTTCAGGCAGGTGGATATTTACATTCATGAGTCATTAAACACGACTTGAACTGGGACCACTGTCCTGTGTTTTACTTCCACAACCAACTGATGTCAAGCAAACCCAAGATCCTGTCACACAAAGCCCACTGTTTAAAGAGCTCAAAGAACTGGCCCAGCAGCCTTACTTGCCTTTCTAAACACAAATTTCAGATATTTAGGGACTACATTATCACATCTTGGTAGATAGAAGCCTTATGAAATTGTTTCTAGTGAGAATGATTATTTACTTCTCTCCACACAATATAGTCCACTCATTCAAGGGGTGTTCATTTTCCAAGCTAAGTAATATTTCATCCAAAGTTGATTTTAGGGCAAACGTTGCTACCATTTTCCTCCAATTCTCAGCACATAAGGGCAGTCTACTGTTTGCTGACAGATGGGAGCCAATTCCAACATGCAGCCATGTGAGATGGGGTAGAGCTCAAGCTGACGAATCTGTGTCCCAGATCCTAAGCCCACTGCACCTGCCTCAGTCGTTCACCTCCATCCAGTGGACATTTGTAAAGGTCCTGCTGTCCATTTTGTCAATGAACAGGCAACCCTGCAAGTGGTCCATCTCATGCTGGATGATTCGGGCTGTCCACCCACTTGCAGACCACACCACCTGCTCTCCTGTGGGGTCCAGTCCTGCAAAGGAAGTAATAGGCTGGCTGAGGGCAGGCTATGCATCAGGCTCTTCCCTGCCCCCGCACTAGCCACAACCAGGAACATCAGAGGGCATATGTGGGCAGCAGCCCTTGTCCCTCCTACACGGGATGCCTCCACGGTGCCCAGCATCACATACTCAGCCGGGTTCCCAGCCCAGGAAATTCAAATGCTATCATCACAGGGCCAGGATGGGAAATATTCTTGCTAGAGTGCTTCCTTTCTCAACTCTGCTCTCACTTCTCAAGCGTTTCTTCCTAGCAGAGCTATTTCACCTGGATACAGTGAAAATTAAATGGACACCACTGACCTTCTGACCCTCTTGGACCAGAAAGGCTTTCAAAAATAACCAGTCAGCCCGGGAGTTTGGCCTAGTGGTAGAGTGTTGCCTAGCATGCATAAAGACCTGGGTTTGATTCCTCAGTACCAAAAAGCAAGAAGTGGTGCTGTGGCTCAAATGGTAGAGTGCTAGCTTTGAGAAAGCCCAAGGACAGTGCTCAGGTTCGGAGTTCAAGCCCCAGGACAGGCCAAAAATTTTTTTTCAAAAAATATAGAAATAAAAATAACCAGTCAGTGGCTCATACTTGCAAACCTATTCATTAGACCGAACCCTGAGAATCCTTCTTTGAAACTCCCAAGAGTTTGATCGCCAATTAACCAATAAAAAAACACCTGGATTGACGCACTAACTTTAAAAAGCCTAGCAAAGAGCTCGCTTGCTAGGAGGGGAGAGAAGGGGAAGGTGAGGGACAGAAGGAAAAAAGAGGGAAAGGTGAGAGGACCTCAGTTACAGAAACACGAAACGTGGGGTGGCTCACCAGCACACACATCCATCCTACATTACCCTGGGCAGCGGCTGCGCTGAACGCGGGAACCAAGGGCCGGACCCCAACCCCTCGCTCCCGGGTATGCACCGCCCCAGCCGGGCTCCAGGACGCCGCCCTCTCCGGTGGGTGGGGCTCGCGCCAGGCGCACCTGAGATCTGCACGGCCTGGAAGCGCGGCACGCAGGCCAGGAATCCGGGGAGGCTCTCGCAGCCCTCGGGGAAGGTGACAAGGCGGTTGTCAAGCACGCGCAGGCTGGGGTTCACCAGCACGCGCAGCGGGAAGGACTCCATCTGGCGGCGCTCGCGCAGGCGCGGCGCGCAGACGTGGAGCAGCGCCTCCGGGAGCTCCAGCGCCAGAACCTGCAGCGGCACCCCGAGCTGCGGCGCGCTCAGCCCCACACAGCGCCGGCGCCGCATCACCTGCACCAGCCGCTGCACCAGCCGCTGCAGCTCCGGCCCCGCCAGTTGCGCCGGCTCCACCGGGGCCGCCACGGCCCGCAGCGCCGGGTCCCCGACCTGGCACACGTGCCGGTACGGCGGCTGCGGAGCGCCCCGCACCAGCCGCCGCACATACTTCCAGTAAGAGCGAGTGCGCGCGGGGCCCTCCAGGCCGTCGGCAGCAGCCGCGGAGCTGCAGGCCCGTGCCAGCCCTCGGCCCGCCGAGGCCGGCCCCGCGACACCCCGAAGCCGCTGCAGCAGCCCGCCCCACAGCCGGCCCATGGCGCCGGCCAGCAACCCCGCGGCGCGGTCTTTTCCGGCTGCCGCGCGCCGCGGACGCAGAGGACGTCGGGAAGTGTAGTTCCCGAGCGACAGCAGTCAGCTGGCAATCTTTATTGTCTCCAGTACAGCAAAGTCCCGGGGCGTGCCGCCCCCCCCTCCCCCCCGCCGCCTGCCTGAGCGAGGCGGCCACTGTCCCAGCTCAGTCCCCAACCGGCCAGCCCTGGCTAAGGTCCCTCGCTGGGCGGCTCCCGGGGCTCTTTGTTCCCAGGCTCCCCCTCCAAGGGCCCGCACTCAAGGTGTGCTGCAGGGTCGGCCGCCAGGCTCTCCTCCTGGGCGGCAGTGGTGACAGGAAGCTCCGGGGCTGCAGCGGGAAGCTCGGGCACCAGCTCCTGGTCATCCAAAGAGAAGTCCGTCTCTCTCTTAGGCAGGATAAAGGCCAGAGGCTCCTGGATGACGCTGATGTTGACATGCCCTAGGTTTCCATACCTGGAGAGCTGGCTGGGTGGAATGCCTGGTCAGATGGTAGGGAAAGAAAAATGGGGGGAGGGGGGAAATCATTTTAAAAATCTAGTACCAAGGTGGCAGGGAAAAAAATAAGGGACGGAATGAACAAAATTATATTTTTCAGTATGATCAAGACCACTTTCGAGATAAAGGAGAAGCTTGCAGAAGCTACTCTGAAAAGCGACCAGGAAGGTGAAGGGAGGCAGCTACGTGGAGGGTGGGTGGAGCCAGAGCCACGAGCAGCTCCACACCCGCCAGCTTCCTGAGACAGACCCAAAGGAAAGGCTGAGGCCATGCTCAGTGGTGTCCTCCTACCTTTTGGAAGGCTATGGCCCCTTCCTCCAGCTCCACAGGGGAAGAGAAGGCAAACTGGGAAAAATTTGCTTAAGACTTCCACAACAGAGTTCAAGCCTCACAACTGGGGGAGGGGGGAACTGCAACAAAACCAGCATATGACTCTCTCTTTCTTTCTCTTTCTTTTTTTTTTTTTTTTTTTTTTTTGTGGGTCATGAGGCTTGAACTCAGCCTGGGCGCTGTCCTTGAGTTCTTCAGCTCAAGGCTACCACCCTACCCTTCAGCCAAGCCCCACTTCCCATTTTCTAGAGGTTAATTGGAGATAAAAGTCTCAGGTTCTTTTGTGCCGGGGCCAAAATATGTGCAGAAAAGGCAGAACTAAAGCAGCACAAGGGAGTTGGCCCATGGCTAAGCATGCAGTTGAGGAAATGAGATCTTTTGGGGTGACAGGAATGTTCCGAAATTGGATGCTCGGTAATGAGCATTGCCTTAGTACATTTGCTTTAAAACACACATACACAGGCCGGGAGTTTGGCCCAGTGGTAGAGTGTTTGCCTACCATGTCCAAAGACCTGAGTTCAACTCCTCAGTACCACATATATAGAAAAAGCTGGAAGTGGTGCTGTGGCTCAAGTGGTAGAGCTCTAGCCTTGAGAAAGCCCAAGGACAGTGCTCAGGCTCAGATTTTGAGCCAGGACTGGCAACAAAACAAAACAAAGCAAAAAAAACACACACACAAATACACATGTCAAAAATCCTTTTTTTTCCCCTCCCTCTTACCTAAAGTCTGTGCTATCTGAGCTGGTGGAAAAAGGACTTGAAGACAGCGATTTAAATAAGGAACTAGGTCTTCCAGGAAGACAGTGCAGAACTGGACAAAGAGCTCCTGCTCCCCACTGCTGAAAGCAGCCTCCTCCGCACGATGGAAGGCCAGGATTATTTTGGTCACCTACAAGACAAGTGCACCAACAATACTGGCAGCATGACAAAGCACAAGTATGCAGTCCTCAAGTTTTCCTGAAGGACGTCACTGGCTGTCACTTCCATGTTGCTCCTAGTCAATAAATCAGCATCTCCATCACCTCACTAATGACCAGTATCAGTGACTCATGGGCACGCGTTCCAGCTCTAGTAGAAGTCATGGGATTTTAGAGATATAGCCAGGTACCGGTGGCTCACACCTATAATCCTAGCTACTCAGGAGGGTGAGATCTGAGGATCTCAGGTTCAAAACCAGCCAGGGCACAATGATAATGAGATAAGATTCCAATTAACCACCAGAAAGCCAGGAGTGCTGTGGCTCAAGTGGTAGAGCAGTAGCCTTGAGCTGAAGAGCTAAGGGACAGTGCCCAGGCCAAGTTCAAGCCCCACGATTGACTAAAAAAAAAAAGAAACCATCATTATCAGGGCTGGAGGGACTGTGATATGTTCAGAAAAAGGAGGGCACTGGCTTTGAATTAGTCTTGGAGGCGACTCTCCTGGGTGAGTCTGGCTTAGTGGAACCTTTTGAAATAGGGTATACGAGAATGAAGCAAGGAAGATACTCTTCTGATGGCCATTAAAGAAACATGGTGGGAGCTGCCCTGGAGGGGCCACCTCTAAGAGCTGACAGGCATAGTTCTGCAATTTCTACAACCAGAATGAAATGACAGGGAGCACTAAGCTCCAGGTGACAGCAAAGGCTGGCTGATACCTTGAAAGCCACCTGTAATGTCCTGAGCACAGACCCAGGGAGGACTTGAACTACTAACTCACAAAAATGGCAATAAGGCTGGGAATTTGGCCTAGTGGTAGAGGGCTTGCCTAGCATGCACAAAGACCTGGGTTCGATTCCTTGGTACCATATACATAGAAAAGTGGTGCTGTGGTTCAAGTGGTAGATCTCTAGCCTTGAGAAAGCCCAAGAACAGTGCTTTTTAGGGGCCAGGAGTTTGGCCTAGTGGTAGAGTGTTGCCTAGCATGCATGAAGGCCCAGGTTCGATTCTTCAGTATCACATACATAGAAAAAAGCCGGAAGTGGTGCCGGGAGTTTGGCCTAGTGGTAGAGTGCTTGCCTAGCATGCACGAAGACCCCGGTTCGATTCCTCGGTACCACATACATAGAAAAACAGCTGGAAGTGGTGCTGAGGCTCAAGTGGTAGAGTGCTAAGCCTTGAGAAAGTCCAAGGACAGTGCTCAGGCCCTGAGCCCAAGCCCAGGACTGGCAAAAAAAAAAAAAAAAAAGAAAAAGATATGGGCCTTTTAGCTAAGCATGGTGGTTCACACCTGTAATCCCAGCTACTCGGGAGGTTGATCTGAGCATAGCAGTTCAAAGCCAGCCTGGGCACTAAAGACTGTGAGACTCTTTCTTCCAATTAATCACTAGAAAATGGGAAGTGATGCTGTGGCTCACAGCTAGGGCAGTAGCCTTGAGCTGAAGCGCTCAGGGACAGCTCCCAGGCCCAGAGTTCAAGCCCCATGACCCACAAAAAAGAAAGAAAGAAGAAAAGAAAAGAAAGAAAGGAAGGAAGAAGAAAGGGGCTTTTTAGGAGCTGGAGTTGTAAATAGCAAGACTGTTAGCTATGAACAGAAAAGGCTGAGTGAGCCAAGTACTAGTGGTTCATGCCTGTAATCCAACTACTGAGGAGGCTGAGGTCTGAGGACTGCAGTTCAAAGCCAGCCTAGGCAGAAAAGTCAACGTGACTCTTCAATTAACTGCCTGAAACAGCTAGAAGGGGAACTGGGGTTCAAGAGTAGAGTGCTAGCCTTGAGCAAAACAGCTCAGGTCAGTGATCCAGGCCCTTAGTTCAAGCCCCAGCACTAACACACTAACACACTAACACACACACACACACACAATCCAAACACCAACAAACCAATACTATAGTCTAAACTATTTTCACTACAGCATAAGCTATAATAGTAATATGAAGCTTAAATTCTGGAGTAAACTCCTTGACTTTCCAGATCATGTGTAGGTCCCACCATTGCAAAAAAGAAAAAGCTGACGGCTGGGAACGTGGCTTAGCAGTGGAGTGCTTGCCTAGCATGCAGGAAGCCCTGGGTTCAATTCCTCAGTACCACATAAACAGAAAAAGCTGGAAGTCGCTCTGTGGCTCAAGTGCTAGCCTTGAGCAAAAGCAGCTCAGGGACGGTTCCCAGGCCCTGAGTTCAAGCCTCAGGACTGCTAGTAGTAGTAGTAGTAGTAGTAGTAGTAGTAGAAGTGGGGAATTCCTCACCCTTAAAAAGAAAAAGCTGAGTGAAAGCATGGGCCCATAAATTCAAGCCCTGGGACTAGCACAAAACTAATGAAATGTACTGTTTTAACCTAAATTCATAGGAGTTTTAAAAAATAAAGCAACAGAAAACACATCACCGATTTGTTACCACAGGTGAGCCATTTCATAGCTTGTTGTAGGGCTGTCCCCACAAAGGGGATAAGCATCCATCACTTAGAAAATCCCGACACGTCACTAAACCTCTCTAAGTAAGAAGGACAGACATGGGGAATGGTCTCCCAAGAAGTCTAGCTACCAGGCTTCCTAACCAAGAATGTCTAGTGTAGTAAAATGCCAATGAATGCCCTTACCTTGGCAAGGGCGTCCTCTAAGACCTCTGTCACATCCTGAGCAAGGGCCACAGGGCAGCAGAGTCGCAGGTCATTGAAGGCAACCAGAATGTTGTTGAGGAAACAGGCGAGGGGTGGGAAGTCTAAAAGCAGCATGGGTGGCTGCAGCGTCCCTGGCTGCGTGGCTGGAACGGCAGCAGGCACATTACCACTGCCCAGGATGGCTGGAGCTGAGATGAGGGTATAGGAGTTCATTTCATCCTGGAATTTCTCCGTTGCTTCTTGAATCGCTTTCTGAAAAGTAGTGATGGCTACCCGCTGAAAAACAGGAGCCAACTGGCCTCGGAAATCAGCCCCTACACGGCTGAATGACAAACCGAAGTACATGCACTGGCCCAGCAGAGAGTCCAGGCGGCCACCAATTCCACGGTAAAGGTCAGCCTCCAGCACCTGCAGGAACTGTGAGACTTTCTGCAGCACCCAGCCATGGAAGATGGCACTCTCATGGACGGTGTGCTCGCCCATGGCAGGAGGCAGCAGCGGGTCTTCATCTGAGAAGATGGCACGGTACTGGGTGATGATATCAAAGAGGTGCACCCGGCAGGCCTCAATAGTCTTTGTGATATGGAAATAGGGATCATCATTTGGGATGGCGGCCAGGATGGAGCGGAGCCAAGCATCTCGGGCCTGAAGGAACTTCACCCTTAGCTCAGCCTCTGTGAAGACATCCATGCGTCTCAGGTAGCCAATGACCCGCAGGCAAACGGGCAGCTGGATGTTGGTCCTGAGTTGCTGGATCAGCTGGCTCAGCATCAGCTGCATGGACTGGCGCACTTCATTCACGATGCCCTGACAATATAGGGAACAAGTCACAACACATGGAAGAGCATGTCTGGAGGCCTTCCCAGCAACCCTGAACACTGCACACTGACATGCATCCAGCTCTCCCCACACATAAAGTGGATGTCTAAAGCTGATGTCTGGTTTTCCACCTTCATTTGCTCTGATGCCTTACCACTGTTCAACACAGTCCAGCAACACTAGCTTCAGAGCCTTCCTCGGTTTGGCCTTTCTACTCCGTTCTCCCTAGATCTTGTCATTATTTCTGTCTCAGCTGAAATGATACTGCTTTAAAGGCTTTTCCTGACATTTTACCGAAAGTAACCAACCCTATTACTTTCCTTCTACCTTATTCATTGACTGACTGGTAAATGAGGCTTAAACCTAGGGTCCAACAGTTGTAAGTAAGTGATTAACCACTTAAGCTCTGCCCCACCCCACCTTGGTATATTTTCTTCAGACATCACTACCAGAAGTTACATTATTTACTTAATGTCAATTATAGGATTTCTACTAGAATGTAAACCTCACCACGGCCATGGGTGGCTATTTTATTTACCCTGTATCCCCAGCTCCTAGATCAGTGCTGGCACATGACTGACCTGTATCTTTTAACGGATGAATGAATAGATAAGTGAATGATGGGAGAGTATTTTCTGTTCAACTCTGCCTGGGCAGAAACATGCAATGGTTTTTACATAAATGTTCAGCCACTAGAAATGGGAAAATGGCTCACATGATAGTATTAGAAAAAAAAAAAAAAAGAAGTGGGTGCCAGTAGCTCATGCCTGTAACCCTAGCTATTCAGGAGACTGAGATCTGAGGATCAGTGTTCAAAGCCAGACTGGGCAGAAAAGTCCGTTGAGACTCATCTCCAATTAAGCACACACACAAGTAGAAAATGGAGCTGTGGCTCAAGTGATAGAGTGCTAGCCTTGGGCACAAATGCTGAGGGACAGTGCACGGGTGCATGTCCCAGGACCGGCACCAGAAAAAGAAAAAGAAAAAAGGTCATTTTTTTTTAGAATTAGTGATATAAGAACAACAGCATGCTGTCTACCTGGATGACGGGGATAGAGGCGTACTTCTTTTCCAGTCGACGGACATAGGAAGCAAGCTCCAGAGCCTCTTCGTAATAGCTGTTCCGGACGCAGGTGTCCATGAGCTGAGGAATCTCCAAGATTTCCAAGATTTCTGTATGCCGGTTCAGAGTGAGCGTGTTCATCCGGCGGTTGGAGCTGATCTCTTCAGCCTCCTTCACAAAGTTCCTGGAACCAATCAGGAAAACGTTCCCTCATTCCTCTACACCCACATCTTAGCTGGCAACAAAAGCCTTTAACTGGGAACTCCCTGGGCCCTACGGCTGATCAGATGTTACCCTCATACCAAACCCAGCAAGTTCAGTGTTCCCCGCCGACAGGAAACTGTCACACACAGGCCAGGAACTTGTCCCAAGTACCCCGCAAGTAAGCGATGGATAGATCTGCGTCAAACGGCCCCCAGACGCCCCCAGTGAGTGTTCTGGAGATGGTTTCTGACCCGGGCTGCTATGTGTGTATCGTTACGGACACGTGAACACGCATTAGGCTGACTTGTGGGGTTCTAACGGGCGTGGGCTGTCTGGGCCGAAGCCCCGGGCGCCAGCCCCACCGCACCTGCAGCTCTGCTGGAAGCCGGGCAGGCGATCCAGCAGGCGGCCGAGCGACTCCTCCACGTCGCCGAAGAGGCGGTGGATGCGCTCGGTGCACTCGGCGCCGCGGATGAAGGTCTTGTAGTTGGCGAAGGCCAAGTCCCGCGTCTGCTGCAGCAGCTGCGCCCGCTCCTCCGCCAGGCGCTCCGGCTCCCGCCGCAGCCGCTCCAGCCCCGAGCCGCTCAGCTCCCGGAGGTAGCGGCCCACGTCGGGCCGCTCCCGCCACTGCGCCTCCGGGAAGCGGTCCCGGAACAGCGACGCCAGCAGCCCTTCATCCTCCACCTCCCCGAGAGCCGCCGCCGTGGCTGTCGCCGGGGTCGATGCCGTGGTGGAAGTCGGGAGAGTCTCCACCGCCGCCATCTTCCTAACAGCCCTGGTACTTCCCCGCCACACCTGAGGGGGCGCCGGCTCCACACCGGGACCGGAAGTGACAGGACCCACTTCCGGTCTCTATGGTTTTCCACGTTGGCCGCAGTCCTCCCCGCTAGGGGGCAGCCGTGTGAGGAACGGACTAGGACAGGGCTAGAGAGGCCGGCTTTCGGGTTGCCAGGGAGCGGCTGCCAGTCAACTTCCGCTTCCGGTTCCTGAGGCACGAGGATCCGGTGATCGGACCCCGCGGCAAGATGCGGCCCTTGACTGAAGAGGAGACCCGGGTGATGTTTGAGAAGATCGCGAAATAGTAGGATCGCGGGAGGGAGGGCGAGGGGGTGGGCGTCCGGCAGGCGTGCACGGCTGCGGGCCGGGCCAGTGCCCTTGGGCGCGATCTCCAGTCCTCTCTTTGCCCCCAGCATCGGGGAGAATCTGCAGCTGCTGGTGGACAGGCCCGACGGTACCTACTGCTTCCGGCTGCACAACGATCGCGTGTACTACGTGAGGTGAGCCGGGGCGGCCGGGCGCGGGGGCCAGGCGGGGGCCGGGGTCCCCTGCACCCCCCTCACCCGAGACTCCTTTTATGTTGTGAAGCGAGAAGATCCTGAAGCTGGCCGCCAATATCTCCGGGGACAAGCTGGTGTCGCTGGGGACCTGCTTCGGAAAATTCACGAAGACCCACAAGTTCCGCCTGCACATCACGGCTCTGGATTTCCTTGCCCCCTACGCCAAGGTCTGTGCAGTGACCTGTCTGCATTCTGCCACTGGGGATGAAGCCAAAACGAGGGTCAGACGATTGGGCAGCGGCCACACACGATGTTGGTAGACAAGGCCTTGCAGCGTGGGTCTGGCTAGAGCTGTGAGGTTCGAGTGCCGGGCCGGCGCCGTTGTGTAGTTAGCCAAGCAAAGTCAAAACCTGCGGACCCCGTTCAGAACCAGAAAGTAGTAACTGGGAGGAGGACAGAGTGCAGGAAAAAAACGCTGCCAGGCATCAGTGGCTCACGCCTGTAATCCTAGATATTCTGGAGGCTGGAACCTGAGGATGGCGATTCCAAGACAGGCGAGAGTCCCTAAGACTCTTATCTCCAAATTGACCACCAGAGAGCAGCAAATGGAGCTGTGGCTCAAGTAGTAGAGCATTAGTCTTGAGCAGAAAAGCTCTGGGACAGCACAAGGCCTGATTTCAAGCCCCAGGAATGGCACCGGAAAAAAAGAAAAAAGAACTGTTAATAACAAGTCCATAGAGGTAAATTGCTTGTAGAGTTAAGGGAAGAACAATGTAAAAGAAACACATCTCTTTTTACTTTCATTCTCCCTCCCTTCATGTCTGTGTCTAGACATCACCAGCTGACTTGCCTGCAGAAACATGACTGACCATTAACATCTTTTTTATTGTTTGTTTTTCATTCTCATCTTACAGTACAAAGTGTGGATAAAGCCTGGAGCAGAGCAGTCGTTCCTATATGGGAACCATGTATTGAAGTCTGGTTTGGGTCGAATCACTGAAAATACTTCGCAGTACCAGGGAGTGGTGGTATACTCCATGGCAGACGTCCCTTTGGTGAGTAGGGATGGCAAGTTCTGGGGAGGATTTCCAGTTTCTGTAATCAAACATGTACCTAAGTCAACTGGAAAAGGGTTAGGTTGGATTTTTTATCCCATTATGGCTATTCAATTCTGTACAATGGGGATACTCCTCCCCCAAAGTTGACAGTATAAGTAAACTTTACAAAAATTGAAATTCTGTGTATATGATTGTATTAAAAAGACCAATACTAGTGTGGTAGGCAACAGTAGCAGGTTATGCAGCCACCTGAACAAAATCACAGACATTTAGACACCAGAATACTGTAAAATTCACTCGTTATCTGGAAAGAAAACATTCTAGAGCAATATAATCATAAACAGCTATCATAAAGCACTGGCACTACTATGTATGATAAAGCCAGTGACCAATATTTGTTCACTCAGATATGATGCAATACTCTTCTACCTCTGTAATAGAAGAGAATAAAATTAAAAAGCCATGGTGGTTCGAGGCTATAATCCTAGCTACTCAGGAAGCTGAGATCTGAGCCAATCTGGGCGCTAAAGTCCATGAGATTCTTACCTCTAATAAACCACTAGAAAAGAGGAAGTGGGGCTGTGGCTCCAGGGGTAGCACAGTAGCCTTGAGCTGAAGAGCTCAGGGACAGTGCTCAGGTCCTGAGTTCAAGCCCCAGTACTGGCAAGTAAATTAAATATAAAGAAGGGGGAGAGTTGGGCTGGGAGTTTGGCCTAGTGGTTAAAGTGCTTGCCTAGCATGCATGAGGACCCAGGTTCGATACCTCGGTACCACGTACATAGAAAAAAGCCAGAAATGGTGCTGAGGCTCAAGTGGTAGAGCGCTAGCCTTGAGAATGTCCAAGGACAGTGCTTAAGCCCTGAGCTCCCCAGGACTGGGGGGAAAAAAAGAAAGAAAAAAAGAAGGGGGAGAGTTTAGGTAATAGAGCACCTGACCAGCATGAGACTGTTTCAAACTCCGGTGATGAACATGCACTTTCTTAGAGAGGATCGCCTTTCTTTAGTGGCATGCTTTGAAATACTCTCTTCATGAACATCAGTTAAAAACTTTGGTAATTTATAACCCTCCACATTGGCTTAATGAATGACATAAGTGAATTAATGTTTTTGTTTTTAATCCCAGGGTTTTGGGGTAGCGGCCAAGTCTACACAAGACTGCAGGAAAGTAGACCCCATGGCAATTGTGGTATTTCATCAAGCGGACATTGGGGAGTATATACGGCATGAAGAGACGTTGACTTAAAAATGGCATCCTAAGGCCTGAGGCCGTGTGGAAGGACCTAGCTTTGTTCCCAGTGTCTGTGCGGATGCCCCCTTCCTGGTGGGTTTTATCAACACTGACTTCCATGGAGACTTCTTACTTTCGTGTTCTAGAGCTGACAAATGCAGGCTGGATTCTTACTAAACGGAAAGGGCTCAAAAGTGAAGAATCAAATTTAAAATAAGCCTGAGCTTCTCTCAAAAATCCAAAAGTAAAAACTGGGGTTTCAGATCTTTTGTTTCTGATGAGATAGAATATTCTTATTCTGTACTTAAATCAAGGCTTCTTGTTCTTAGTAGTAGGTTCTGAACTGTTAAAATAGGACAAGAGGAGTTACTGTTAACTGTGATAGCACTATTCATTTTGTTACTAATATCATGCAGGATAAGCCATTGCCATATAAAAATAGTAGGACACTTTACAAATGAAATTCACCTAAAACGTGGTTCTGAAGCTGTCAGTTTTCCTATACAGTTAGTGCTATATAGAAAACTTAGGGAAGAAGCCAGGTGACCTGGCTCACACATGTAATCCTCGCTACTTTGGAATCTGAGATCTGAGAATCATGGTTCAAAGCTAGCCTGAACAGGAAGCTCCATGAGAATGTTATTTCCAGTTAACCGCCAGAAAATCAGGAGTAGCACTGTGGCTCAAAGTGGTAGAGCACTAGCTTTGAGCACAAAAGCTCAGGGACAGCACCCAAGCCCTGGGGGGAGGGGGGGAGTACAACTATAAAGCATCTAGTACAGTGTTGGACATATGGTAGGTCTAAAATAAATGCTATTTTTATATTATATATTTCTGTTGTGTGGTATACTGCCTTGCTTTTTACATGGCAGTTTATCATTCTTGGATGGGTTAATCCTGGGTTGAAATGTTTAATCCCTGATTTCATTCTGACTAGGTTAAACAAAGTATTCAGAGACTCTGAAATAAGGTTAGCTCCTTTTTTTTTTTTTGCCAGTTCTGGGGCTTAAGCACTGTCCTTGGGCTTTCTCAAAGCTAGAGCTCTACCACTTGAGCCACATCACCACTTCTGGCTTTTTCTGTTTGTGTAGTACCCAGGAATCAAACCCGGATAGTGCATGCTAGGCAAGCACTCTACCACAAGGCCAAACTCCAGGCTAGCTCCTTTTGTGCTTTCCCATATTGTCAGATTATTTCTAGGAAACATGTATTTTTATAATCTTGATTGCATATACTGATTTTTAATTCCAAAGATTATGTCTCTAATTAAAATATTTTCAAAGTAAAAGGGTACTTTTACCAACTCCTATTATTCCATGTAAGCAAATTGGATTTTGTCCCATCTTTGTCAAATCTTCTTTCTCCCATAGTTTTCTGGTATCTCAGAGAAACTAAGGACAGCTGGATGGTATTTATCAGAGCAACCTCAGCAGCCACGTTTGCATATTTTACTAATTTATTGTCATTTTGCTTTTGGTGATGAGCACAGCAGATAAAAGCACTAAATTATTTTATAACAGTAACACGCTTTGCTCACATACTTAGCTCAGCATCGTGGCTTTGTGTCACTAGTTGATGAAACATTGAAGAGACGCTTCAAGAAAAACAGCTGCAGGAACCCAGAGAGAATAATCACAAGGCTCTGGACTGTGGACCACCTGTTCACATAGGTGTGGTTTGATTGGAGAAGGAAAGAGTCAGCCGTTTTCCTCATCCGGGCAAAGTTGTAGAATCGCCACGTGTGAAAAACATTGTTCTGCACCTTCCTTGTACTTTCCTGTTGTTGGGGGAGGGGACAAAGTAAATGGAGTCTTGCCACCACCACCCTTCTTACCTGGCTGCTTCCCAGGTTAACCTACATTATCTGGAAAGTCAGAGTGTACTCGGGGTTTTGGGTTTGTTTGTGTGGGTTTTTTTTTTGAGGTGGGTGAGAGAGGATATGGGGCTTGAATTCTGGGCCTGGGCACTGTTCCTGAGTTCTTCAGCTCAAGGCTACTGCCCTACCTCTGGAGCTACAGGGCCACTTCCTGTATTGTAGTGATTAATTGGAAATAAGAGTCTCACAGTCTTTAGTGCCTGAGCTGGTTTTGAACCTCGATCCTCAGATTTTAGCCTCCTGAGTAGATAGAATTACAGGCATGAGCCACCACACCTGGCTACTCAGGGTTTTAACATTATAATTATGGTAAATGATGCTTAGGCTATAATAAGAAACAGTAACAGTTTTGACTTTGGGGGTGGGTGATTTTTTTTTTTTAAGTCTTATTTTTGCCAGTCCTGGGGCATGAACTCAGGGCTTGGACACTGTTCCTGAGCTGCTTTTGCTCAAGGCTAGCAATCTCGTTAGCCACTACAGTGCCACTTCTGCCTTTTTTTGTTTATGTGGTACTGAGGAATGGACCTCAGGGCTTCAGGCATGCTAGGCAAGCGTTCTCACTAAGCCACACCCCAAGCCTTCATTCAGCTTTTTTTTTTTTTTTTTTTTTTTTTTTTGCCAGTCCTAGGCTTGAGCTCAAGGCTAGAGCTCTATCATTTGAGCCTCAGCACCACTTCCGGGTTTTTTCTATGTATGTGGTACCGAGGAATTGAACCCGAGTCTTCGTGCATGCTAGGCAAACACTCCACCACTAGACCAAACTCTTGGCCCCCTCATTCAGCTTTCTTGTTCACAGCTCTAGCCTGGCATTTTTGTTGGTTAATCAGAAATGGCTTTTTGTTGTTGTCGAGGTTGGCTTTGAGCATGATCCTCCAGGTCCCAGTCTCTTGAGTGGCTAGGCTTGGGCCCAAGAAGCTCAGGGACAGTGCCCAGGACCTGAGTTCGACCCCCAGTACAAGAAAAAAAAGATTCTTTTGCTCTCTACTCACGGTTCTTCGCTCAGCAGATGCTGCATAATTCATTGTTCCTCCAGATTGAATCAACTTCATGAATGCTTCTCTTAACATAAGTACTTCCTTACCTCAATTGCATCCAGAGTATCGTTCAGTTGCTTCCTTTGATTCTGATTGTGGTCCATCTCAGGCCCCTCATAAAAGACCCCAAAATTGAGGTACACTTGTACAGAACCAAAGTGATTTTGGTCATTACTTAGACACAGCTGATAGAAACCTGTAGGAATTTCCAGATCATTGCCAAGTCAGAATCTTTTCCCCAGAACAGCACCTGACTTCCCCAGTTTTAATTGCCACTAAAACGCCAAATGTCAGTGCTCTTGCCTATAATCCTAGACACCTAGGAGGTTGGGATCTGAGGATGGCAGTTCAAAGCCAGCCAAGTCAACAAAGTGGTTCAGCATCAGCCTTAAATGAGAAAGCTAAGAAACAGTGCTCAGGCCCTGAGTACAAGCTCCAATACAGGCATTGAACACTACTATACTTTTTTTTTTTACTTGGAAATACAAAGACCTTATCTTGATAGCATGCTGACTTGACATCCAACTTATTTTACTTAATAATTACACTTTAATAAGTATCAATAACTTGTTTTGTAATAGGTAGGAAACAATTGGATACAAATATGTAATTCCTTATCACTTATATAGGGAATCCTGCTCAACAGAAATTCAAAACATTTGGAACTCAAGGTATGGCTTAAGTGGTAAAGCTCTGGCCTTGGACAGTAGCCAAGGCTGAATTGCTGCTGTGGAGCTCTGTGAGGTATTTAGAAGAGGGCATTGAAATCCTCACTCCTCCCTTTGTGTGGTGCTGGTGGGCTGGGAGTGAAATGGGGATGGTTGTATAAAGCCGTGGCAGTTTTTGAAGGTCAAAAATGACAGGACAGACAAAGTGGCTCATGCCTGTAATCCTAGCTATTCAGGAGGCCGAGATCTGAGGATCATGGTTCAAAGCCAGTCAGGGCACTAAAAACCCAGACTCTTCTCTCCAGTTAACCACTAGAAAATGGGAAGTGGGGCTGTGGCTCCAGGGGTAGGGAAGTAGCCTTGTGCTAAAGAGCTCAGGGACAGCTTCCAGGCCCAGATTTCAAGCCCCATGAGCAACCAAAAAAAGAAAAAAATAAGGCCAGGGGTTTGGCCTAGTGGTAGAATGCACAAAGACCCAGGTTCGATTCCTTGGTACCACATATACAGAAAAGCTGGAAGTGGTGCTGTGGCTCAAGTGGTAGAGCTCTAGCCTTGAGAAAGTCCAAGGACAGTGCTTAGGCTCTGAGTTCAAGCCCTCAAAATGATTGGAAGGCACTTTTGTGCCAGGGGACAAATAACTGGAACTAGAGGTAGGCATCAATGTGGAAGAGCACCAGCCTTAAGTGAAACAGACAAGCCAGAGTGCAAGGCCTAGAGTTCAAGCTCCAGTCCTGCCACCAAAAAACAAAACAAGCTAAATGCTTCTTAATACTGAGCCTCCACGGACTGTGGTGTCCAATGGGACTGTCTAGGGAAAACATGTCTGGATTGAGTACTTCTGGCCAGGAAAGAGGACAGGGTACAACAGGTGTTGCATATGGCGTAAGCTTTCTGTGGCTGCAGGAAGGGTCTAGCTGGAGAAGCTGCTGCTTTGATCTGCCACGTGTTCTGAAGCTGCTCCTGGTAGGGCCTGAAGTGTTCTGATCACTGGAATTGCTATATTACCATTGCTCCTGGACCTGGGAGATAGAACGGGGACCTTGAGACCCTGTTCCCCAAACTGCCAGTGGGCAGCCAGCTGATAGATGTGCTGCGTGTCTGCTCTCAGCACAGGGTTTCAGTGTTGCGAGGTGACTTGTCTTCTTTCTACTTCACTACTTCCCTAGCGTCACAGACCTGTGAGAATTCTAGTAGCCCTGGGGAGGAGGACACACCTGTCTCGTGAGTAGCGAAGTTAACCTGGCCCCGAACATCTTTGGAGGTGCTTATGAGGAACTCCTGTGGGGTGTACGCTGTGGCAGTAACATGCCAGTTATGTGACATCCCATGGGTCCGTTGAACCTGCCAATAAATCCCATTCAAGGAGGAGAAAAGGCCCCAATTAGATGGCTAACAAAAAAATCCCAGTTAAGCCAGGTGTGGTGGCTCACCCCTGTAATCCTAGCTACTCAGGAGGCTGAGATCTGAGGATCAAGGTTCAAAGCCAGCCCAGGCACTGAAGACTGAGACCCTTATCTCCTATTAATCTCTAGGAGATGTGGGGCTGTGGCTCCTGGGGTAGGTCAGTAGCATTGAGCTGAAGAGCTCAGGGAAATGGGAAGACTGACATGGCACAGTTTACAGCCCAGCATGAGTCTGGGGTGGCTGCACCCACTCAGCCCTCCGCCAGCAATTTTTTTTTGGGGGGGGGGGGGCAGACCTGAAGTTTGCCAAGCAAGCACGATGCTCTCAGTTTTTTGCACTCATTCCTT
Source organism: Megascapheus bottae (assembly GCF_031878675.1). Lineage (NCBI taxonomy): Eukaryota > Metazoa > Chordata > Mammalia > Rodentia > Geomyidae > Megascapheus > Megascapheus bottae. The sequence continues at coordinate 11,186,705 of NC_143532.1, read as the reverse complement.
TTCTAATGGAGTCTCGCTTTCTTTGGCTTAGAGACCCTGCATAGCTGAGTTGACACAGTGTGTGCCCCCATCCCTAGCTTGCTATTGGTCGACATAGAAGTAGCTAAGAAGCAGCCACGGTGACCATCTTGAAGAGTCTTTTGTCAGTCCCAGGGCTTGAACTCGGGGCCTCAGCACTGTCCTTGAGCCACAGCAACACTTCCAGCATTTTCTATGTGTGTGGTACTGAGGAATCCAACCCGGGTCTCTTTGTGCGTGCTAGGCAAGCACTCTACCACTAGGCCACGCTCCTTGAAGAGTCTTTTTACTTGTCACACTCATGGTTTGTGGGAGAGCCACATCAGTGCCAAACAACCCTGCAATGTCAGAACTGCTAGGATAGAGGTGCTCAGAGTGTGTCAACCCACACAGCTGATGTGATCACTTGAGAGGTAGAATTCTGCCCATGAAGTTGTTGGCTGAACTGTCTTGGTCACAGAACTCCTGGTGGCACCCCTGATGTGGTATTTGCTGCTTGGCAGCCAGGTACCCACTGTAGGCACTCCATGAACGCCCGTTCCTAACCTGGAACTTCACAAGCTCAAGCTACAGGAGTACACTGACTAGCTGCTTTTTTTTCTAACATGAAGTTAGGAAACACTTCTGATAAATTCAGAGTTATAGTGGAGTGGAACAAGATCAACAATGGTTCATTACTGTGTCTATAAAAAATTAGAACATGAACATTTTTTTATTTTTTTTGTGGGTCATGGGGCTTGAACTGTGGGCCTGGGCGCTGTCCCTGAGCTCTTCAGCTCAAGGCTACCACCCTACCCTTGAGCCAAGCCCCACTTCCAATTTTCTAGAGGTTAATTGGAGATGAGTCTCAGGTTCTTTTGTGCCCAGGCTGGCTTTGAACGGTGATTCTTAGATCTCAGTCTCCTGACTAGCTAGGATCTCAGGCGTGAGTCACCTCGCCCAGCTAGAATATGAACATGTTAAGATAAAGAACAAGGGAAAGTGGAAAAGCAAGCTGAGGACCTGAGTTCAAATTCAGTACAGAGGTTTTGCCCCCAGTTCCACTAAGTCACTTTCTTTGACATCTGGGTCAATCATCAAAGTTCATTTTCCTTCGTACTATCAGTCACGTTTTCTTAACAATCTACTCTTTTTCCTGTGCTCCCAAATAGGAGCTAAGTGGAGTTAGCAGGAGCACCAGTGGTCTGGGTTTGAGGCTAAGCCATATGCTTTGGCTCCTGCTGGTGATAGTTCACCCAACTCTGTGAGCCCCCTTGATGGTAAGTCCTACTAACAGGTGGAATCACAGCGTTAAGCGACAACCAGCCTTTGATTGATCTAAAACCTGACTCTTCCCAAGGGATAAAAGTCTGCAGTATGCACAGCCACAGGAAGCCACGTACCTCATAACTGAAATAGAAATAGCCATTCTGGTGGGCAAACTGCCAGAAGCATTCTGATTCCCCTATGGGGATTACGATGGCAAAGTCATGTCTGTCAGCTCCACGGAAGCGTGGCTGGTCCAGAGAGCCTCTTAGGGGTTCTGTCTTTTGGCTCCCGACATTTTGAACTAGGCTTAGCACAAGCAGTCCAGCCCTGAGGAGCAAAGGCGCCATGCTGTTCCTTGTAGAGGCTTCTGCAGGTGCGCCCACAGCTGCCAGACCAAGTCACTCAGACAAGTGTGGGGCTAATCATTAACTCCACAGTCACATGCGGGCCACTTTCAGGGCTGGATGGAAGAGATGGTCTAAGAGCAGTGGAGAGTGCCTCATGCCTATTATTCTAGGTCCTCAGGAGGCTGAGATTTAAAGCTCAGGGTTCGAAGTCAGCTGGGGCGGTACAAGTCCACAAGACTCTTACCTCCAATGAACCACCAGAAAACTGGAAGTGGGGCTGTGCCTCAATGTGGAAGAGTACTCACTCACCTTGAGCACCAAAGCTCAAGGGCAGCACTGAGTTCAAGCCCCATGACAGTCAGACAAAGAGAGAGAGAGAGCACACTGATTGAAGAGGAACTTTTTTTTTTTGCCAGTCGTGGGGCTTGAACTCAGGGCCAGGGCCTGGGCACTGTCCCTGAGCTGCTTTTGCTCAAGGCTAGAGCCTACCACTTGAGCCACAGCAAAACTTCCAGCTCTTTCTGTTTATATGGCATTGAGGAATCGAACCCAGGGCTTCATGCATGCTAGGCAAGCACTCTACCACTGAGCCACATTCCCAGCCTGGGAAGGGGAATTTTTTTAATACATTCTTTGAGCTGCCTTTTTTTCTTGGAGGGGGGGGCGTGGTTCTTGTTTCATGGGGATTAATCTGTTGAGTTCACTTACATAGTGGTAAAAGTTAGCTGAGGAAATGCAACAAGATCTACTGTACCAATAAAACAGGTGAGCACCCCCTGGCAACATGCCCAAACAACAGCTTACAGCAAAGCCCAGCAAGAGAAAAGGTGGGTAAACTCAAGGCCTTGGACTTGTTCGACCATTTGAGCCATGTCCCCCAGTCCTTTTGCTTTGCAGTGTCCTGTTTTCTCCAGGGCTGGTCTCAAGACCATGATCTGCCTACCCCCTCCTGAGCATTAGAGGAGTACCACATCTAGTGGTTTTAAGGAAGAGTCCTCCTTCTGCCAGCTTTTACCTGACTGGGTTTTTTTTGCCAGTCCTGGGGCTTCAACTTAGGGCCTGGGCACTGTCCTTGGACACTCTTTGCCCAAGTCTAGCGCTCTTCCACTTGAGCCACATCACCTTAAGCTTTTTCTGTTTGTGGTACTAAGGAATAGAACCCAGGCCTGACTGTATGCTAGGAAATCACTACCACAAGGCCACACTCCAGGCCCATGGTATAGTTAACCTCCTTGAGGCTGGGAATGTGGCTTAGTTGAAGTGGTGCTAAAATAAAACAAAAGCCAATCTACTTGAAGGTACTGTTGGCCAGCTAGGCACTGGTGGCTCATGTCTGTAATCCTAGCTACTCAAGATGATGCTTCAAAAAGCTAGCAGGGCACGGGCCAGCAGTTTGGCCTACTGGTAGAGTGCTTGCCTAGCATGCACAGAAGACCTGCATTGGATTCCTTGGTACCACGTACATAGAAAAAGCAGGAAGTGGTGCTGTGGTTCAAGTGGTTGAGTTGTAGCCTTGAGAAAGCCCAAGGACAGTGCTCAGGCCCTGAGTTCAAGCCCTAGGACTGGCAAAAAAAAAAAAAAAAAAAAAAAAAGCTAGCAGGGCACAAAAGGTCATGAGACTTATCCCAAACCAACTACTAATAAGTGCTTAAGTGGGGTTATGGTTCAAGGGTAGATGACTAGTCGCGAGAAAAAAATGCTAAGTGAGAGCAGGAGGCCCTGAGTTCAAGTCCCAGCACATGCACAAAACAAAAATCCCCTATTACTGTCTTTTTTTCCCCCCCCTTCTCTTGATATCAACACCCACTGATGTCATGGCAGGTACCTAGCTAAGAAACTAATATTCTCTCTTCTCTCATTCCACAGCTGCACTGAGGGAGGTGCTGTGTGGAGAATCAACAGCCCCACAGCCGGGCACAGGGAGCTCATGCTGTCAACAACTAGCCCTGGGGCTTGAACTCAGAACCTGGGCACTGTCCTTGAGCTTTCCCAAGGCTAGTGCTCTACCACTTGAGCACCACTTCCAGCTTTTTCTGTTATATGGTACCGAGGAATTGAACCCAGGGCCTTGTGCAGGCTAGGCAGGCAAACACTCCACCACTCAGCTGTACTCTTAGCCTATTTCTTTTTGCCAGTCCTGGGGCTTCAACTCAGGGCCTGTGCACTGTCCTTGGGCTTTCTCAAGGCTAGAGCACAACTTGAGTCTCAGCACCATTTCTGGCTTTTTCTATGTGTTACTGAAGAATCGAACCTGGGTCTTCCTGCATGCTAGGCAAGCATTCTACCACTAGGCCCAACTCCCAGCCAATTCTTGGTCTGTCTTACTCTTAAGCAACAACAACAACAAAAGCCAAAATTCATTAGTTCATTCGCATCTGAAACTGTACCAGAATTCATCACAATAACCAAATGTCACAGCCAAGTAGAGAAAAGATTTCCTAGAGGCCGAGGAAGCCAGATGGAATTCCAGCACGTGGGTTTTGGTGGCTCTGGCCTGCTCCTTCAGCTAGGACACAGGTACCTCTGGCCATCCAGTTACTCAGAGACAAAGCAGGCCATCCACGAATACCCAGGTTTGATTCCTTGGTACCACATACATAGAAAAAAAGCTGGAAATGGTGCTGAGGCTCAAGTGGTAGAGCTCTAGCCTTGAAAAAAAGAAAAAAAGAGTCCCCCAGATAGTCTTCCTGGGCTGGCTTTGAAACTTGATTCTCCTATCTCAGCAGGGATTATAGGTGAGCCACCAGCACCTGGCTCAAACCAGTTTCTTACCAGAGTTGAGGCAAGTTTGTTCAATAATTCCTGCTCCATCCAAGAGCAGAAGCTGTACTGTAAGTAATTAGCTACTTCTATTGGAGAGAAGCAAGACTTTAATGAAGAATGCTACAAGTATTGACAATAATTAGCTCTCATTTTTAAAAAAGATTACAGAAAACACTTTACTCAAATTTTCCGCTAAAAAGACAGTCTTCTGGGATATCTGACAGCAAGCACGACACAGTACAAAAGGAGAAGGGAATGTTGAGTTCCAGTACGGGACACTAACAGCACAATTAGGAAGTTGGGCAAAAGCAACCATTTCACAAAGAATTACGCATTTATATTCAGCCAGGACTTTTTTCTTTTTTGTTTTTAAGCTTTTAAAGTCCAGCATAAAGAAAGGAACTGAGAAAGGAAATGGGAGGTACGGAAACTAAGCTTATCTACAATCACCATTAAAAAAAAAAATCCAAAAAACAAAAAACACACTGGCTCAACCACAAGTGGAGGATAAACCTGCCCACGTAGCTCAGCACAGCACATATTTAGAGCAAAGGCCAAGGCAGTCAGGTCTAGGGTTGGTGTTACAAGTGGCTAAAGTTTTTAAAAGGAATCTGATGCCATGAGGACTGGTCTGTCATCAACCTGGCTTGCCACAGACAGAATTCCTTCATGTCTATGTTACAAGGCCAAAACTCCATGAAGAACAAGTTCATTCCAGATCATGAGATTCACACTGCTGGTTTTTACAGGTCTTGGCATCCTATGTGGCTCCTCTTGGATTCCATCTTTTCCTAAGAGAAGGCTCTGCAAATTAGTGGGGATTTCAAATGTAAGCAAACCACTAAAGGGAAATAGTGATACTCTGGCATGGTACAAGCTGTGTGCCTGATATCTCTGCCAAGGACATGGGGTATGTTTGCCTCTGCTCCATGATCTCCAAGAGTGGTGAGTTGGACAGAGGTCACCTCACATTGGAAGGGGGCTGTCCCCAAATTCTCATTCCAACTCAGCTTCTGAAACAAACAGCAGAGTACCAGGGACTATCGTTAGAACCACACTCCTGTGAATCCCGTGGAAATCAATGCCTGTTTCAGTTCATGCCAAGTTTTTTCATGGTCCTCCAGCGATCCTTAATCATCACAGCTGTTCGGTTAACAAAGGGGTAATTTTTAGAAATGACAGCCCAGTTTCCTTCTCCATACTTCTGTACTCCAGCCTTGATCCACTCACTTTCTTCTACTGTCCACTTCTGCAAAAGAAAACCAAGACTTGTCAAAACCACCTCTACTCACATCTTCTCCAATACAGTGATGAGGACAACGCAAACATTCTAGAAGAATCAGAACCCAAAGAGCAGGCTGGCGTAGACAGTACGCGAACACTGGACCTGGACATTTAGTCATGTTCAATGTCCTGCCATGTCCTTTTCAACTAAGTCACTTCTGTGTTCCAATCTCCAAATGTGCAAATGTTGTCCATGCTCCAGAAAATGTCAGGTGCTGTCCTCCTAGATTTTTCTTCTATGGAAAAACTATTATTTGAGCTTAGTTTGAATTCTCTCAAGAGATTTTTATCAGGCGATGGATAGTCTTTGCCTATGAGAAGAGAGACTTCCTTTACCTCTGTTCTTCCTATAAAACTTGCAGCGTGAAAGAGGTTTAGGTTACCTGCTTCCTTGTTATACTGGTTATACTGTCTTCATCAGGTGCTACTGGAAAACATTAAGAGTAGATTCATTTTAGAGCTCACCTTTCTCCACAAAACAAAACACACACACAAGAAACAGAGATGACTCTCCAAGGGAAGACCTGATTCCAATTTCACAAACACACACAGAGGGCAGAGAGAATGCCTAGCACATACAAAGGCCTTAGGTAAGATCCTCAGCATTGCAAAAACAAAACAAATTTTGCATACTTGAGGAGAAAAAGGACATCAATAAAGGATAATTCATTCTGTCCTGATTATATACACCAGTCATTCAGCTCATGGAATCTGTACAAAGCAAGTGCTTTGCAAACAGGCTTTCAATAAATGTTGGTTAAAGATGGAGTTCAGTATTTTTATGAAACCATTATTTTAATGATATTATCAAGAAATTCGTGGTATTTAAAACAATACAAGACTGAGGTATAGCTTACTGGTAAGGAACTTGCCTAACATGTGTGGTTCTGGGTACAAGAAGAAATAAAGAGCCAGGTGTCAATGGCTTGTGCCTATAATCCTAGCTAGTCATAAGGCTGAGGTCTGAAGATCATAGTTCAAAGTGAAAAGAGCTCAGGGCTGGGAGTTTGGCCTGGTGGTAGACTGCCTACCTAGCATGGACAAAGACCCAAATTTGATTCCTCGGTACCACATACCTAGAAAAAGCTGGAAGTGGTGCTGTGGCTCAAGTAGTAGAGCCCTAGCTTTGAGAAAAGCCCAAGGGCAGTGGCCAGGCCCTGAGTTCAAGCCCCAGGACTGGGGCAGGTTGGGGGGGGGGGGAAGAGCTCAGGAATAGTGTGTGTTCAGGCACTAAGTTCAAGCTCCACAATTTACAAAAAAAAAAAAAAAAGACAACTTTTTGTATGTACACCATATATGCATGTGTGTGTGTAGCTAGAGGGTGTACAAATAGAAAACACATGACATTCCAAGCAACTATAGCCAATTAAAAGACTAAGGAGGCAATGGCACACAAATGCGCAAGGCTTTTGTTGTTGTTAGTGTGGGGTTTGAATTTTGGGGCCTGGACCTGTCCCTGAGCTCTTTAGCTCAAGGCTACCACCCTACCCCTTGAGCCACAGTGCCACTCCCAGTTTTCTAGTGGTTAATTGTCGATAAGAGTCTCACAGACTAAAAGTGCTTGGGCTGGCTTTGAACAGTGATCCTCAGATTTCAGATTCCCGAGTAGCTAGGATTACAGGTGTGAGCCACCCCGCAGCACTGTTTCTTGTTTTAGCCAGTTGCAGGGCTTGAACTCTGGGCATAGGCACTGTCCCTGAGCTCTTCCACTGAAGACTAGCACTTTACCACTTGAGCCACAGCGCCACTTCCAGTAGTTTCTTATCATGGGAATAAAACGTCTTTATTTAGAAACTACTGAAGCTTTACTCAGGCTGGGGGAATAACTCAATAACTATCCTTGCCTAGCATGTCCGAGACCCAGGGTCTGAATTCAAGGCCTGGATAATATCCTGACCTTTTGTGCTCAAGGTTAGTGCTCTACAACTTCAACTAAGTTCTGCTTTCAGCCTTACGGCAGCTAACTAGAGTTAAGAGTCTCATGGACTTTGGTGCCAGGGATGGCTTTGAACTTTAATCCTTAGATCTCATCCGCCTGAGTAGTTAGCATTTATTAAAAACAAATGAAACTCCAGGAATTTAACATGGAGTAGTACTTTCATATTTGTGTTCAAAAGGAAAAAGGGCACTGAGGCACCGAAGGCTCATTTCTGTAATCCTAGCAACTCAGGAGGCTGAGATCTGAAGATCATGGTTTGAAGCTGGCCTGGGCAATAAAGTCTGTGATACTCTTATGTCCAATTAACCACCAAAATGCCAGAAGTGGAGCTGTGGCTCAAGTGGTAGAGCGACAGTGTTGAGCGGAAAAAGCTAAAGGACAAGCCCAGTACACACACAAGTGCACACACGTGAATGCAAACGGAAGACAGGACAGGCAGCTGATTCCACAGGACTCAACACGAAGCCACAATCTCATTCTTTACTTAGAAGGCAGGCATGGGGACAAGAGAAGCCACACATGCTTCCTAAGTATCAAGAGGCCCAGCAGAACCTGCCGCTTACCTTTCACTGCGAACAGATCCTCCTCTTCTGTCCAGCTCTCCCTTTCTTCAACCCCATTAGGGCTGTTCCACTTGCCTCTGGATACTCTGAGGGTGACCAAAACATTTCCAATTTCTGCCCTCAGCTAATTACTTATTCAAGGTTCAACACACGCAACTCCCAAATCACCCACCCTTCCTGGGCTGGCTAGGGAATGCCACATGAACACTCCCCAGGCGACAGGGGCATGTTCCTTCAATGCAAGCTCTGCAGTTTCCTGCTTTGGCTATATCCTTTCTCTTTCCACCTGGAAGTCCTCTGCTTAGTGAACTCCTTTCAAAGACATCCCCCTCAAAGATAACCTCCTCTAATTCCTGACACCAAAGCCTCTGTCCCACCACGCAGATTTTGCTGTGGTCACTAGAGTATGCCACTACACATGAACTCCTTAAACGCAGGAGCCGTATCACTTGTCGACTGTAAACACCTAGCACACATCACATACCCGAACATGAGCTGGAGATGTGCTAACCTACACTATAATGGGATTATCAAAGCTATATAAAGGGTTGGGCATTGGTGGCTCAAATTTGTAATTCCAGCTACTCAGGGAGCTGAGATTTCAGAATTGTGGTCAAATAAAACTTGAGATTTTTTTTTTTTTTTTTGCCAGTTCTTGGGCTTGAACTCAGGGCCTGGGCACTGTCCTTAGTCACTTTTTGTTCAAGGATAGCACTCTGCCACTTGAGCCACAGTGCCAGTTCTGGCTTTTTCTGTGTATGTGGTTCCGGGGAATGGAACCCAAGGCTTTGTGCATGCTAGGCAAGCACGATACCACTAGGCCATGCTCCCAGCCCCAAAACTTGAGGCTATTATGTCCAATTAGCCAGCAAAAAGCTGGAAGACAAAGGACCTGAGATTCTTATCTTCAATTAAACTCTAGAAAAGGGAAGAGAGGCTTGTCTTAAGGGTAGGGTGGTAGCGTTGAGCTAAAGAGCTCAGGGACAGCGCCCAGGCAGAGTTCAAGCCCCACAACCTACAAAAACAACAACAACAACAAAAACTGGATGTAGAGGTTTGGCTCAAGCAGTAAAGCATCAGTCCTGAGCAAAAAAGGCTAAGAGGCTCTGAGTTGTAGCCCGAGCATGGGCATGTACATACCTGTGTGCGCGCGTGCGCATGCGCGTGCACACACACACATACCCCTACATAAAAGAACAATACCAAAGATCAGAATACTGAAACAAAAATCTTTCTTTCCCGTAAACTTAAAATGCAAAGAACTCCCAGAGTTCAAGTCCCACAACTGACAAAACAAAACAAAAAAAGTTTGGTCCAGTGGGTAGAGTGCTTGCCTGGCATGCACAAAGTCCTGGGCTCAATTCTTTGGTACCACATACATGGAAAAAGCTGGAAGTGGTGGCTGTGGTAGAGCTCTAGCCTTGAGAAAGCCCAAGGACAGTGCTCAGGCCCCAAGTTGAAGCCCTAGGACTGCTCTCCTACTGCTCCCACCACCCCACCCCCGAAAAAAAGCAAACAACTTGGGTCCTGATTCTCCAGAAAATCCCTCCCCCCGCAGTTGACAAATACCTGAAATCCAAAACTAAATGAAGTCCATTCACATTCTGTTTCTTCTAGCCAATCTTAAATGTAGTTACCTGATTAGTAAGGAACTGCCTTAGGGATAGGTCACAGAACAAATCTGACTTCTAGAATTTATGTGTATTAAGTCTTGAAGAATTTAAATGTATCACAATGACCTGTCAAAGCTGACAAAAACAGGTGGGCCTCCGCAGTAGAGTGCCTAACAGCCACAAGGCCATGAGTTCAAATCCTAATACCGACAAAAAGATTAAAAAGAAGGTGACAAAAACAGAGACAAAGTTCTATCTCCTTCTCTATAATAAACAGTATTTCTTGCTGTCAGGGTATTTAGCATGTGAGTACTGAAAGCAATTAGGTTAGTAAGTATATAGGCTTGAAACAAATTCCTTGAATTCCCCAAGTTTTCTAAGACATTATCTATACCAGTGGGTGAGCTCTTGAACTCAGGGCTTGGGCACTGTCACTAAACTTTTGTGTTCAAGACTAGTTCTCTACTACTTGGGCCAATCTCCACTTTTGGCATTTTTGGTGCTTATTTGAAGGGTAAGTCTCATACTTTCCTGACTGGCTGGCTTTGAACTATAGTTCTTAGAACTTCACTTCTTGAGTAGCTAGGATTACAAGTGTGGGCTTTTCAGTGAGCCTCCAGAAAGTTGAGGATGATTTGCTTAAGACAAAAGTGACGAACACTTGCACGAGGCATTCCTTCGAAGGAATCACAGTGCCAATTACTGTTGGCAAGTAAGATGTAGATGGGTCACTGTTTAAGAACTCCCCTAATTCAAGGCTGCCATAAAATTATTTGAGCTCTGCTTTTCCTGCTGCTGCTCACTGCCCTCCTGGGGAAGGAGCCGAGGTCAGAGGCCTCCTTCTTGGAAGACAGCCCTTCCAGAGTCCTGTGCTTCCTGGAATTAGGACTCACTGAACACCATCCTAACAGAGGCCAACAATTAGTCTATGGCTGATATTTGAGGTTTTGACTGAGAATGGTTTTTACATTTTAAAGTGTTAAGGAAAAAATCCAGAATACAGGACAGAGAACTCATTTGGTCCACATTAACTAGTGCTACTCCTCTGCTGGCTTTACAGGTGGTTTGCATGTTGTCCTTTAAAATACAAGAAAAATAAAATGCAAGACCTTTTACTTGGTTAGCAAGCACCTAGTAAGAAGTTGCTGTGTGCCAAGTGCTGCCTGGGGGGGGGAAGAAGGGGAGAAAACTAGGACTTAGGGCCTGCTCCTCCAGGTGATGATCTAGGAGACCTTTCCTTCCCCTCCCAAAGGGATACCTCATACAAACTTCCAGTACAACAGGTTCTCTGCTCACCTGCACCTATCTCCAGCTCCCTACCTTTCCTCAGTGGTGCCCCATGGGCCTTTGCAATACAGGGCTTAGTACACAGATATTTTGCAGCACTCCAGGCTGACCACATAGTTCCCACTTGCCAGAGCCCATTACCCCCAATTGGCCTGTGACTTCCTACTCAGCCTTCAAAGCTAGCTCGTATGCTCCTCTGCAGTTTGCTTTGACAGCTCCCCTTAAGTGCCAGGGGCACCCCTAGTTCCTTTATAGCAAAGGCCACCAGACCACTTTCCTGTAAAGACTCGACAGCATTTTCAGTTTTGCAAGCCTTACTGTATTGTTGTGGCTACTCAACTCATGAACATGGCACTGAAAGCACGTGTTAGAAATCTGCAATGGATGGATGTGGCTGTGTTCTATTTACAGCCAGGAACCAGAGGCTCATGCTTATAACACTACCTACTGAACAGGCTGAGATCTGAAGATCACGGTTCAAAGCTAGGCCTAGATAGGAAAGCCTGCAGGACATTCATCTTCAATTAAGCACCAAATGCTGTGACTCAATTACTAGAGTGCTAGCCTTGAGCACAAAAGTTCAGGGAATCTGGTGTTGGTGGCTCATACCTATCATCCTAGCTACTCAGGAGGCCGAGATGTGAGGATTGCAGCTGAAAGCCTGCCCAGGCAGGAAAGGTTGAGACTCATCTCCAACTGACCAAGAGAAAAACCAGAAGTGGAGCTGTAGCTCAAGGTGGTAGAGCACTAGCCTTGAGCAGAAAAGCTCAAGGCCAGGCCAGGTTCTGAGTTTAAGCCTCATAACCAAAAATAAAGCTCAAGGACAGAGCCTGGGTCCTGAGTTCAAGTCCTAGTACTAGCACAAAAAAAATCAAACTGAAGAAAAAACACCTTTGTTTAAAAAATCAGGCCTTAGTAAATATGGAGCCAAGACCAGTTTGCCAGACCTAAGAGTCCCAGTATACTTTATGCTTTTGTCATGCCATACATGAAGGTGGGCACGTCCACCATCCCTACAAATACTGCTAACAAAAAGCATGTTCTCCTGCTTGTGGGAGCTCCACACACAGGACTTATGTGAGGACAAATGGCTTGTGTCAAATGAGGACAGCGCAGAGCTGCAATCACCTATGCCGACTTAAAGATCTAGTGTCTCACTTTCCAGTGCAAGTGGTGGTACACATATGGTACAGTCAGTGTCTCAAACCTTAGGGCACCCAGCACAAGGCCACAGCAGGAGTCCCTGACGAACTACCACAGGGGGCAGTGCGGAAGATGACAATGGCGGAAGGTCAGTGAGGTAGAGCATTTACAGTGGGGTGACAGTGAAGAATTCATGGAGGAGGTGCTTTTAAGAGGCAAGACAGAGGTCACGGCACCTAGGCCATGTATCAAGACCAACCCAGACCAGGTTGTTGTTGGCCCATGCCTATAACCCTGGCTACCTAGGAAGACGAGATGTGGGGATCAGGGTTTAAGCCAGCCTAAGCACAAAAGTCCATGAGACTCTCATGTCCAGTGAACCACCAAAGAGCTGCAAGTGGAGATGGGGCTCAAGTGGTAGATTACCCGCCTTGAGCTGAAAAAGCCAAGTGAAAGCACAAGGCCTTGAGTTCAAGCACTAGTACTTTCACAAAAAAAACAGAAGGGTCGGGAGTTTGGCTTAGTGGTAGAGTGCTTGCTTAGCATGCACAAAGACCTGGGTTCAATTCCTCGTGGAATTGAAAGCCCAAGGACAGTGCTCAATCCCGAGGACTGGGGGGGGGGGGGGGGGGGAGAAAGAAACAGAAAAGAGGCAGACCAACCTGGCTTAAACAGCCTAAAGCCCATCTTTGCCACTTTCAGCTGACTTCAGGAAAGCTAGTAACTTTTCTAAGCCTGCTGGCCTCACAGGGTGAGGACTGAGACTCAGTTAACACATGAAGGTGCTTAGCTTCAGGAAGTACTTAGCAGCTTCTCTTCCCCTGGAAGACGAATGGGACTGTGACAAGCAATGATGGAGGGATGACAGTCCACTGCAGGGAATGAGAAGTAGAAGCTCAGCAGGAGAAAACAGGCAGCGTGTCCAAGAGAGCAAGCATACCACTTTGCCTGGAGGATGGACCACCACAGGGCACAATGGGCAGCAAGACTTAAAAGCTAGGCTGGGAGTCAAGATAGGACTAAAATGAAAGTACTCTAATCACTGCCACACAGTACCTAGCAGAACGTGCAGGTTAGCAGGTATCTACTCAATCTTTCAGCGTCTCAAATGCTCATAGAAGGTGCAAAACTGTAAGGATTCAGTCTTTTAGAACAGATCAGGGTGTAATGTAGCCCGATGCAAACCGCTTTCTTGGAACTGAAACTTGCTAAGAATGGTAGCAGCAATGGGGAGGAGGCTGGGAACCCTTCCACCCTCACTCATGCCCTAGGGCAGTGTTGGGCAGCCTATGTGCAGGGCTTTGGAACTGGCAGGGAGGCTACGTTGTCTGTTACTCCCCGCTCACAAGTCACATTCTAGACAGTTGATTAAGCCTTGGTGATGAGTAACTTAGTTCAAAGTTACTTCATGTATGAAAGTAATCCCAGGCCCAACCAGGACCGCCAACCAGCCCCCCAACTGTTACAGAGGTCTTCGTACTTGGGATTCTTCTCTCCAGACGGTGTGTGACTGAGAGCTGGGGGCTTAGGCGGTGAGGCTGGAATGGACTCCTGGGAGGAGTTGAGGGTTGTGCTGGGCTCAGCACACTGGCTGTCCTCTTCCAAAATCAATCTGCTTATTGTCATGCGCTTGTTCTTGGGCTGTGGGTCTGAACTGCCCTCCCCCTCAGGAGCTGAGCTTTCGTTTTCATCTTTTCTAGGTCTCTTGTTTTTGAGAGCTACTGCGGATGGGGACGCTTGATGAGGAAATACCAGATCCTTCTGGTCCAGTTTTGAGAAAGCTGCCTCTGAATCCTGGGCACTGGACAGAGCCTTGAAAGCCGCCTTGAGAATCCGGATCCCAATAGCGGCTGGAGTGCTCTGCAGCTGCCTAAAATACAGCAAACACACAGTCAGTTCACCACCGCCAACACCCGTCCTAATGGGAACTGCTTCTAAGTAGGAGGCTTAAAGTGAGAAAGAAGACTCTTCGTTACAACACAAACACACAGGCCAGTGCAGTGACTCACGTGTGTAATCCCAGCTACTTGGGAGGCAAAAATAGAAAAGAAATGGTTTAAGGCCAGCTAGGGCAAAAAGCTAGGGAGATTTCATCTCAACCCACAAGCCAGGTATGGTGGACATGCCGGCAACCACAAGTAAACAGAATGTGTAGATAGGAGAATTAAGGTTTGGCTCTGTCTTAGGTTTGTTTTGTCATCTGGCATGTGATGTCACTTGGTAGTCATGCTGATATGAAAAAAACTCCCTCACCTTTTTAACTAATTTTTGTGTGTGTGTGGCAGTCCTAGAGCTTCAACTCAGGGCCTGGGCACTGTGCTTGGACACATTTTGCTCAAGGCTAGCGCTCTGCCACTTGAGCCACACCACCACTTTGGGCTTTTTCTGTGTAAGTGGTACCAAGGAATCAAACTCAGGGCTTCGTGCATGCTAGACAAGCATTTTACCACTAGGCTATGCTCCTGGCCCACCCCCCCGCCAAAAAAATTTTTAAGCGAAAAACCAAAAAACAAATTCTTATGATACTGAATGCTGATTCCCACCTAAGATTGCCCTTCAATGATTTTAAGCTGCAAGCAATAAGTTTCTTCATCTGAAAAATAACTAAAGCATAAAAGGCTAGAGTTGTGGTCAGACAGTAGAGCACCTGCTTGCAAACACAAGGCACTAAGTTCAGAACCCAATACCACACACACACACACACACACACACACACACACACACACACACACACACACAAATTGTGGCCATGATGATTCATATCTGTAATCCTGGCTACTCAGGAGGGAGATAATGAGGATCACAATTCAAAGCCAGCCTGGGCAGAAAAATCCATGAGACTTTTTTTTTTTTAAGCCAGTCTTGGGGGCTTGAACTCAGGGCCTGGGTACTATCCTTGGACACTTTTTTCTCAAGGATAGCGCTCTAGCTTTTTCTGAGTATGTGGCACCGAGGAATCTGTTTTATCTCCAATAAAAACAACTCTGAAAAAGCCAGAAATGGTGTTGTGGCTCAAGTGGTAGAGTGCTTGCCTTGAGAACAAGGAGCTCAGGGACTATGCCCAGGCCCAGATTTAAAAAAAAAAAAAAAAATAGCTGGGCAAAGGTAACTCATGCCTGTAATCCTAGCTACTCAGGAGGCTGAGATCTGATGATCATGGTTCAGAGCCAGCCCAGGCACGAAAATCCGTGAGACTCTTCAGCACCAATTAATCACCAGAAAACGGGAAGTGGTGCAGTGGCTCAAGGGGTAAGGCAATAGCTTTGAGATGAAGAGCTCAAAGATAGTACCCAGGCCCAGAGTTTGTCAAGTTCCACAACCAACAACAACAACAAAAAGCCAAGTGGAGGTGTGGTTCAAGTTGTAGAGTTTTAGCTTTGAGTGAAAAAGCTAAAGTTGAGTGTCCTGGCCCTTGACTTCAAGCCCCAGTCCATACCAGCATATGTGCACACAAAATGAAAAAAACCACAGAAATGAGACAGTTACATGTAGGCTTCATATAACTTTTTGAAAGCTTCCATTTATGAGTATAAATACAATAAGTGAACTGGATTATGGAGTTAAAACTGCAAAGAACTAAGGCCAGAGGTCTCTTAAGACAGTGTGCTGTCCAAAACTTTTTTGTCTATAAGGCCTAGAACAATGTTTTCCATCATGTAAGCATCCTGAAGAGTGTCTAACACAAGTCTACCAAGCCAAATAACCGAATCCAACCTTCTCACCAGTTGCCCAGTCCAACCGTCACTGAGAAGTCACTGACTGGTCTCTGCTGAAGAAATACTTACAATCAGATCTTGAGACTTCTCCAAGGAACCATGTGTAACACAGTCTTAGCACAGGAGAATGATTTTCATCCATGTTCATCAAGCACTTGGGATAACTAGTGTATTTAAAAGTAAAATCTACCCAGGCACAGTGGCTCACATCTGTAATCCTAGCTACTCAGGAGACTGAGATCTGAGGATCATGGGTCAAAGCCAGCCCGGGCACTAAAGATACTGAGACTCTTATCTCCAATTAGCCAGTAAAAAATGGGAAGTGGCACTGTGGCCCAAGGGGTAGGGCAGTAGTCTTGAGCTGAAGAGCTCAGGGACAGTGATCAGGCCCAGAATCCAAGCCACAAATTAAAAAGGAAAAAAAAGTAATATCTGGCTTCTCTGGACATTGAGGAAAGTGAACTATACAATTTGTGGGTGGAGAAGGGAAGGAGGTACTGGGAGAGTCTGAGGGAACAGAAGACCCTGTACAAAAGGAAATGTTACTATCTGACTTGTTGGGCAGGAAAATCCATGAGACTCTCATCTCTAAATAATCACCAAAAAGCTAGAAGTGGAGTGTTATCTCAGGCATTAAGGCATTTGCCTTGAGCAAAAAAGCTCAGGGACAGTGCCCAGATCCTGAGCTCCAGCCATAGCACAAAAAAAGCAGAATTGATGGCCTGCAAGATAAACCCTCTGGCAGACTGTATTTTCCTCTCTAACCCATGTAAAGTTCGATTTTCTTTTCTTTTTTTTGGCCAGTCCTGGGGCTTGAACTCAGAGCCTGGGCACTGTCCTTGGGCTTTCTTAAGGTCTACGTCTTGAGTCACAGCACCACTCTGAGCTTTTTCTATGTATGTGGTACTAAGGAATCAAACCCAGGGTTTCAGGTATGCTAAGCAAGCACTCTCCCACTAGACCACACTCTCACTTTTTTTTTTTTTTAAATGAACTATCAACATTTAAAAATTAGGAAATCTCTCATATACTCAAAACACACACACACACACACACCGGCTATTCCTATAAACCTCTTCTAAGGTATGTACTCTTGTTTTTTAAAGTCCAAGACTGGGATTAGAACTTGGTACCTGTGGCTTTCACTTACTGTATAGTGCTCTGCCAAATGACCCATGCTTCCAACCCTCAGTCCTATACCCTTTACTCTCTCCTCCTAGGACCACTTTGTTCCTTTGTATTTCCGCCAGGCTGCTTTGGCTTACATATAACTCGAGAGACATTCCCGTTTGTCTATTACATTACCATTTGCTGAAAGGTAACTCCTAATTGCAGAATTTAGAGATGGGGCTCTGGGAAGGGATGGGTAAAAGATAAAGGCACCAGGGTTGAACATCTATGACTAAACATTGGTGGTGTTGTAAGAAGAAAGACTAGGAGTCACAGGCAGAGAAACATTCTCACTGTCACCTGCAATATGACAAGTGTCTCTGTTAGGAAATGGGCCATCAAATCTACACAACTGTAAGTGAAACATAAACATCTTTTCTTTATGAAATTGTTAGAGTAAGGCAAAATGGACTAAGATACAGGTCTTCAGAAGCATCTCAACTACAGACTGCTGGCTTTAGCTGCTACACTTGGGATTCCTATTCATATATCCAAACACTATTTTATTGCACACGGCATTAAGTAAAGCAGAGAGAAAAGTGGAGACACTACCTTTGAGGAAGACCTTGCCAGGATCTTCTTGGGGATCCTGAACACATCATCTTTGCCACTGTCTACTGTCCAGTGGCGAATCCCATTAGCCCAGTAATCACCTCGAGGAACCAATCTTGTGCAGTGTACTCCCCAAAGTCACCGAGGGCATCTCCTCACCTTGGAGACTCTTTGAGGGGCTTTTCCACAGGCTGTGGTGCTGGCTGCTTATCTACTTTCACTGTACTTGAGGCAGCGGACTCAGATTTGAAAGCTTTTTTGGCCATCTGGAGAAGAATGAATGTCATCAGGAAGATGAAACAGAATTTCACTTATTTTCTGCTTCTTTCACTATAAACATACTGAATATACAAACAAATTCAGCTACAACCAAATGAAAGTCATCCAAAACTTGTCTTTCTTGCCTTAAGAAACAGGAATACTGTTGGACGTTTGTGGTGCATTAAATCCTAGCTACTCATAAGGCTAAGATCTGAGGTCTGTGCAAAGCCAACCTGGGTAAGAAAGTCTGTGTGATCTTGCCTCCAATTAAATCACAGAAAAAGCTGGCAGTGGCACTGTGGTTCAAGTGGTAGAACCATAATCTTGAGCCAAAGAAGTTCAGGCATAGTGCCAGGCCCTGAGTTCAAGTCCCAGGAATGGCACAAAAACAAAACAATAACAAAAAACCCTTCCCTTAGTTGTCCTCACTAAAAGAGAACTTACTTTAGTGCCTTTTAAAAAATACTTCAGATATCAAATAATTCTACAATGTTACTCTACATATCTTCTGTCCTTCCAATCTCAACCAACCACAATTATTTTTGGCTCCCAAGTATACTTTAAAGGCCATGTATGAAAGTCAAATTTCTTTTTTCTTTTTTTTTTGCAGGTCCTGGGGCTTGAACTCTGGGCCTAGGCACTCTCCCTAAACTTTTGCTCAAGGATAACACTCTGCCACTTGGAGCCACATCTCCACACTTCTGGTGTTTGGAGATAAGAGTCTCATGGACTTTCCTGTCTGGGGTGGCTCTGAACCAGAACTCTCAGATCTCACCCTCCTGAGTAGCTAGAATCACAGGTGTGAGCCACCAGTGCTTGGCCTCTTTTTACTTTTTGCTGGTTAATGATAAAGCTTTCTCAAATTTGTCTGCCTGAGCTGACTACAAACCTGAATTCTCAGGGGTAGGGAGAGGGAAAGTGAGAGAAAAACATGGGAAGGGGTAACAATGTTCAAGAAATAATGTACTCACTACTTTATGACTACAACTGTAACTCCTCTATACATTACCCTGACAATAAAATTTTAAAAACAACAACAACCCCTCCCACCCCGATTCTCAGGCCTCAGCTTCCTGTGCAGTTGGGACTACAGGTGTGAGCTATCAAAGATAACAATATGTGGTGTCTCAAGAACTGAGAGTCCCTGCCTCACATACAGACCCAGGAGCAGTATCATTTTCCAATTACTTGGAATACAGAGAAATGGAACACACCTATGTCAGGTTCCAGTATCCTGACATTTAGCTCCCTAGATATGCTAAACTACCTCTTTTTATAAGAAAATTGAAATCTGCTAAATGACTGCTAGTATGT
Source organism: Megascapheus bottae (assembly GCF_031878675.1). Taxonomy (NCBI): domain Eukaryota; kingdom Metazoa; phylum Chordata; class Mammalia; order Rodentia; family Geomyidae; genus Megascapheus; species Megascapheus bottae. The sequence continues at coordinate 11,167,487 of NC_143532.1, read as the reverse complement.
ATCACAGACACTACACTAATCCAGGACTAACAGATCTACTGGCACCCTCAAAATCTTGGGTTGGGTTTTGTTTGCAATTGTTGGTAGAGGTGGTATTGAGTATCAAACCTTGAGCCCTGTGTATGCTGGGCAAGAACTCTATCACTGAGCTATATCCTTAACCCTTTAGGGTTTTTTGTTTGTTTGTTTTTTTGTCACACCTGGGCTTGAACTCGGCCTGGGCGCTGTCCCTGAGCTCTTCAGCTCAAGGGACCACAGTGCCACTTCTGGTTTTCTGTTGATTGGAGATAAGAGTCTCACAGACTTTAGTGCCCCAGCTGGCTTTGAACTGCCATCCTCAGATCTCAGCCTCCTGAGTGGCTAGGACTATAGGCATGAGCCACCAGTACCTGGTTTAGCCCTTTGCTTTTTTTCCGATAGGAATTCTCTATGGAGCCAGGCTAGTTTTGAATTTGCATTATTCCTGCCTTAGTCTCCCTAGTGCTAGGAGTATAGACCTGCACCTCTGTCTTCATCCACTCTCCTTTAACTGTACCATCCTTCCAATCAAACTTTCTCTGGGTCAGGCCTTTTCCTATTAACAATCCCATCATGCCACATCTACCACACCAGTCTTCCTAATTCTGCTCAAATTTCACCTACTTGGGAACATGTGGATGTGCATGTTTGAGTTTCAGTCATGACAACTGATAGACCACATGTAAAGGTGGTTAAAAAAAACAGATGGGGGAATATAAGGGAGGACAGGTATGTTTTATTTGTCTCTGCCAGTACCTGCCCCTTGGTACTTGAGGCATTTAAGGAAAACACAATTCAATCTGTCTTTCCGCTCGTGACTTTCTATTTCTTTGTGTTCCTCGAGGGCATGCAGTGCCATGGGGAGGAGTGGGAAGGTGTACCGTGAGGAGGTAGGGCTCAGCGTTGTCCAGGTGGCTCTCCAGGAAGCGCAGCATCTTTTGCTGGAAGGCCTCATAGGAAAAGTTCTGGATGACTGGGTGGGCCAGGTTCTTTTCTCTGATAATGTTCAGAAGATCATTTCTCAGTTTCTACACAAAGGACCAACATTTGTAGTGTGAGAAAGGGGAAAAAAACCCCAAAAAACAAAACAGTAAAAGTCCATGAGTTAGACAGAACTTTTGCAGTGCTCTCAGTAAAAATCATCAGCACATGGGGCTGGGAGTTTGGCCTAGTGGTTAAAGTGCTTGCCTAGCATGCATGAAGACCTGGGTTTGATTCCTTGGTACCACATACATAGAAAAAAGCCAGAAGTGGTGCTGGGCTCAAGTGGTAGAGCTCTAGCCTTGAGAAAGTCCAAGGACAGTGCTCAGGCCCTGAGCTCAAGACCAGGACTGGCAAAAAAAAAAAAAAAATCATCAGCACAATCAGAAGGAAAGCCCAATGCAGAGGAATGATCAATTACCCTGCAGCCATGATGATAACCACGAAGCTTTAGAAAAAAGGTCAACATGGTACCAGCAGCCCACACCTGAAATCCTAGCTACTCAGGAGGCTGGGAGTCATGGTACGAAGCCAGCCGGGGACTCATCTCAAGTAACCAGTGAAAAACTCCACAAGTGGAGCTGTGGATGAAGTGGCAGAGCATTAGTTTTGAACAAAAAAAATCTCAAGGACAGCACCCATGTTCTGAGTTTAAGCCCTAAGACTGGCACAGAGAAAAAGAGGGAAAGAGAGAGGGAGGGAAAAACGGAGGGGATGGAGGGAGTGAGAGGGAGAAAAAGGGAAAGGGAGAGGGAGAGGGAGAGAGAGAGAGAGAGAGACAGAGAGACAGAGAGACAGAGAGACAGAGAGAGAGAGAGAGAGGCCCCATACATGATATGGTACCAACAAAATTTTAAGATATAATATTAAGTAAAAGCAAATTATAAAGTGCTCAAATCATGTGCAGAGTATGTTACTGCTTATGTGGATGGTAAAATAGGCAAAATGGTTATATATATATATATATATATACACACATATATATGTCTACATACACACCAACTTATTTGTGCATTATACATATATACATATATATATATATACACACACACACTCCTGAAAGGATGAAAGAAGTAACAGTGATTGCTTCTAAGAGATACAAGATAGGCAATCAAAATAATTTTTTCTTTTTTCAATTTGGTGCTACTGAGGATTGAATTTGGGACCTCATGTATGCTAGACAGGCACTCTTTCTAACAATGGAACCCCATCTCCAGCTCCTTTTTGTCTTATTTTAGAGGCAGGCCTCACTTTCTGTTCAGGTCCCTGGGCTGCTGCAATGACAGGTATCCACCACCATGCCCAGCCACTGTGCCTCCTGAGTAGCTGGAGTAACAAGCACATGCCATCTCCCAGCCTCTCTACTCCTAGGCTGGCCTACAACTGCAAGCCCTCTGCTTCCCAAGTAGCTGGGAGTAGAGGCTTTCATAACCATGCTAGATCATCACTGTTTTGCTGCCCTTTGAAATTTGTATTGTGTTACATGCATTACCTTATCCAAAAACAGCATTTAAGACAAGGCCTCTTAGTCCCAGCACTTGGGAAACTGAGGCAGGAGGACTGACAGTTTGAGGCTAGGCTATACAGATGTCTTATAAAAAGAAAAAGGGACTGAAGGAATGGCAGTACCTGCCAAGAATTCAAGCCCAAGCAAACAGTAAGTAAATTAAAGAATTAAGCTCATAGACTCAAATATTTATTTATTTATTTTGTACTGGTCCTGGGTGCTGGGCTCAAGTCCTAAGTTTCTTTTGCTCAAGGCTAGTAGTGTACCACTTAAAACCACAGCTCCACTTCCAGCTTTTTGGTGACTTATTGGAGACAAGAGTCTTAAAGCCTGTTGGTGGTGAGTATGGGGTCAGTGACCTTGGAGCTGCACAATTGAGTACACAAGGAAGTAACTGTTATCATGATGACTTTGGGCTATGTCAATCCCTTCTCTATTTGAGACATGGTTGCTGTTTTGTATGAATGTAAATGAAACCCCTGGCAGTTTCCTGGTTTTAAGGAAAGTATTTAAGGGTGGAACTTGAAATAAATGAGGCTACAGTCTTAAGCTCTAGCCTTCTTGGGCTGCTGACTTGGGCTGTACTCCTCCTGACCCCATCTTTTTCTTGTCTTCTTCTTTTCCAAGTCCCTACCCCTAAGTTAGGAACCCCCATTCGCTGCTGGCTGGCTTCAGCAAACGACTTTCTTGCTTGGGCTGGCTTTGACTCATATCTACTGAATAGCCACAAATACAGGTTTGAACCAACTACCTGTGCCTAGCAAGATTTATCATTTTTTAAGACAATCTTGTGATCCTCCTGCCTTCTAAGCACTAGGATTCTGGATTATTAATGAGTTTTATCGCTCAGCTGGAATGTTGCCTATACATTTCGGTAGTATTTTTGACAAAGAATCCCTTCACATTATTCTAAAAACAGTAAGATGGACAGATGTTTATGGCTCATGCCTGTAATCCTAGATACTCAGGAGGCTGAGATGAACATCAAGGTTCGAAGACATACTGGGAAGTAAAGTCCTCCAGACTCTCGCTTTTTTTGGTCAGCTACTGGGGGCTTGGACTCTTGGACTGAGCGTTGTCCCTGAGCTCTTCACCTCCAGGTTACTGCACCACTTCCAGTTTTCTAGATAAGAATCTCTTAGCGTTTAGTGCCCAAGCTGGCTTTTAACTTCTATCCTCAGATTTCAGCCTCCTGAGGAGCATGAGCCACCGTGCCTGGCTTCTTCAGACTCTTATGTCCAATTAAAATCACAGAAAAAGCTGGAAATAGGGCTGGGAATGTGGCTTAGTGGAAGAGTGTTTGCTAAAGAAAAGGCTGGAAGTGGCTCTGTAGCTCGAGTGGTAGAGTGCTAGCCTTGAGTAAAAGAAGCTCAGAGACAGTCCCTAGATACTGAGTTCAAGCCCCAGGACTGGAGAAAGAAAGAAAAGGGCCAGGAGCATGGCCTAGTGTTAGAGTGCTTGCCTAGCAGGCACGAAGCCTGGGTTCAATTCCTCCTTGGTACCACATACACAGAAAAAAAAGCCAGAAGTGGTTCTGTGGGTCAGGTGGTAGAGCACTAGCTGTGGGGAAAGCCCAAGGACAGTGCTCAGGCCCAGAGGTCAAGCTCAGGACTGGAGGGGGAGAAGGGGAAGCACACGAGTGCTTGCTCTGGAAGTGGCATTGTAGTTCGAGTGGTAGAATGCTAGCCTTGACCAAAAGAAGTTCAGGGATAGCCCCGAAACCAAAACCAACAAGAACAACAACAAACAGAAAAAACAGGGCTGGAGGCATGGTACAAAAGTCAATGAGCAAGTGTGAGGTCTTGAATTCAACCTCAGTATGAGGGACAGGAGAGAGAGGGATGAGATTATTGAAACCACATGAGCAAAAACACATGCAATTACCTGATTTGTGGGGTCCTTGAACATATGTTTTTCAAAATTTTTGACGCCTTTTCAAATTCTTTATTTTTGATACAAATAATGACTGCCTACAAAAGGGGGGGAAAGCTTTTTTAAAACTTTTATAAGGATAAATATGAGAACATCAAACATTAAAATAAAGTAATCAAAAGTTACATAACCAAGAACCTTTTCACATTATATCAAATTTCTTAAAACCCAATAGTTATTGCTCAAGCATTGTAAACTACTTCTGTGAGGTGTCTCATCTTCTAAGGGAGTAGCTTCTTCATATTACGATGTATTTTTTTGGTTATTTTTTTGGTTAATGGCGGAAAGTAACATCTGATTCACTGTATTACAGACCACTTAACCATTATAAATAGAGCCTTCCAAACTGAAGATAAAATGGATGGGAATCTTTCTAGACATCCAAACGTTCAGGTCCATAAAGCATACTGGTCCCCCCCCACCTTTTTTTTAATTTAAGAACTTTAAAAGCAGAGGGTGGGGATACACTGTGAAGGAAAGTAAACTAAAACAAATGATTTGCTGACTAGAGTTCTGCACTAGTTCTATTCAGGAAAAGTCTGAGACCAATTCTGCAGGAGAGTGGAAAAAAATAAACAAGCCTCTTATACCAGTAAACACCAGCTGGCAACTTCAAAATATACAAGAAATTACTGAGACTAACAAATGGAGTTCACACACAAGCAGGAACTACAAAGAAGGAAATTCTAGGCAGATGAAGGGGTCCCATCAACCAGAGAAAAGATGCTTTCTATAAAGCCATCTCAGGAGAATACATTTGGTGGTAAAATAACATTGATTGAAAATTTAAAAGGGAAAAAAAAGTATTTTCCCTCCTCAGATCTCAGCCTCCTGTATAGCTAGATTATAGGCATGAGTTACCAGCACTTAGCTTTAAAAAAGCCAGACGTGGTGGCTCACACCTGTAATCCTAGCTACTCAGGAGGCTGAGATCTGAGGATTTCGGTTCAAAGCCAGCCTGGGCACTAAAGTCTGTGAGACTCTTACCTCTAATTAACCATCAGAAAACAAGAAGTGGCGCTGTGGCTCAAGAGGTAGGGTGGAAGACTTGAGCTGAAGAGCTCAGAGACAGCACCCATGCCCAGAGTTCAAGCCCCACAATCGACAAAAAAAAAAAGATTTTTAAATACTGTGAAAATTAAAAAGAAACAAAAGGAGAGACAAGACCGATTAGAATACATTCAAAATATGGAAAGGCAATGATGAAACCCCCCTGTATAACTAATGCAAACTAATTTTAAAAAAGAAATAGCTAGGCACCAGTGGCTCTTGCCTATAATCCTAGCTACTCTGGAGGCCAAGATCTGAGGATCACAATTCAAAGCAAGCCTGGGCACAAAAGTCCCTGAGACTCTTATCTCCAATTAACCACTAGAAAACCGGAAGTAGTACTGCAGCTCAAGTGGTGGAGCACTAACCTTGAGCTGAAGAACTCAGGAACAGATCCCAGGCCCAGAGTTCAAGCCCCACAACCAACAAAAAAAGAAATATACAAATTGACCAACACATGAAGGAAAATAGTGGTATCAACAGAAAATGAAGGACACTGGGAGTTTTGTACCAGTAGCTACCTTAAATCTTTTCTCAAAGACAAGCATTAAGAAACAGACCCTTGAATGGAGAGGGAGTCTAGTAATTGCAAGGTTTTAGGTTCAATCTCCAACACTGCAGGAAACAAAAAACCAACAAAAACAAAAACACAGAAAAGGTATGTGACTGAAGGCTGAGGCAAGAGAATCAAGAAGGTTCAAGGAAGTCGAATGGTGGCTCACTCCTGTAATCCTAGCTACTCAGGAGGCTTGATCTGAGGATCAAGGTTCAAAGCCAGCCTGGGCACAAAAGGACCTGAAACTCTTATCTCCAATTAACCCCTAGAAAATGGGAAGTGGGGCTCTGCTCAAGGGTAGGGCGGTAGCCTCTAGTTGAAGACCTCAAGGACATCACCCAGACTCAGGGGGTAGCGTGGTAGCCTTGAGCTGAAGAGCTCAGGGACAGCATCCAGGCCGAGTTCAAGCCCCATGACCCACAAAAAAAAACAAACAAAAGAGAAAAAAAAAAAAAAAACAGAAAGAAACAGACCTCCGGAAAAGGCCTTGGAAAGAAAGAAAAAGAAACGGGGGGGGGGGGGGGGGGGGGAGGAGGCCAGGAGTTTGGCCTAGTGGTAGAGTGCTTGCCTAGCATGAAACAAAGCCCAGGTTCAATTCCTTGGTACCACATACATAGAAACAGTTGGAAGTGGTGCTGTGGCTAAAGTGGCAGAGTGCTAGCCTTGAGAAAGCCCAAGGACAGAGAGCTCAATCCCCAGACTGGCAAAAAAAAAAAAAAAAAAAAAAAAAAAAAAGGAGGAGGAGGGGGAGAGGGAGGGAGGAAAGGGGAGAGAGAGAGGGGGGGGAGGGGAGAGAGAGAGAGAGAGAGAGAGAGAGGGGGGGGGGGGGGAGAAGAGCCCAGGGTGGGTAGTTCACACCTGTAATCCTACTCAGAAGGCTGAGATCTGGGGATTGAGATTCAAAGCCAGCCTAGGCACTAAAGGCTGAGAGACTCTTATCTCCAATTAACCACTAGAAAAGCAGTAGTCCTGTGGCTCAAGGGGTAGGGCAAAAGCCTTAAGCTGAAGAGCTCAGGGACAGTGCCCAGGCCCAGAGTTCAAGCCCCACAATAAACAACAACAAAGGAGAATAATCATAAGGTATGGAGACCCACAGACCAAGAGGAGGAACAGCAAGAGAACCCATTAAGTACCATTCTCTAGTGGTTCCATCCCAGTACACTAAGCAGTCATGGAAGGGTAAAAGAATTTGGAGTCAAATTCGACTTCCTTGAACCTTCTTCTTGATTCTCTTGCCTCAGCCTTCAGTCACATACCTTTTCTGTGTTTTTGTTTTTGTTGGTTTTTTGTTTCCTGCAGTGTTGGAGATTGAACCTAAAACCTTGCAATTACTAGACTCCCTCTCCATTCAAGGGTCTGTTTCTTAATGCTTGTCTTTGA